>NC_090446.1:25100234-25402935 GCF_031143425.1 Pleurodeles waltl
TGTGACTGAGGATGCCGTGCTGGCAGGTGTCACTCGTGATGTGACTGTGAGGGAGGAGGTGGAAGGGGACACAGTGGAGGCAGTGGCTGTTGTGTCTGCAGCTGTGTGTTGACTGTGTGTATCTTTGTGGTGTGACCTGTGGTGCTTGTGTTTGTCCTTGTGAGTCTTGTCAGTTGTCCTGGGTGCATGCTGGTGTGATTGGATGGGTGGGGGGAGAGGGGTCTGGGATTGGGTACAGGTAGCTGGAGAGGGGGCAGAAGATCTAGGGACACTGGCTGCCGTCAAGGAGGAGGCCAGAGCCTGAAATGATCTCTCTAGGCCAGCCAAGCCACCGTGAATGCCCTCCAGGTAGGCATTGCATTGCTGCATCTGGGATGCCAACCCCTGGATGGCATTTACAATGGTTGACTGCCATACCAAGATGGATCTCAGGAGGTTAATAACCTCTTCATTGAGGGCATCAAGACTGACTGGGGCCGGGGCCGAGATGCATGCGGCAAAGGAGATGCCCACCCTCCTGGGTGAGTGGACACGGGCAACTCAGTGGGGAGCTACTAGGAGGGCAGTGCTGGAAAGGGGAGTAGCAGACGTTGGGGTGGTCCCAGAGGGTCTGCCACCATCAGGGAGCTTCTATTGTAGGAGGAATCTGTTTCTGATGTTGCTGTTGTGGCCTCCCCCATGGTGCTCCCCTCCCCTCTAAACCACTGGTCCCCTCAGCATCGGTGGTCTCAGTCTCCTGGGTCTCGTGGGCTGCAGCCTCCGCACTCGCCGGTGCCCCTGCTCCTTTGCCAGATGATGATAATGAACATAAGGGCAGAAAAAGACAAGGAGGGAGGGTGGGGGAGAAAGAAAGGGAGCATAGGGTCAGTAACAACACTCATTACACATGTGACCTACCCTGCACTGCAAATGACTGCTGGCAGACACTATTGTATTGAGATATTGCACAACTACACTTCAATTATTGACAACTGGTGCACATGTCTGTATGATGGACCTGCCAACTACCATCTATGACATTATACATCCACGGATGCAGACATATAAGCTGACAGTACCAAAGTGTGGATGAAAGCTAAAGGACACCTACACTTACTCCATTGTACTGGTAGCACAACTAGCAGGGCCCTGCACATAACACAGGGTTGCAGACCACTGCATAGCATCCGGCTGTCATGTCCTTACTATAAAGACTGGATGAGGGCCCCTATTCATCTAGCCCTTGCTTCTAGTACTACTGATGTGTGTAAGTGAGCACAGTACATTGCTAGATAGTACAGCACTCCATTCCCTACAAAGCCTTAATGAGGTCTCCACTCACTATTGCCTATCTATCCCAACAGTATGCTTGTACCCCATCAATCTAGTAAACAGTTGGTACTCACCCCTTTGTGGTTGCTGTCCATGATGCATACATCATGAGGAACAGCATTGTCCCACACCTGATGGCAAATTTACAGAGGGATAGAGCCTGGTAAGTTTGAAGTTAGCGGACTCTGTCTCTGTTACATCAACTACTTTCTCACTTCCTGTCTGTGGTTCTGCACAGTTGTAATTCCCTTGTTTTGAGGTGACTCTTGCTACCCCAACCTCTCCTGGCTGTTGACTCCAGTGTGGATTCCAAGGACAGAGACAGACTATTGGTATAATGAGGCACATGGAAGGACCAGGAGGATCTTCGAGAGGACAAATTACCTTCTAAAGGGCAGGTTGCGGTGCCTGCTCTATTACCTCAAGAAGGTGTGCAAGATTGTATTGCGTTGCTGCATGCTACACAATTTGGCACTTAGAAGGCATGTGCCATTACTGGATGAGGAGGAGAGGGCATATGCACCAGTGGCAGCAGAGGGAATGCACGACAGTGATGAACATGTCAATGAGGATGATGTGGACAACAGGACACAGCTCGTTCATCAGTACTTCCAATGACAGTAAGGTAGGTTCTTACTCATTAACATCCAAATAGTTTCACTATTTGCTGTGTGTCAGCTGTACTGAATACTTCATTGATGGGAACATCTGTATACTACCTGAGTGACATCAGTGATTACTGTAGAAACAGGTCTGTCACAATGGTTCAAAGTTCTCATGAATCTGCTATGTTAGAGTGCAATACTGTCTGATGTGCATGGCCACATCACAATACACACTCTCTTCCTTATGTACATATCGCTTGCTATTGGTGATGCAATCTGTGTATAGTAGTCCTACCACATCCCCACTGTGATGTTTGTCCCACTAACAGTTTCCCCTACAGTGGTTGAGATAGAGGTGGATGTAACATTCTGACTACTTTACAGAGCAGTGCCATTGATGTTATGTTTATGGGCCTCACAGGGCTTTTGTGTCATCACTGTAGTTTTTAACGTCATCAGTGACATTTACAGCTAGGCTGATAACTCTATTTTGCTAACAGTTCAGTACATTAAATGACTTGGAGGTAGTGTTGTACTGAAAATATATCCTTTCTTTCTCCGTTTGGAGTAGTCGCTGCTGTTTCCCTTTGGCGTACCAACATCCTGGATTGACACAGGATGGAGGATGGTGACAGGTGGCTAGCATGTGCATTGGGAAGCTAGACCCAAAGCTGACTGTACATTGGATGACATCTGATTGTTACTGAGTTACACATTGCCATATCTCTAATTCACACATTGTACACTGACAGTAAAAATATAATATACAGAGTAGCTGTCTTTAAGTACATTTATTTGTGTAACAATATGGGAGTGATGGTAAATGAAATCATCAGTGTAGAATTCCAAGCCGTTGGTGGCACAGTTCCAGCATTTATGGGTCCCCAGGAAAATGGAGCACTGGCAGTCCAAAGTGAACAAGGTGTTTCAGTGGTACAGAAGGGACACATATTAGGAGAGGCGCACTTCCTAGTAGTGGTTTTGGTCTTGGCTACAGTGTCTGTAGGATGTCTGGCTCACAGGGAATGTTTTCTTGGGGTTCCTCAGCTACAGAGGGAGGGGTGCTGGTGGTCTGTGAGTCTTCTGCCAGGGCCTCCAGTCCACTAGCTGCAGCAGATGTAGAGGGCTGGGCAGGAGTCTGGCTAGTGGAAGGCCCCTGCTGGTGGGTGGAGAACTCATGCATGATGGTAGCAATGTCTTTGAGCACCCCTGCAATGGAGGCCATGGTGGCACTGTGGGCCTGCAACTGCTGCATGGCCTCCTGGTGGTGTTCCCTCTGCAGCCTCTGGTTCTCCTGCAAGAGGGTGAGTACCTGGCAAATTCTGTCTTGAGATTGCTGACACGCTCCCAGGACTTGTGCCAATGCATCCCGGACAGTTGGCTCCCTGGGTTGGGCCATCCCTTGGCCCACAGATGCCCTCCCACTGGCCATGGCCCCCTGTGCCTGTGTCCCCTAAACTGTGTGCCCACTCCCACTTACACCAGGACCATTGTGTTGGCTAATAGCTGTTGTCTCCGGTGCCTATACAGGCGGGCACACTTGTGTTTGACATGTCCTAGGGACAGAGGTATGGTGATATTGGGGCACAGTTGTGGTGGCAGAATCTGATGTGGGAGGCTGTTTGGTGAGCTTGGGTAAGGCTTGGGGTGTGCGACTGACTGAGAGGTGCCAGAAGGGCCAGGGAGGTCTTCCAGATCCAGACATCCAGAAATGCTGTCATCATTGGAGCCTTCTGATGGTGGATGAGTGGCTTGGCGTTGGACCTGCTACCAGTAGCTAAAGTGCCTGTGGTTTTGTAGGGTGGTGCATTGTATGAATATTAGTTCTTCATGCTGCCCATGCATATGTAAAATATGACTGCAAACATTGGGGAAGTGTTGTATTTGGCATGCAGGGGTCATGGTTATGGGTGGTTAAGGGGGTGAATATGAGTTTGGCATTGGGTGGTGTGATGGGGTTAGGGTGAGGGGGAAGCATGCAGTACAGGTGTACAGGCTGGTAGGGTACTAAGGGTGACTTACCAGTTTCCAGTCATCCGGGAATTCCAGTGAGGCCCTTTGGATGCAGAATAGCCAAAACCTTCTCCTTCCATGATGTGAACTCCTCTAGAGGAGATGGGTCTCCACTGCCAGTCTTCATGATTGCAATCTGGTGTTGTGATGCCATGGAATGCACCTTCCCCTGTAGGTTATTCCAACTCTTCCTAATGTTGTCCCTGGTGCATGGATACCCACTGAGTTGACCTTGTCAAAGATCCTCCGCCATAACCCCATTTTCCTGGCAATGGATGTCTGCTGTACCTGTGCACTGAACAGCTGTGGCTCTACCCTAACGATTTCATCTAACATTGCCTTCAACTCATTGTCTGTGAAACGGGGATGTTTCTATGGGGACATGGTGATTGTGTAGTGGGTGTGTCTGGCAGAGGGCGGTGAATTTGGTGAGGGTCAAGGGTAAGTGATTTAATGTCGGTTATGTGATGTGGTGATGGAGTGCAGTGTTGTTGTCAGTATTGCGTGTGGAAGTGTGCTGTGTTCTGCGTGGGTGCTCTTACAGTGGCTGTGGTATGTGTGGGAGAGGTGTCCTATAGTACTGGCTCTAAATATGTGGGTTGCTATTTTGTATGAGCAAAGGATTGTGGGTTGTGTGGATGTGTGTTTTATAGTGGTGTTTTTGGGTGTTTGTGGTGTGTGTATGTGTATCAGGTATGGATTTTTCATATTGGCCAATGTGGTGTTCTGTTATAGTTAATGTGAATTATCGACTGTGGCGGTCTGCTCCGCCAATGGATGTCTGCCAATGAAAGACCACAGTGGTGATTTGTGGGACATAATTTGGAGGGTGTAGCACCAATGCAGGCACCGTTGCACCATGGTGCGAGAGTGCATGCAGGATTGTTTTTGTGCAGGAAGGGGCACTTTCCTGCACAACAACAATCCATCGAGGGGTTTTCCTCTTTCATAGTGTGCTGCAGAATGCAGCACACAGTGAAAGAGGAAAAAATGAGGAGGAATAAAGATATTTCTCCTCGTTGCACCTATCCTGTTGAGGCAGAAGATAAAGACGCATTCCCAGGTTTACATTGCCTTGTGCTGCATTACCTTATACCATATCCACAGTGCCAAAAACAGCCATGCCAAGTGGCTTTGTGTGGCCTTGTACATTTGGGTCTGCATTCTTTGGCACCAGAGCTTCACACCGGCAACACAAGAGGCCTGTAAATATACCCCTAAGAGTGAGGCAAGAGTGTTTTTTGAAAAAATGTATTAGGAGATTACTGGCGATCTCCCCACTGGCCCCATTAGGACTTTCCAGCTGGGCTGACGGGAGAAACCAAGGTTTCTGCCCATTAGCCCAGTGGGACAGTTTCAACAGCATTGTTGCCAGTTCGTAATCGATCCGGCAGCAATGCTGCCACCTGTGAAGGGCACCAGCACCCTTGTGATGCACACTGTCTGCACAGCAGACAGTAGGCATTAAGAGGGTGCTGGGCAGAGAGACCCCTGCACTGCCCATGCAATGGGCATGGGCAGTGCAGAGGCCGCCCTGTGTCCCCCTGCACCTGTTCTCTGCCAGCCTTTTCATGGCAACCAGGTTGCAATCACCAGGGCGGCACTGAGTTCTGCTGTCAGCCGACAGCCCATAGTGAACATTGTTCCTGGTATAGATGGCGGTCAATTGGTGGTCCGACCGCCAAACTCTTAAATTTGGCAGTCAGACTGCCAAACCAGCAGCGGTCATGACTGCCATAATGAGTCTGGCGGTCTGTTGCCTGCCAGACTCATAAAGAGGCCCTAAGGTGCGCACAACCCACATTATGAGGGTGATGGTGCCCACCGAGGAAAAAATGGACCAAAGAAAAGCATCATTTTTTAAAACAGTTTGGAATTTCATCAGGTCCCATTGCACATGAATTTTTTGATTTACATATTAAATTCTTAATCAGTGTTTCTGAAAGGGACTGTAATAATTTATGGAATCAGCCTGGTGAGCCACTTTGGGTTCAGTTTCTAGTGAAGCCTCAGTGTTGGCTGCAGAGAGCTTGTTTAAATACTGTACTCATTGTATCACTAATAGGGGCCTATTGTTTTATCATAAGCTCCTGCAATCAGATTCAGAAACATCCTTGTGTTCATCGACACCACAGCCTCTATTTTTAATCAGCCTGTCCCTTTTTAAATATCTCCCTTTGTCTATTTCTTTTTTCTTTAAATGATTATTTCTCATTTTTCAACGGTGTCAAATACAAATTGGATCCTAATGAGGCAATAATTATCCCTTGAAATGTCTCTAATCTGTTTACACTCAAAGGAGTGGGATATTTGTGGGGTTCTAGATTTCCCAGGGTTATTTCTTAACAATTTTTTTTTCTCCCCCCAAAATTCAATCATCCAGTGCTCATGCTTTGCTGGTAGGTTTTTGGGAGAGCTCGAGGTCTCTTCTTGGCCTGCTGAGACTGGAACACTACCTACTTCCCAGAAAGTGCACCCTTTGGATGTAATCATGGACACATGAACTATTTCTTCATGCCCAGGAGTAGATTCCTCTACCAATAAATCCACATCAATGTTAGAATCTTTGGTCGCTCAATGAATTATCAGAGACCATGGGATTAGACTGAAACCCAAATGTCAAACTGCACAAAATTTCATGGTCAAGAACGGACAAACTTGAATTACAGGTTTATGCAAATTGATCATGACTATCATTATTAATTTTCCCATTGGCATTTTTTCCCAAAACTTGAAAGAGCGTCTGTCCTCCAGTATCTGCTTAATGAGAGACTCAGAAGGATGGATTTGGGATGTTGAATACTTTTATTTTTTCCATATTTTCAGGATTGCATTGTTGGTTTGGGTATCCTAGCATTCAAGTCCTCTACAATAATTACCAATGCACATCCTTCAAAATAAATAATCTGAATTATGTAGGAAAACAGTGTGTTTGCTAAATAATTCTTCTTAGATCTTAGTGAAATACAGACGTTAATCAACAATAACTTAAAAATGACAGAGAACATGGTTGAAAACCCAGTGATCTTAATGAATTGGGCTAAATTGGGTACAAAAGAAAAATGGTAGTTGGGCAAAATGCAGTCAGTGTTTAACAGAACTGGAATCCCCCCACTGGCGTTCCCCTTTGTGAATAATTTTGCAGCTGGTTAAAGGTGAGATGATTATCTAGGTAGATCGACTCTGATACTTGAACATCTTCACCTGGGAGGTTACATGAAGCAGAACAGACCAGCTCCGGTGAGACAGTGCTTGAGAAGCTTCTGTGTAGTTGAGACACATGTACTACTAAAGAGGGTTAGAGCGAGCGTTGAAGTTTTTCTCGAAAGAGCATCTGAAATGGAGAATTGAAGAAGTGACTGATCAACCGCGGTTTTATAGGCCTCTAAACACTCCCTATCTATATCTGGCAGAGTCTGGTTGGTAATTGACTGTGATGCTGGGATTGCTAATGTGTTCATTAGTTCACTTATTATCTATGTTGACCATAGAAGTTCATTTTTTGCTCGATACAGGGGCCAGTGAATTGGGAGACTGAGGTACACCATAATTTAACAGAATTTTTTAGGGACTTCCTTCTTGGCTATGATACTGCACTCTTGATTTATAGGTGTCACTACAGCAGTAGAGTCTTCCTTCTCCATTTTTACAAAAAATGTTGGGATAGGAGCCAAACCTTTTATTGCACCAACATGGCTCAAATTATTCCACAGTGCATTTGATTTTGTTTTTCTTCTGCACTTTCTTTGTGTCATTATTTTTCCGGGGTGCATTTTTTGCCATCATCCTTAGCTAAAGGCTAAAACAGTATTGATTTTACTATTATGCAGGCTTATTTTCCTGGTCAATAAGGACCATATGGGTCAAAGCAAAATATTTACACAGGAACAAAAAAGGGTAGTTGAGGGGAATTTAAGATAGTTAAAAACAGTCTCACAGTCAGATCTTCAGAAAAACGTCAAGCACAGGCCAAAACAAATCTCATGGATGTTGCAGACAATAGCAGCAGCAAGACATCCAGGAAAAAGGAGCCAGAAATTGTGAGATGTTGTTGGCAGCAATTGTCACCAGCTCCGCTTTAACCACATAACCTGTAGATGCTGCTAGGCACCACACAAGTACGGATGCCACTTGGGGTAATGTGGTAATGCAGGAGCTGTGGTGATAGCAATATAATCACCCCGTTCTCCGCACCTCCTCTGCACATCACCAGGGAGCGACCAGTTCCCTGCTCTCCACCGACACCACTCCCTGGAAATTTCCCTCGAACCATACGACTCCATGTCCAGGTTAGGGAGGGGTAAGCAGTTTATTCTTCGGCATGTTCTGAGGTATCCTAAGCCCAACAAGGCTTGTGCATAGCTTTGGCCAGTAAAAGCAAAACATACGTGTACTTTATGCCTTCTCCTTATGGTAAGACTCACAGGAATATTGGAAATGGATGAAAACATACAGACTTTGTAGAGAAGCTCTTGGAAAATATAGATTGAATTGTATATTCTGGATCCCCCCCAAAATACTCAAGAACATTCATGCACAAGTGACTTAGTGAGTGGATCCCTGTATCTTTAAAGCCTTTACTTGGTGGACTATGATAAATGCCATGCACAGGTTTAATTGGGGTGTGATTGGGAAAAAGAAATGGAAGAGAACAAACATTACTGATACAGATGCATACAGGTATTTATCACATATAAGTAAAATAAACCCAATAATGTAGGACTAAACACACACCCCTACTAAGTGCCAGGACACATTTGTGTGCAATAGTGCACTTTAAAAAAGCACAAAACATGACTAGAACCTAAGAAGCTCTATCCTACTAGAGAAGTCAATGTCTGCTAATTAGTTCACGAGCTGTCATTTTGGCACCTGATAAGTAGGAGCATTATTGGAAAGCTGAATTTTATTAAAAACAACCTATCACTCAAGAATGGTAGCAATTACTATCAGCAAACTGGCTGGTCAAGAACATAATGATAACAATTAAACTTCATTTTGTTTTAGATATTTTTCTTAGCATACCAAACCAACAAAACAGTTAAACATTTGCAAATCAGTGGGGTTTGAGGAGCAATGCCCAACATGAACAGCGTGTAAGTTACCAACATAAATTATAAGACACCAACAGTATCAGAGAAAATACCAGATGTGTATTGGGGACATCTTTAGTAAAACAGTCCCAGGTACACCATGGTAAGGAAGAACATAAGAGTCAGGAAAGCAGAGGCCCAGACCCCAGATGCTACACATCCACACACTAGCATTTGGCAGACACATTCCACAACCAAAAGTTCCTATTTTTGAAATTGCTGTTCAGAGGATGATCCTCTTTGTGCATTCAAGGGCAAGGAGATGTTTGAAGGAGGATCATCTGTCACAATAGTTCCCGTATGATCTAGACGAGGGCATGCTACTAAAATCTTGTCCCATAGAGGTAAAATAGCACCCTTCTGACCTCCTCCGTACGAATCAAAACAGCTCCGCCCCCACATGCACAAATTCGGCTCTCCAAACAACTTCCAGCTCATAGTTGTCAGAGAGCAAGAAACAATGCCAGATCCATGAATCTGTTTGTTACCGTGGGCCAGACAAGTACAATTGGGTGCGGATGCCAACTCACGATCAGTAGCCATATCAACCACCTGAAGGATAGTGGTCTAAAAAGGCACTAGTGATGAGCAGTCCCATACCATATGAAAGAAACCTGCTTCATTGGTAGTACATGTAGGGCAAGATAAGCCTGATGAATAGGCGTCAAACAGGTAATCTTTACTATAGGAACAATATCAGGTATAATGGGTTGATTTCCTTAAGTGTGAATGTGTGATCCCTGAACTGCAGGAATGTGAAAAGGAAAATCTGTGTGTGAGAATGACCTACACTACAGAGGTACTGGCTGACATGTTTCTTACCTTTCTAGTCACTAAGGATTTGCTGGTGATTCATCCGGACCTACATATGTAATAACCTAATCCTCACTAAAAGAATAAGAGTACGCCTCGCAATCATTATGAATAAAACCAATCACATCCTACTAGATTCTTACTTGTCTAAAGTGGGGACCATCCTACATTCAGGCACAAGCCCCTTGGGGATATCACAGATGCTTGCTCCTTCTCAATAATATCTATTGAGTTCTTATAAGCTCCATGCACCCCAGGCTAGGTTATTACATATGTAGGTCCTGATGAATCACCTTACACATGTTAACACCTATAGTCAGTTCTTCACACACTTTACTTTTTCTGGTAATTTTTGATAAAAGATCTCTGGCAAAGAGCATTGCAGCTCTGGACTGGTGAGGAGCAATGGCTGTTGATAAAGCATGTCCAAAACTTTATTCTGTATGAAATAAATCAACCCTTAGATTACATAAACAACAATAAATATCCATAGTATCAATAAAACAATAAAATCAGAATAATCATAATTTAAAAACAGATCAAACATCATTTTCAAAAATAATAATCTAAAAAGTCCCTAAAAAAACTCTAGGTTATTACGCCAAGTAATGGCTCCCCCTCAAAAACAAGCCCAAACCCCTCCATACAAATGCATCTGAGGCCATTTGCAACCACATAAAAGCAGGGCGAAATTGCACAAATCCCTTTGGCCTCATTAGGGGTAATAAAAAGGACTTCTAAAAGGTGCATAAAAAACACAAAATAATGTAAAATGGGACAAGGTCTGCAGGGACACCCCGTCACAGGGACACGGTCTGATAGATTTTTCACCATACTGACCTAGCGGAAAGCAAAGATTATTTCTAATGACCCCCAACCGAAATCCGGTAATAAGAGTCCTTTCCCTGAGGTCATTTATTGCTAGGAGATAGGGCTCCGGACCCACCCCCATCTTTAACATAATAAAATCACTGACTCATTGATTCCCTAGTTCCTTTCTCTCTCTTTCAGCTCTCCAAATTATTAAAAAATTATCCTTCACCCAAATTTTGTCCTGGCTAATCAGACCCTCGGGAGAGTAAAACAGATCCGGCCGCCCCAGCTCCTGTGCTACTTTTCTTATGTACATCAGCCAGGGAATGCACTTTACATTATTACAAGCCAAACAATCCCTTAGGATCTCTCTATTAAAAATAGCAAATTTGTTTCTCCAGATCGAAATCCATAACAAAAGGGGAGCCAACTGAATAATATCTTGCACACACTCAAGATCTAATTCTAGATGAAAGCAAAAGCCAGAGGTATTTTGACCAACACCCAATAGTCTTCTACAGAAACAATTTTGTTCAATAAGGGGCACTCGGGTGTCCATATACCCGCAAAGTGCTGCACCATACAACAGGACAGGGAGACATTTTCGCCTATAGATTTCAAGCAGAGGCTTAATGGGTTTGCTACCTACTCTAACAGCAAAAACAAAAGTAGCACCAACTGAGGCATGAAAAAGCATACTCCTTCTAGCAATAGAGGGTTTCCATGAGCCTTTGTCATCAAAGATTACCCCTAAATATGGGAATTCATTAACCCTGCTAATAGTTTGGTCGTTGACCTTTAGCTCCCCAACCCTGCTCAGAGATTTACCACATACCATAAAATGTGATTTGTTATAGTTTATCTCTAGGCCCAAGCCTGACATATAAGATGCGTAGGCTCTAACAGCTTTGCAAAGACTATTCATTGTGCGGGCCATACGGACTGTATCATCCGCATATGTCAGTACCGGGACACTAGTGCCATTTACCTATGGGACATCCCTACAGTTCTCCACCAAAAAATCTGACAATCCATTAGTATATAAGAGGAACAGAGTAGGGGCCAACACACACCCCTGGTGAACGCCCTTGGTGAGCCTAAAAGTCTCTGAAAGTTCCCCATTTGTCCCCACCCTCACATCGGAAACTGATCCTGAGTGGAGGTACCGAAGCAGTTCCACAATGTCAGGATCCATCCCTAACTGACTTAACCTTTCCCACAATATGGACCGATTTACCTTATCGAAGGCACAACTAAGGTCCATAAAGGCAAGATAGAGGGTACCCTTCCTGGCTTGCGTATATTTCTCTCTCATCATCAGAAGATTAAGGCACTGCTCACGTGTGCCAAGACCTTCCCTAAAGCCATACTGATCCCGGCTCAGAATTTCCTTTTCTACCATCCAAGCCTCAATACGCCTTAAGATGATCCGCCCCAGACTCTTCCCAGAAGAGTAAAGTAGGGAAATAGTCGATAGGACTTCGGGTCATTCCGATCCCCCTTTTTAAAAACTGGGATGATACAAGCCCTCCTCCAAGAGGCAGAAATTCACACAGTAACTGCCGCATTGTATTGGGTTAGGGGTATGGTTGACTATGATATTATTATGCTGCAGGAAACATGGTCTGAGGGGCTGGCTGCTTGGGATGGATATGATAAAGCATGTCACCTAATGGTGAGTGAGGGCTTCTGTTCCTAACAAGCAAATGCTTGGAGTGAACTTAGACTTCCAAACAAATTGGTAGTGTGGAGCCCTACACTTTGGAGCAGTGTATTTCTTGTTGATGTAGAAAACACACCACAGGGGATAATGTTGCATACAAACAGGGCGCCAAAGTCATTTCCATAGATGGATTGAACTGTTCCTATTGGAGCAGGGTCAAAACTGATTTGCATATCACTGGTACAAACTTAGGTGGTATGGTGGGCAAAAAAAGGATGAGTTGGAAGGCTACCCAAGCAGTTTCTAATGGTTATACTTAACGCAGGCATTCCTTCTGTGAGAAAACAGGGCTGATTGCAGAGGCCCCATAACTTTTTGCCCCCATTTTCCTCTTTTTGCTGGTGTTTTCCTGACTTTGATGGTGCCCTGGGTACTGCTAACCAGTCCCATGGCCTGTGCTCTGTGTAAAATCAATATGCAAATTAGGCTAATTATAATTGGCTAAGTTAACCTACCTATAAGTCCCTAGTATATGGTAGGGCATGTAGGTTTAGGGACCACAGCATAGGTGGTGCACACCTAGGTGCACTGCTGAAGTGCCCAGTGTCATTTTAAAGGCAGGCCTGCTTTGCTGGCTGCTTTTAAATTAAAGTTATATGCAAATTCGACTTTGGAATTAAAGGTACTTCCAAAGTCTTAAACTACCTTATTTTTACATATAAGTCACCCCTAAGGTGTGCCCTATGTGCCCCTAGGGCTGGGTGCCATGTAACTATAAGCAGGGACTTTATAAAAATAGATTTATAAGCCCTGGTGAGGTAAAAACAGCCAAATTAGTTTTTCCCTCATTGAAGTGAATGGCCTTCATAGGCTAGAATGGGCAGACTTTATTTTAAATTTTAAAGTCTCCTTAAATGTTACATACCAAGAATTTTGAATCAAATTAATTGTTGTAATAAATCCCACAACTTCCAGTTGTTGGATTTAATATAACTTGTTCAGGTAAAAAGTTTAGACTTTACCTAATAAGTTGCCAATTTCAGCTCTGCATTGTTTTTGCTGCTGTGCTCTGATTGGCCAGCCTGCAGCAGCTTCTGCCAGGCTGCCTTGATGAGGTGTGAAGTGGCCAGGCTTCACACAAATGAATGTGCTTGGGGGAGAGAATCTCCCCTCAGCAGATGGTGAGGCAGGAGGGCTGCCAAACTGGTCTTCAAAGGCAGAGAAGGACATTTGCAGCACCCAGCAACACCCCCACATTCTGCAACCCCAGACGATTAGGTGCCCCCTTGATTAGATTAGGAGAGGGCAGGAGAGGGGTGTGTTTATGATTTTTAGCCACACCAGTGGGTGGGCTCAGCCAGATGTAACCTCCAAAAATCAGATTCATCCATGTTGGATTTTTAGAGACTGTTGCCTTCTGGGATGGATTTTTGCCACACTTCCCAGGAAGTGGTCATCACAGGGGGACGACCCTGTCCCTGATTGGAGAACCAGGGCCCCCCTGCTTTTCACCCAGGAACAAGGATAAAACTGGCAGACCTGCCCCCACACCTGAGATCCCCACCAAATTTCAAGAAGAAAGAACTTAAGGAGAAGAAGGACTGCCCTGCTGGACCCCTGGCCTGCACCTGGAACCTGCACTCAGAAGGACTGCACCAGCTGCAGACTTGGGCTTCACCACAAGAAGGACTTTGCCTGGCTTCAACTGGTTCAAGGAGGGACTCCCTGTTTGCTACAGGTGAAAAATTGCTAACCAGAGTCCCCTGCACCAACTCCTGAAGAAAGCGACCAGCTGACCACTGTCCAGTGGCCAAAAAGGAGTTTGCGCCAGGTGCATTCTGGGAGTTGAAGTCCGCACCCCCCAAGGACCATCACAGAACTTCTGGACCCTTGGGGTGAGCTGTGGACCCCAAAAGAACCTTAAAAGAACATTGGGGGAAGCCCCAGAAGTTTGGAAAAGATTTGAGAATTTTTGGAAAAAAAGCTCCAGAGAGGGACCGACCCGCCACGGAAATTCTAGCCGGCTTGCCTCAACCGCGACCCGGCCTGACTTCGTGGTTCGTCCCGGTAAAGAAAAACATCCAAAAAAGAGACTAAGTCCGAAGGTAAAAGTTGACCGGGACCTCCCAGCCATCGTATCCGAGAAGGGCTCCATGGACGTCGGATCAAGATCCAGGTTTACCCCGGTCGAAGGATTTTCATCTCGAAAAAACGACTAAGTCCGAAGGTAAAAGTCTCCACCGAAGAAACCCACATCGCGTATCCGGACAAGGGCTCCAGGAGGTCGGATTCAACTGGCAGGTTCGTCCCGGTGAAGAAAAACTTCAAAATAAAGACTAAGTCAGAAGGTAACTTTTTAACCGAGGCCTCCCGCGACCTGTAGCCGAGCAAGGCTCCATCGCGGTCGGCCTGAAAGTTTGACTTTGCCCCGGTCGAGGTGCAACCAGATGACCCGATTGGCACTTTTTGTTTCTAAGCGCTAGAAAAGTAATAATTCTTTAAAAATTCATATCTCCGGTTCCCCTGAACCGATTTTAATCGTTTTTGTGTCATTTTAAAGATAAAAATATAAACTATTTTTATAAATTGGTTTTGGATTTTTAAACTGTTTCCTGTGTTTTATTTAATTACTGTTTTGTGATATTTGAATGCTTTACACTTTGTCTCCTAAGTTAAGCCTTGACGCTCGTTGCCAAGCTACCAAGGGTTGAGCTGGGATTAATTTACTGAGACCTAACTGTACCTAGGTGGAGGTTAGTGGCTTGTTGCTAGGTGTAGGTACCTACCTGCCCTACCAATAACCCATTTTCCAACACCTTCCACCACCTTTAGTGTATTTTATGTATTGTGGTAAGAGTATGCCCAGATGTGGATCCCTTGCTTGCTTTGCCACAGGATCCAAACTGCTTCTGGGTGAGAAGCCCCAATCAGGGGGAAGCCATACTAAGGGTTGCTTGTATTCCAATGGATAGGACCTTCCCTGGCAGTTAGGGCTGGGCTCTCCTTTTGGCAGGGTCAGGATTAATTTGCATAAGGCTGGGTCCAAATTGATGTGGCACCTTGGGCAAAAGAACAATGGGTTGCAATGGCCAATGGATTTATCACACGCATTTCTCCCTTCACCTTGTGTCTGTTTGATATACTTCCCTAAGTGACAAGGGTATGCCCAGACGTGGGTCCCTTGCTCACTATGCTACTGGAACCCAGCTCCATCAGCTCAACAATGATCAACCAGAGAGAAACCAGTCTATGGTTGATTGTGATCTGGTTCAGAGAGGACCTGGCTTTGAAATTCAGACTAGACATTTCTAAATGGAGGAGAATTAACACTAATTTGCATATGGCTGGGCCCAAACTGAGGTGGCATGGTCAACAACAAAAACAATGGTTTGGGATACTACCCTCGGCAATGGGCTGTGGTTAGACTTGTTGCAAGCTTTTTTCGCATCACTTTTGGTGTGTTTGAGGTAAAGAAATCTCCATCAAGTAGACAGAGATCTCTAAATATGGCAGGCAGTAGCCTACCAGTGAAGGGGAGTAAATCCCTCCAATGCATATTGCACAAGGGAGTACAGCCCATCAGAGTCCAACTAACCCCAAAGGTCTGGTATCTTGATACTAGGTTGTCAACTGATTGACCCAATTAGGGAATAGACAGGTTCTGAAGTAATACTTAGTTGTTAATCAAAAGAGTTTGACATGATAAGCAATGGTTAGTTGGTCAATCAAACAGAATTTGACCTTGTAAGAGAAACTATCCCTTCAATTTATTTAAATCTCAGTTGAAGAAGCAGCCTAAAAAAACAAAGGGCCAGATGTATCAAGCCATTTTGCATTCGCAAACGATGCGAATGCCCATTTGCAAATGCAAAAATGCCTTTTCGCATTTATGAAAGGCATTCGCAAGGCAAATTTAAGGAATCACTAAAATAGCGATTCCTTAAATTTGCGAGCCCGTTTAGAGAATCGCAAATTGCAATTCTCTAAATTAGAAATCGCAAATAAGGAATCCTTATTTGCGATTTCTAAACCACATGTATCAAGCAATTCCTTAATGCGAATTTGGCTTTAAGGAATCGCAATTACCACCAAGTAAAACTTGGTGGTAACCATGTGCAAATTTTAAAAATGCATTAAAATTGCATTTTTAAAATTGACATGTAACGCACACATGCCCCTTTGGCATGTGTGCGCCTTACATTTCCCCAAAAACATTTTGGGGTGCAGCAGAGGGGGCCTTAGGCCCCCAATACCTTGGGGTTTTGCATTTCCAAAGTTGCAAATTCCAGTTAGGAATTAGCTATTTGGGAAATGTAAAAAAATCGCAAATATGGGCCTACCGGGCCATAAGCGCGAATGGGGGCTCTATCGCAATTTGCGATTCAGTAATGGCATTTGGGATTTTTAAGAAATTGCTATTACCGAATTGCAAATATGATACATAGCATTTTGTGAATCAGAAATAGCGATTTCTTAAAATTCGCTATTACCGGTTCACAAAAGGCTTTTTTGATACATCTGGCCCAATGTCTGTAAATATATTACAAACAATATGGGAGATAAATGGCACGCCCAAAAATCTACTTTCACAAAGTAGACCTGTCAATCCTGGATATTATTTGCTACAGTGCTTAAAATTTTCCTATGGCATTAGATTGAAATGTAATCTTGAGTTAAAAGAGGACACACTGTGAATTGGAAGTTTAAGTAGTGAGTTTAGCTACTTGTGAGATTGATTGAATTCCACGCCATTTGGACTTTGAGTATCAGCAGGTTGAGTGGTCAATGTGTTTGCTCCAAAGCTGAGAGAAACTAGTATCCTGCAGTTCAAATGGCTGGTTCCACTGGTATCACTGTTGATGGCTATTAACCCCTTTCAACAGAGCACATTACATTCTTCTCTAATTACCTAATCTAATATGTATCCTTCTAGAATCCTACATGCTTCCTCTAGATTCCAAACCCATGCATGTTGTAAGCTGCTAGTGCTTTAGATCCTTTTTAAAGAGGGCATTACACAACACTAATGAGGTATTAGCGCCCCTATATGGCTTTCCCCATGATGCAGTTTGTTGCCATTTAGTCCTTAGAACACATGCTTTGTGTAAGTGACAGTGACGCTCTTTGTGGCCTCAATAAGATGACATCAAGATCATACACTTCCATCATACACTTCCATCTTCAGAAGTCAGTATTAGAAACACTGCATTTGGAAATCTGCTTGCAACCCTGAATAAGCTCATTAGGATTAGCCTTAACAAAAGCTCTAATAAGTCTCTGAACAATTACTGTAGAAGTGCCATAATTGTGTGCCAACTGGGAAAATACCACAGCGTCATTGCCATGCTGTGCGAGTGAATTATTATGTTTTGTTAATACTGCTGGAAGTGCAGAATGACACTGTGTCCTTGACAAGACGGAGGTCAATCAGGATCTCTGTCCTGGCATTGTAGATTGACAGCACTGAGCATTACTACTCCTGGCCTATATGAGGACTGAAACAAAACCATGGTTATGTAGTACATTGGCTTTAATAACTGATGCAAACATCTTTTTCTTGCGAAAGTATTTTGTTGCAAGTTTATTGGTTAACAGGTTGACTTAACATATGTGATATAGGTGTCAGTGGGGACTTTGAGTAAAAATGTATCACACCCAAACTGAGAAAACATAAAATGTTCCATTGTTGACCAACATTTACAAATTATAATTTTAAATCTCATTACATGTAAGGGGCTTTAACCTTTGCAAAATTTATTTTTTATAAGGTCCCAGGCAAGACAGAGTGAGCCAAGCCCAGTGCCCAAAATTGCTCAGGAATGCAAAAAAGTCTCACATAGTTGCTCTTTGAAAATAGGTGCAGAGTGATCACAAACAAGAACTAATGAAAATTAAGCAAGTTGTGTTTTTAACACCTGATAGACACACATACAAGCTTCATGCATACACATTGGTTGTGCCAACAAGCACTCACTGTGAGAAATTACATTCATGTCATGGCCCATTCCCTTTTCCTGCTCAATTTCCTTAGCACTCAAACTTATTGGCTTTTACCACTGCTAAACAGTAGTGATGCACCTGTAGTTCCCTCCTTAAGCAGGTGCTGTTCATTGAAATTCCCTATTTGGCTTATTTAACTTCCCTATAAGTCCTTTTGTAAATGATGCATAAAATACAATATGGCATTGAAAGGTAAATGCCATATGTGGGCTGTAGAGTGACCTTACAATGCAGATTTATGCAAAATAAAAAGATCTAGCTGCTTGGAGAGGTACTGGGCTGCGGCTGGACTGCATTTTAAATGCATTGCCATGGCACATGGCAAGATAACTAGCCTAGCATTGAAAAGTATATTTTATATACATATATGTGTCACCCCGAAAGATCGCCTATTAGGCACACCTTGTTGGGCGCTAATATAGATAACAATAAAACATAGGATATGCTACATATTAGGTTTAATATGCTTGCACAGTGAAATAAAAACCCAAAGGCTAGCTTTACTGCATAGGCTGTGGTAGACCATTCCAGGAGCAAGGCTAAGTGTGATTAAAATGTGAATTCTGCATTTCTGGCTTGGAGAATGTAGAGAAACAATTCAAAGTTAATTCCCATTTGATTTTCAAAATCTGATTGGTTGATATAATCAGAATTTTGATTACTTCAGTGGAAATGTGACATTGTAAAAATGTAATTTGTGCTGCCTGAGCAAAAACTGACTTAAACTTATTGTGGCCTCTTATTTCACCCCCAGAGCTCAAATACATTATTTGTTAGGAGAGTAAAAGGACAATGGCTTAGAAGACGATAGCCTTACTTTGAGCCGAAGAAGAGAAGAGTGGTGCTTACTCCTCGACACTTAGTAGGCATTAGCCACCTGGGAGGGAGGAAAGAATTGTTAGCAGACCAAAGCACAGCCTTAGAACCACGTCTTTGACTTGGATTTACCAGAGAAGGTTTCTCCTATTCTTCTCAGGACCTCCTTAGACAGTCACTGTTCTATCACAGTAAGAGAACTAATTTGGAGTCTGTCAGGTGGGAGGAGAGCACATCTAAATGGGTTAGTGTCTATGAAGCGGAAAAGCAACCTGCCTGTTGGTGGAAATATTCTTCCATCTTGAAACAGGGGATCCTGGGAAATTTTACACCAAGGCAAAGGTAAAATGCAGCAATAGTAGGTTGGGAACCATGATAAAATAGGCATGAGGGGGAGGCAGAATTTGTCTATTCACTGAAAAGTATACAAATAAAATTTGGCACTTCAACCATCACTGCCTCAGAACACTCTTGGACCTGCAACAGAAGAAGATATCCTGCAGAAAGAAACACGATTCCTGACACCTGTTGAAGAAAAGGACTCTAGGATTCTTGAGGCTACAGAAAGTAGCGAACTCAAATGATGGCACAGTATGAAGGGATTTCTGAATAGCTGGGAATGGATCCTTGTACTGTAACTATAGGGACTGTTGAAGGCTCCGTGCAGCAGTCCAGGGCAGTTAATGAATATCAACTGGAGTGGAGAAAAGGGCCAAATTATTTGTCCAACAGGAGAAATACTCTGGTGCAGGTCTGATACAAGATTTGAATGTGTGGGAGCACTGGTAGTGAGCTCTGGAGCCAGTGGTGCTTGTTGGATTAGGGCCATGGTATAGCTGAGTGGAGCTCTGAGGCATCTATTTGGTGGGAAGTCAGTATAAATTAGATTTCAGATGTTATTTTGTGTTGTGCTTTCCACTTCGTACTGCTTGAACTTAACAAACACTTCTCTAGAGACTGCCTGCAGATTGTGCCACAGTTACCAAATGCTGAGTAGACCTTCTGTAGGAACTGTGATATGACGTTACCATATTGTATTAATAAAGCTGACTGGGGTTAAACCTTCCTAAATGAATAACTTCCTGACACTGACAATTTAATCCTATGAAACATTAACAGAATCAAATGTGTGGTGTTGCATGTCAATCCCTATCCCTTTTAGTGATTTATTAGCAGTTAGTTTGCCCACAATACCATTTAATTTTCTTTTAATTGTTTACAACTCATTATTCTGTTTTTAGGCTTATTTATGTGTGTTAGACTGCTGTCACAATTGTATATTTTTGGGGCGTTCCTATGTCTGCCACCTACTTCTTTTTGCTGCCGGGGCACAGACAAGGTGTATCACCAATCTCTTGTGTGGGGGTATTATGATTATAGGACCTGTGGTTACATTAATTATTTTAATTATCAGTCCTCTGTTGCGCACATTGCATTTGGCAGTTTCAGACTTTCTGATTTCCACTGGACCAACATTGAGTCAACATTGTTGGTTGGCCATGCTCTAGACGTTCAGTGGCTTCACACTATTTTAAATGGCTGATGCAGTGGACGCATGCAGCGGGCACACCAAATGCGCACCAAAGGCAAGCCCATCTACTCCTCTCTGCATTTGGAACATGGCTAGGAGTGGGCAGAACTTGCAGAGTTTGACGCTGAGGAACTTTGAAACGTTAAACAAAAACTCTGTGAGATTTTACAGAGTTCTGCCTACCCCAGATTTATTTCCTGAGAGTAGTACAGCCATGACAAGTCTTCTAGAATTGCTAACCTAGCAGCCCTGCGAGAAACCAGCCTTTAAGCACCTGTTTACTGCACAATTGGGTCTGTGCACTGCACAAAGGGTTTGCACTTCCTTTTTGTGTAAGCAGCTCACTGAAGCCCTGACCCTTAGCCATCCCGAAATGAAGGCTCTAGAAGTGGAGTCAACAGTAAGGAAATCTCCAACACTTTAAACAGCGTCACTTTAGATACACATCACAAGAGGCATCATTATTAACTGCAGGGCAACAAAAGTTGAGTTATTAAATTAAGTTTGCCAAAACACATATGCTACATCATGCCACTGTAAACAATACCACATACGCCATGGCTATTCACTTTAGCAACTTTCAAAGGATGGGGAAAGGGGTGGACATGACAGAGTAACTGCAACTTAAAGATACATCTCTGCAGCAACTGTTCAACTCACTGAGCTACAACACAAAAATAAGACATTGTCTTCAATTATTATCTCGAAGTTAATTAACCAAGGCTGGATGGACTGGGGCAGACCCACCCCCTGTTTCCAACCCTGTCCATAGAAATGAAAGGGTGGAATTTGTAGTTTCTAGAATTTCAAGCCTTGTACGTCCAACTTTCCTCATCCTCTTTCAGTGGCCAAAAATTGCTCTCCATCACAGCTTCTTGGTCTGCCTGCTCTGAGACAGGAAGTTCAAGCAACTGACGGCACATAACAGAGAGCCTGAGGTGCCCTCCTTCTCCCAAAAGCATTTCGAGGAGCTGAGCTCTTCTTCATCTTTACCATACTGCCTCCTGAGAGCTCACTTTCACTAGTGTGCACCAATGTTATGCCCATCCGGGAGCCTTCCATGCATGGTGCAGGAGATTTGTGCTCTCCAGGCCACTGTTAATTTAGTACTCCAAGCAGAGAGAGCCCTGCCCGGGGGCAGCCTTGCACTTGGGATCCTCCAACCACAGACAGGCAGCCTTCCAGAATAATCAGTGCGATTGACAACAGCCCCTGTCGTGGAAGAGTGGAAAAAGCATGGGCACCCTCTTCTTTCAACAGGCTATGAGTCACTCACAGTGCACCAGCTCAAACCAATGATAGAACAGGACTGCATCACCAACTTTCCCACCAACAACAATATACTAACTCACACAAACTTCAAACAACTGACTTTGTGGAATTAATATGACAAAGGAAAAGGCAGCAGCAGGCCACATAAGAGGCAGATCACACAGGCAAAGCATAGTGCTGATGATTAAATCCGCCGAAAGAGTGGAGAGGTGGAAGGTGTTAGTAATTCTGCATTACAAGCATAAAGCAGAATTACTAAATTCCTCCAATTCCACTGGTGGAATTAAAATTCCATCCACTCCTAACTGTGGCCAGCGTCAACCGTGCTGCCGGTAAGCCCTCACATTCTGCTGCACTTATTGACAGCATTAGGACTGAGTTGTTTGCCTTACACCCTAGTCCGTGTGTACATGTGGGAGTTCATTAGGCTGGTAGCCTTGGAGCTGGTCTTAACTGTATATATAAGTACAAAAGAGAAGGTAGATCCTTCACATACCTGACAACTAGGTTGTGGAATGCACTTCCACTTGCTCTGAGAAGCCGCCCTAAAAATGCTTCTTATTGACTCACCTATTATCACCTCCTAACCATGGTTTTCTCTTCAGGATGATGTGAGTGATCTTTTTCTGTTAGCAGCAGACACCTTTGTGAGGTAGTTGTGTGCTCTAGAAATGTAGTGCATTATATTGTATCATTTTCTGTCCCTAGTTACTGGATGATGCCTTAAAGGCTGTTTCACTCTCCTATATCATTCATAATACAGTACTTAAAACACCACTCTAAATCAAACTATTTCCATTCCAAGACCAGTTTTATTGGCATATAGGGTGCACCGCTATGGGTGACACTATGGTACCAATTTTAGAAAGCTTTTTTGTAGCCCAATTTGAGTCTTTATACATATTTACTGACACCAAACTACAAAAGATAGTCTGAGGTTATTGAAACAAAATGTACATGATCTGTTGTGTTTCTGGAAAGTAAGAGGGAAAACAGATTCTGAATTCCGGACCTTGCTCTATAGAGATGATACACATTTGCTGTACCTGTTGTTTCAACCGAGAGGGGCTCACATTCCTTAAACTGGTGATCTGTGCTAATTAAGGCAAAGTGGTGAGTACCATTTCTCAAAAGCTTATTCATCAGAACTCCTAATTGTCTTATCAATCCTTTCATCTCTGAGAAATACCAATTTACATGCTGATCAATTCATGATCTACCACAGAAGTGTAGATCAATAAAGGAATACATTTCTTAATGTGGAACATTGAAATAGAAATTACAAGGAGATGGCCCATACAAAACACACCAAAGGGACTTTGAATATTTAGGACCGGTTTGTACACAGCAAACTGCATTTTAAAACATTTCAGAGAAAAATGTAGAATTTTCTGTCTAGTAAATGGATTGCCCATAAGGTGAATGCAATTTACATGTCTTCACTAAAGTGACAAAAAATCTCATCTTCATCTCAGGCAGGAAATGGGAACTCAAACACCACTCTAATTGTGAGTTAACCAATGTCTTTCAAATGCTGGTGTGCCTGTGCTAACTCTGTTCTGTTCCAAAATCACTAGCATGATCATATATCCAAAAGAAAACGAAACATAGGAGGAGCACCATGAAGTTAGTGATGCATTTTGTGAGTCAAGGCCACAAACAAAATAAACTTTTCACTTAAAACCTATATCAGCGGCTTAAGTAATGATATGGAGCAAAGTTTAATAAGGTGAAACTATCTAGTTATAGGAACTTCTATGAGCACAATTGCTGTGATCATCATAGGTGACCTACCTATTTGAAGAGTCAGCATAAGTGTAGCCTGCATGCTATATTACCTTTAGATAGGTCAAAACAAATTCTTTTCTTTAGAGGTTTATGGAGCATGACAAGGGACACAACTGATATTGAACTACCATCCGGCCAGGTTTCCATCTCAGATATATAAGTACATAATTTTCTTTTGCAAAGCAAATTATAAGATAAAAAACATTTTCCAACGAATAACTCATAGCATTTACATTATAGCACATATTCTTTTGGGCTGCTATTGGGATATGATTAAACAATTTGCATAACATCCACTGAAACCTGTGCCATCACTCAATTTTGGTAGATAAGTACAAAAATGTAACTGCAGTCTGCTCCAAGATGGCATCCTTTCTTCGTAAAAACTTTAAACACTGGATCACACTGCTACTATACCAACTCCAGATGCTTATATACATTATACGATAAGAGCAGGTCATGGCATTTCCCCGAGTGGTGCCAGTGACCATAGTGACTTATGAAATCTAACAGTTTTAAGAATCAGGTAATGTATGGATTTTATTAAATTTTACTCCTCTGAAGATCAACTTTTTGAATATTGCTATCACCATGTAATGTTAGTTCCCATTTTAAATACAAAATATTGTCTTTTTTTCCTCGACATACATTTCTCTGGGGAAAAGCCTGGTGCTTTATGGCATAGCTATCAAATTTTAAGCCAAGATTTTCTCAAAGAAATTATATTTGACCTAGCAGAATCCTGTACTGCTAAATTAGTGAATTGCACCTTCCAAATTAATAATCCCAAATCTCACAGGACCTGATTCACCGAGGTGAACTTAGACCAAAAGTCCAAGTTTAAACCTAAAGTTCAAGTTTAGACCGAAAGTCTAACTTTACCAGTACTAAAGTAAGACTTTTGGTCTACGTTTAGACCAAAAGTCTAACTTAAACCAAAAGTCGAACTTTTTGTACTTACAGTGCTGCAGAATATACGCCATGGCTTATGCACTGTAAGTGCATTTGGTATGTGGCCCTGCTGTGCATACCCCTCATCATCCTTACACACTCTGCAGTGATTACTGTAGAGTTTGTAAGGGCACTAAGGGATGTGCACTCTAGAGCATACCCCTCAGTACCCTTACATACTCTGCAGTGATCACTGCCGAGTATGTTAGGGCACCGGAAGATATTTATGGGTTGTTGGCACAGGGCAGTAAAGCAGCTCATCCTGCTGAGCTGTCCTGCATCAAAGGGAAAGGGCAGGAATGCACATAGTTTGTGGTATATGGAGCATTTATGTCCTTTCGCACTGTTCTGGCACCTTTCAGCACCCCAATGCCAACAAAAAAAAACTTGCACCATGGCAAGGTTGCCTGTGTGACATTCAGGATTGTTTTTCCGGAGAAAGGGACACCTTCCTGCACAAAAACAATCAACTGAGGCATTTTCCTCTTTATTTCCTCCTCATAGAAAAAGGAAAAGATGAGGAAATATAAAGATATTTCTCTACGGTGTGCATTCCCTGTGGAAGCATAAGGTTTTGGAGCATCCCCAGGTTCACAAGGTCTTGTAAATATGGGGATGCATCAAAATCCATGGGAGTTTCATGGTGAAATGCATCCAATGGAATGTCTATCCAGAGCAGATTAGCACAACACAGTGACTTGCATTGCATTGCACCACTCCTCAATTATGAAGACACTCAAAGCCATGCAAAGTGGCCTTGCGTGGCTTCATTAAATCTAGCTGAAAGACTTGCACCAAGCATATACCACTTCGAGTGGTGCAAACGTGACACAAGGCTCTCGTAAATGTGCCCCTATGTTACAGTGGAGTGGCATTTAGTGGAGTAATAGAGAAGAGTGGAGCAGAGTAGAGTGCTGTGTCATAGAGTACAGTGGAGCTAAGTAGCATGTAGTGGCATGGAGGGAGTTATTTAGAGTGTCATACACTGGAGTACAGTGTTGTACAGTGGCATAGTGTGGAGTAATTTCTTAGAGTGGAGGGGCGTAGGGTGGAGTAGAGTAGAGTGGCATAGAGTAGAGTGGAGTGCTTTAAAGTGGAGTGTTGTAGAGTTGTGTGTCATACTTTGAAGTGTCACAGGGAGGAGTACAATGAAGTGCAGTGTCATAGAGTGGCTCAGAGTGTTGTAGATTGTTGTATAGTGGAATTTCACAGAGTGTAGTACTGTGTCATAGAGTGGGGCAGCATAGAATGGAGTGGCATGTAATGTAGTGGGGTAGTGTGTTGTACACCAGAGTGATATGGAGTGGAATAGAGAGAAGTGGTATAGAATAGAGTTGGGTAAAGTGTCATAAATTGGAAAGGCATGTCATACAGTGGAGTGGATTTGTGTTTCATAAAGAGTGGGGAAGTGCTGTAGAGTGAAGTGGCATAGAGTGGAGTGGCCTGTCATAAAGTTGAGTGCCATAGAATGAAGTAGATGGGTGTGGTGTAGCATATAGTGGAGTAAAGTGTGAAGGGGTTGAGTGAGGTGTCATTAATTGGAGTGGTTTAGCATGTTGTAGAGTGTCAGAAAGTGGAGTAGATTATAGGGGCAGAGAGTGGAGTACAATGTTGTATAGTGGGATGGTGTAGATTAGAGTATTATGTTGTACTGTGTAGTACAAAGGAGTAGCAGACTGTCTTAGAATCAATTGGGATTGAGTAGCATACAGTAGAATGGCATAGCATAGTGGACTAGAGTGGAGTGGAGTTGGGTAGTGTGTCACAGAGTAGAATGGATTAAATTGTACTACTTTGGTGGAGAGGGAGCTGCATAGAGTGTTGTAAAGTGGAGCATTGTGGCATAGAGTGGAGTAGATTGTTGTACAGTGGTATAGACTGGTGTAGAGTATTGTAGAGTGGAGTGCCATAGACTAGAGAAGTGTTTGGAAGAGTAGAGGGGCATAGAGTGTCATAGAATGGAGCTGAGTGTTGTAGAGCAGAGTAGACTTGAGTGGCATAGACTGGAATGATGTCGTACAGTGTAGTACAGTTTTGTAGAGCATCGTATAATAGAGTATTGTGGCGAACAATATCATTGCATTGAGTATTGTGGCATAGACAGTTGTGGCGCAGTGTGCTGTGGTGTATGGTGTTGTCACATACAGTGTCTTGGCATAGATTGGAGTGTCATAGATTGGAGTAAAGATGAGCGACATAGAGTGGAATAACGTAGAGTGGAGTGGCACGCACTTGAGTAGTGTAGTGTTGAGTGGGGTGGAGTAGATTGGAGTGTTACAGAGTGAGTGTTCAAGTGGAGTGGCATAGAGTGGAGTAGCATAGAATGGAGTGGGGTGAAGTGGAGTACCGTACAGTTGGGTGGCATATTGTAGAGTTAATTGGAGTGGCATAAAGTGTAGTGGCAGTGTGTTGTGGAGTTGACTGGAGAGGTATAGAGTCTAGTGGCATGCCATGGAGTGTCTTGAGTGTTTTAGAGTTGAGGGCTGTAAAGTGGAGTGTTGTAGAGTGGAGTGGCATGTCCCACAGTGGAGCAGCATGTTGCAGAGTGCACCAGTGTGGTGTGTAATACAGTGGAGTGGACTATCTTATACTGCAGTGGCATATGGTACAGTGGAGTGACGTATGATATGATGGAGTGGAGTATCGTACAATTGATTGGCATAAAGCTGCGTGGCTTGGACTGGAGTGTCAAACAGTGTTGTGTTATCAATTGTTGCAGCGTAAAGTGTCATGGTGTAATTTTAGAGATATCTTGACAGCTGGAAGGTGTTTTTTTATTTCCCTTGCCAAGCCACTTTACTCCATTCTACTTTAGGACACAATACTGCACTATACTCCATTATAGTACTATACTCCACTGCACTTTACAGCACTTTACATCACTGTATGCCACTCCACCCTATCACACTGTACAACACACCAGTCCACTCTATGCCATGCCACTATCAACACTCTACTGCACACTATGCCCCTCAACTGTATGCTATTCTACTCCACTTTAAAACACTCTATGACACAGAGGGGGTCATTCCGACCCTGGCGGTCATGGACCACCAGGGCCGGGGACCGCGGATGCACCGCCAACAGGCTGGCAGTGCATCCAGGCCAATTCTGACAGCGGCGGTAAAGCCGCGGTCAGAAAAGGGAAACCGGCGGTTTCCCGCCGGTTTTCCCCTGGCCTGAGGAATCCTCCATGGCGGCGCTGCAGGCAGCGCCGCCATGGGGATTCTGACCCCCTTACCGCCAGCCTGGTTCTGGCGGTTTTGACCGCCAGAACCTGGCTGGCGGTAACGGGTGTCGTGGGGCCCCCTAACAGGGCCCCACCAAGATTTTCAGTGTCTGCATAGCAGACACTGAAAATCGCGACGGGTGCAACTGCACCCGTCGCACCCTTTCCACTCTGCCGGCTCCATTCGGAGCCGGCATCCTCGTGGAAGGGGGTTTCCCGCTTGGCGGGCCGACGGCCTTCTGGCGGTCGCCCGCCAGCCCAGCGGGAAACTCAGAATTACTGCGGCGGTCTTTTGACCGCGCAGCGGTATTCTGACGGCAGAACGTTGGCGGGCGGCGACCCCCAGAGTGTCATTCTGTAGAGTGGAGCAGTGCAGAGTGGAGTGGAACAGAGTGGAGTTGCATACACTGAAGTGGCCTACAGCTACTGTACAGTTTAGTTGCATGTCATAGAATGGAGTGACATGTAGCAAAGTGGTGTGGTATGGACTATTGTAGAGTTCACTGGAGTGGAGTCTAATAGAGTGGAATTGTGTGTCATAGAGTAAAGTTTGTGTCATAGAGTGGAGTGGCATGTCATAGGGTGCATCCAACCCACAATGGAAGGCCAATCTCTCTCTATCAAATTATTTGTCGTTTGACAACCATACTACTGCATACCCTTCCTCCGCGTTCAGCTGGGGTGGCCTGTAGATCCAGGTTTTCACTCAGTCCTGATATACAACTTGTATATGACGTGCAACCCCTCATCATCCACTGTGCATTGCTTTTTACAATGCACACTGGGAGTTGTTTCCATGATGTGTAGTGCCAGCAGGTGCTTCTCCCAAACCAATGTCTTTTAGTCTCTCAGGTGACTATTTAAAAGTTTTAGCACTGTGTTTGCATTACAAAAAAGATGCTAAATGACCTTAAATCTTTTTTCACTAATTTACCTTCCAGCGCTAAACTTGTTTAGCGCCGAAAATTCACTTGGAAGTAGCACAAAACAGTGCATAGCTGTGCTTTGCATTACTTTGAGCTAAAAAGGCATAACATGGGTAGTGCATGGCCATTCTCATGCAGTCACTCAAGGTTTCTGATGCTAATTTGACAAGGTATAGCGTTAGAGAATAGCGCCCATCTCAGATAGGTGCTATGAAGGCAAAATTATTTTTTTTCTCCTTTAGTTTCCGACTTTTCATGTGTGTTGCAGTGTGAAAATGTTTAACGTTAGTATAAGCATAGTATGTTGTACTGGAAGGCTATCCTTCCAGTACAAAACCTATGCTAGGCACACAGAGACACCCTTGCACTATCTTTTGAAGGTATATAGGCTATGTGCAGGAGTTATATGTATTCACCAATGTGCTGTGCTTGTTAAGAGCTTGCACCTGTCCCATCAAGACTGGCAGACTGGTTGACAATATTTACATCATGGATGCTACCAAAGAGGTGGCTTTATGTGATTTGCATCACCTGAGTTGGGATGAATCAAGATTTTGTTGACATGGAGCTGCATTGAACATTTGCAGCTCGATGTGTCAGGCAGGTTCTGATTATCCTTATGAGGCTAATGGATTTGGGTGGCAGAATCACCTGAGTTGTAGAGTACTGACTACAATCCCACCCCATGTGACACCTGTCGGCCTAATCAGGGTTTTGACGGCTAACTAGCAGCACCTCACCCCCGCCCAAGGGCATTGATGTTTGTGGCAACCTAGCTCATGACAAGAAAGATTCCTCAGTGGAATCGTGCCCAATAAGATCTTATACTTTTCTCTCAGTTACATTAGAGTCACATAGGCAAAGACAATCAGAGGCAGAATATAGTGCAATAAGGTTTATTGAAGTAACTGCATCTTAGATAGAATGGCATGTATTGCAATAACAAGGATGATAAAACACAATAAAAGCAAAACTGTGACAAGGAGAGTGAAACACAAAAACAGTCCCACCATAATGTCACGAGGAGTGATAAATGTACTTTCTGTCTAAGCTATGATAGAGCACAGCCTAATAAGCTTTAATCTGCCCTTCAAGTTTCCCCTGTGAATAGACATCATCCCCCATACCTGAGCAAGGAAGCCTGTTGTCTAAGAAGACACCGTCCCCATATAGGCCAGTCTAAGCAAGCAGCTATAGCTAAGATGATCAGCAATCGCATGCAGTTGTGGTCATCTGGCTGGAATCTCCCTCTAACGTGTATGGGACAGGGAAGTGTTTTTATAGTAAAACAATGGATGTTCTAAGGAAATGTCCCCTCATAAGGATGTGTATGTTTCCGTGAATGTTGGAGACACAATGTACCACGTTTGCCAGCAATCCTATCTGACTGCAGCCTTGAGAAAGCACAGAGTACAATCCTAAGAACATGATGCTTTCCTAGGCGAAGGAACAAATATATAGAGAAAATAAAACAATACCACAAATATGGGTAATCCCTAGAAAAATAAAGCGAGGCTGAATAAATGCTTTACTGCTCATGTATATAGCTAGCAAAATATATATTGGTTTTATTAGTTAATTAGTAATTTGGGGGCACATGTACCAAATAGGGAATTTTTGTGAATCAATGTTTGCTAATCACAAACAAAAATTTACATATGTGCGTGTTACACATTTTGAGATTCCCAGTGGGTCACAAATAGACCTACCTCATGAAAATGTATGAGGTTGTGACCCATTTTGAAGCGCACAAATCAAAGAGGTGGAGGTCTGCTGGGGTCAGCAAACCACCATGTCTGTGACTGGGTTTCAATAAAGCAATCTTTTTTTAAATGCAGCCCATTTCACTTAAAGGAAAACTGGGTGAGTTTCAAAAAGAAAAATGAATATTTTCTTTTAACTTTTTAAGATTAGGCAGTGGTCCATGGGATAGGTTCCCCAGGAACTGGAAGGGCTTTGGGAGGGGGGCTGTGCACCCTTCTACCCAAGAAAAACACAGAAATGGCCTTGGGGAACGAGGTCCCTGGGGCTTCTAAATGCTTGAGGAGTGCATGGCCAGCACCCTCTGCATAAAAAAGGTAAAATAGCCCTAGGGTTGATCCCTTGAGGCCTGTAAAGGCTCGGAATAGGGGGCCTAGTGCCCTCTCCCCTTATAAAGCAATACAGGCCTGGGGATGGAGTCCCCCTCTCCAATAATTATAAAAAAGGGTGTAGCAGATGGGCACCAGGACACCTAAAACATTATATATAAAAAAGAATGAATAAATAAATGGCCAGCTGGAGCCACTCATTTTTATTTGCTGTTCCTTGCAAGGAATGCCCCATAATGCCCTGCTAGATCTTTTTAAATCTATTTTTTCAGCTTGATAGCATTATTGTAAAGTTGTGGGTTGGCTGCAGCTGCAGGGATTGCAGCACTCCTCCAGGAACATTTTGTTTTAAAAAGCAAGTGTTGAATGTGCATGTGAATGACTATATATATATATTTCCACTGAAAAAACAAAGGTTACAGGGATCTTATAGTTGGTTCTGAATTTACTGTGCAAAACCATAGAAATTCAGCAGTTATAGTTAGAGTTATTTCAACTAACTATAACTCACGCCCTAAGGTAATGATAACTCGCACCAGATCCATGCACATATTTTTCCTCAATAATTTGACTACTGTTTCATTTCAGTTTTTAATTAATGATGCTAACGAAGTTGTCATGATTGCTGTAATATCTGGGATAATTAGTGCATGGGAAAGGCAAGAGTTATGGTTACCCTCGGGTGTGACTAGAATAAGACTTTTATCTTGCATTTAAATAAGGAACAGTTAACTCTAAGACTTTGCAAGATGGTGCCACAAGATTGTAAGGAGTTCAGTCCTTTGTTTAGGTTTTCACAAGAAACACTTTAAAACAGTGTATATAGTAAGCACATGCACGGTTGCCATTATCGTGATCAAGACCCTGTGAGGTCCCCAGGCGTATTATTTTTAAAGGGGGCGCACGCCCCCTCTCTCCACCTTTGTGGCCAAGCCGAACCCATCCCCGGAGGCTAGGTGGTTGCTCAACGAGGGCACCCAAAACAAAGAACATTGAGGGCTGTGTGGGAGCCCTATAGTCCCACGGCTCTGCCATCCTGGCTGCAGTAGGAGCCGGCAATCCTCCCACTGGTGGGAGCAGGTATTTTTCTTTGCTCTCACTGGGATGCAGCAATCTGATTTTCTATGGCTACAAGAACGTGTGCAGGGAAAACAATGTCTTCTCCCCTCTGGCTGGGAGATTCTCGCAGGGCCTGCTGCATGCAGAAGGCAAGCTCTCGTGGGAAGGGAACAGCTGTCCCAAAACAGTGTCCCTGGGAAGAGGGGCAAAGTCTTTCTTTACAATAAATAAAACTCTAGAAATTCACTGAAAAAACAAAGATTAAAGTGACATTATAGTTAGGTATGGTAATAATTTCTTCCTTTGCATTAAAAAACCTTAAAAATTCACAAAAAAACTCTAATGTTAATGGCATGTTAGAGTTAGGTGAAAATGTCATTTAAGACATAGGGCCAGATCCTCCCCCTTTTTGCTTTTTCAATGTGTGCCGCATTCTGCAGCACACAGAAATAGCAAAAGGCCATGAATTAATGTTTATGTGCAGGAAGGTGTCCCTTCCTGCACATAAATAATCATTCAAAAATGACGATTTGCTACTTTTATATGTCCTGCTTATAAACAATCAATGCCCTCAACGCAGACACCCTTGCACGATGGATGCAGACACCCTTGCACGATGGTGCAAGGGCGCTTGCGTAGATCCTGGCTGCCACATTTTGCATTGGTGCAGGGGGAAACACTGAGTGCACTGTATTTTAGTAAATATGGTGCATCCCTGCACTTCTAAAGTGACGCAGCGTGCCACTGCAGATTTTGGCATAGCACTGCGCTGCCACACTCTTTAGTAAATCTGGCCCATAGTGTATTAAACTAACAAAAACTAGATAATTCACCAGTTATACTTCATGCCCTAAAGTAGTAATACCATTCACAGTGTTGTCTTTTCCAATCTTTGTAACACACCAAAAGGTATGGCTTTTAGCCTTAGGGGGCAGGGGTTTTGGTATTAGGCTCAGTGGCTGCTTTTGGAGCAGTACAAAAGTAAACAGAAATATTTACTTACACAGTATTTTGAATGTTGTGATGTTTTATTGACATTAATTAAGTTATCAATAAACTGTTCATGAACATTGTTGTAATGAAATGCCTTCCGAGGAGGTTTTCATCTCTTTTGGATTAAGTTTGAATGCCATATTTGTTTTTTCATATTGTGGAGATGCCCTGATAAAGCCAGCAGCCCGAAGCTTTAATAACTGTACCCCAATATATTGTACTTATCTTAGTTGGAGAGGCACTATAGATTTAGGATTCATGATTTCCTGGTGTGTCATCTGTTATATCGTATTACTGGAAGTATTTTCATCTGAGATCATGTGCATTTTTGCAAATGAAAGTGTAGTATTGAATAGGGAATACATAATAACCTACTTTTCTTTTTAATAGGTAAAAGCACTGACAGGATAATTAGTTTTTGGGTGTCTTTGGTTGCATGCCTAAGGTTTGTGGTTCAAACCCATTCCATCTCTTTAATTAAGCTTTCTACCTCTGTGCCTCACTGCACTGTGCTGCTACTGGGTACAGAGTTATCAGTAGAAGGACGGTTGCCAACTAATAACCCACTTACGTTCAAAGTACTTGTGTGAAGCAACTCTGCAAACCTTTGGATAGTAATATTTTTATTAGGTTCCAATTTATTTTCATATGCAACAACAAGGAATGAAAAGGAACAAGTAGGGTAGGGCTTTTGTTCTTGTAACATTTCATTTTCTTTGTCATCGGTATTGTATTGATCTTCATTGAGAGCTTTACATCTTTTACAAACAAATTGCGTATAGTTTTTGTATCTTTATACTCATGGCCGGGCATTAGCAAGACCAGTGTTTGAAGCCATACCCTTGGTTTGAGGCATATGCGTGGCCAAGCCTTACAAGGCTCAGTGTATAGCCACAGTGGAGACATGCTCACACCTTAGTCCCCCTGTGAACAGACCACAAGTCTTTCTGCATTCACAGCATGTGTATTCTGTCTCTTCTGACCCTTTGAGCAAACAATCGCATTCCAATCACTGTCTCATCATAAAGCATAATTGTGTGACCACTCCCGCCACTGGTCTTTATGTGCAAGTTACAGGTTTGGGCCTCTATGGCAGATGTGCAACCTCAAAAACAATTGTGCGCAACCACCTTTAAGGCGCATATGAAAATATGAAATTTTGATAGGTTTGTAAAACATATTTTTCTTGCTTTTGTGGGTTTCTATGTTCATTCTCTAGTACCTTTTCCTATTTATTGGACAATATAGTTAATTGTATTACATATGGCATTCAAGTATTTATTATAAGGAGTGGGTCATTGATAGCTCAATCTCCTTCTAAATCAATGCTCAACTACTCGAATTGCTATTGCTACCAGCCATTATCATTTCTTGTTTACAGTTTCTTCTACAGCAGTCATTGTTCAATGATACTTGGGGCCCAACAGCTGATTCCCCTATAATTTTGAGGTAAATTCACATCAGTAAGAAAAGTTCATTTTGAACCTAGTGTTGTTAAAATGTGGCTATTGGGTCATAATATTTTGTTTACCAATTCAACAATCCTTGAATTGATGAGGTATAAATGTAAGGGCAAGATTTAGAACTCGGTGGATGGGTTACTTCGTCACAACGGTGATGGATATCTCTTCAGCCAAAATCTAAATCCCATGATATCCCAGGGATTTATAAGGCCCTAGGTTATTAAGAGTCACCAATGAATGCTCTACTCAGCCAGTGAGTTAGGGTCAAATGAAATAAAGTGTACCCCCAGTAAACAGTGCATTGGCATTCAGTGGCATGATTGTTGACCCAGGGCTGTATCATGATCGGGTACATTGGTGCAGCATAGAACCAGCAACTGTTTTTTGCATCTGAGACACCCACGGTTCATATATACAGATATATTATTCTGTTTGGCAGTTTTGTCATGAAAGTGAGATGCAATTTTTGAACACAATATGCAATTATTTTGCAAGTTTACTGAACTCAACTCGAGTATACATTTCATAGCTGAATTTGAAACTGAATGGGCCACTTAGGTAATTTTCTTTACTCTAAGAGCATTTTTCGTTTTTCCTTTATTTTTCTCGACATAGGGAGAACCCGGACAGACATAAAACATGCTGGTTGACGGAGAAGTTCTTTATATTGTCTGCATTTAAGACAGCCAAATATGTTTTCCAAACCCAGATTCTTAGCAGTATGTGTTCAACGAGCTAGGTCCACAAAAGCTCTCACCAGAATAGTATAGTGTGGTAATGGTGACTCATCTCATGGGATCTAAACAATCCAAAATCTCGAAAGTCGTGACAAGAGCCTTTTTCAGACAGCCTGTATCATTAACTAAAGGATGGTGTAATAGGGTTCCTGAGCTGTGGTTAAAATGCTGCTTCCCTGCATGGATTAAGCATTAAACTGTGACAGCTAACAGTAAAAAAACATGCTCCTCTTGTTTATAACAGTGTCTCTTGTCTTGTCCCTGGTCATCAATGCACCACTGTCACCAGAAAAGTAGGTTCAGTGGATTAAAAGATGCAAGTTCCTCACAAAAGAGGCATCCTAGGACCCACTAAGTGGGTCCCAAACCAATTAAAATACCTGATCCTTTCTAAAATTAGAACAACCAATTAGACCTTATATTATTTGTAGGGCTCCAACACATTTTGTAAATTATGTTATAATCAAACAGCTATTGAATTATTCACAACCAGGACACATTGTTTTCTTACTTTAGGTATTGGGTTTGCCTCCAAAATTGCTTCCAAATTTGGACTTGGAGTCCCTGCGTCTTTATTACTTACCCACATTCCCAGGCCCTGCGTAGGAGGAAACTCTGACAAAAGACTTGGGGTAAATTTACAAGCCCGTGGCGCAGGGCAGAGCAGCAAGTGACCTGTTGTGCTGTCCTGCACCACATGAAAAGAGCACAAATGCTTTGTATTTACAAGATACTGTGCATCACTGTCTTTCCCTCTGCACCGGTGCACAAATTATTGCCTAGCACCAAAACAGACACCCTTGCACCATGGTACAAGGTTGTCTGTGTTGCCAGCAGGATTGTTTTGTGCAAGAATGGGCTCCTTCCAGCACAAAAAGAGGCATTTTTTTCTTTCATTACGCAGCACACATAGAGAGGGAGAAAAACAAGGAGAAATAAAGATATTTCTCCTCGTTGCGTCTGCTATGGGAAGGCATACATTTTTTATGCATCCCTAGGTTTACAGATTCTTGTAAATCTGGGAATGCGTCATAACCCATGGGTGTTGCATTGGAACACCCACCACAATGCCCATGGTATGTCTCCCTGGCACAGTGTAAGGCAACACAGCAACTTTAGCTCTGTTGCCTTACTCCATATCTACAAAGCCATGAAAAGCAACACAATGTGGCTTTGCATGGCCTTGTAGATATGGGTCTGCACTACGCACTGCCCGTGCATCACAAAAAGTGATGCACTGGTGGCACACAGGGCTTGTAAATATGCCCCTTAAGATCTGAGCACTCACCAAGATTCCTAAATTGAAATCAACCAAACCTTATAAGATTCATATTATTTCTATGGTCATATGTCAGTGCTTGAAGGTGTGAGTGACTTTTGGTCATGCACCTTACTTTTATTTTCAGTGGATGGATAACTGACTAAGCATTGATGTATTGACATCTACTGACTTCATTGAACGTATCTGTAAAAAAGCACTAACTGCTCAACCTGGGTAGACTGGTAGAGTCAAGTGCCCAAAAGGTGCAACTTTGTTATCTAGTCTGAGTGCATTGAAATTGTATCATTGGAATACCAGTGCTGAAGGATAAATGATACTGGTCAGTAACTATTGGCTCCTTCTGTACCCTAACTTCTAAATTCAAGTTAGAACATGCATTTTAATTGTAAAGTCTTGGCAGTATTTAGGTTGTCGATTACCCTTGACAATATGTGCCTGCTACACCTCTGGTTCTCCAGATTGATTTACAATATGTGACAAAAATAATCTGCCCAATGGGGGTGTATCTAACAGGCATTAAAATATTCCTAGTACCAGAGATTTGAGAACTAAAGCAAGACTGGAGAGCCCAATGCCTGAATGTTCACGTTTGTCCTTCTTTATCAGCACTCTTTGCACTAGGCCTTAAACGTCCCTTCAGTTAGATTCCCTCTGATCTTGTACAAAACAAAATGGTGGGTGAGTCCTGGGGCCGGGTCACACAGGAGGTTGAAAAGCATAGTGTGGGATTCTTCATGGAACACATTACAACTGTCCAGTTTGATCACCAGGAAATTAATGAGAAATGTACAGGTTGCCTGGGTGTCCATGCATAACACTCAGTAGATGTAACTTGCCTTCTATGACTATCTCCATGATAACATTCTCAATGGAAACAGGCGTGTGTTGATAAAAATGAAATACTTAAATCTAATTATTAATAACTCAAAAATTGTCAAGGGAACGCACGATCATATAGCTAGAGTTCTCCAGCTCCTTAAAAAGTCCACAATTGAATATTCTAGATTGTGTAAACAGTTGAAGCTGTAGCTCACAGCATGGGTGAAGATGTGCAGTGAACCATAGCTCAATTCTTACTTGAATGGAACATTAGCAATACAAGCAACTCTGCCTTTATAATATGGATGGATCTGAGCACCTTCATTGGACCCATTTTAGAGTATGTATGTCACTGGAAATGAGCACACTCGTAGCTACTCAGGCCATGTGAGCTGGATGAACACTATTGGTAGAGACACTTGCTGCTGTGTGACAAGCGGAGGTGACCAGGGTGAATATTTCTCTTCACTGTTACTGACAGGCTGAAAGTAGTACAAATGGCAGTAGAATTCTTACACTTTCAAACCTCTTTGTAGAGAGCACAAGAAGAAATGAAGCACACATAGACCAGGCAGGACTGTGAACAGATTGACTGTGAAAGCTCTTCAAGAAGCAGTAAATGCACTGTGTAAAACTATGGGGTTTGTTGTTTGGTTCTAGGTTGCCTGAAGTAATTGCAAAGTTGGATCACATTGACTTCAACATCAATCATAATGTCCTGAGCCCTTGTCTTTAAAAAAAATACACCCCTATACATCAAGAGCAATGTGCGGTGACCACAATTTATTTTGTTTTGTTTAACCTGTACATTTCAAATTCATAATATTATATTAAGCCTTGTAATATATACATTTCCAACATGCATAGAAAATTAGCTTTTCGTCATGTCTACCTAAACTACAAACAAGCAAACATAAGCATTCTCGAGAGGAGAGTGCTAAATATAACCATGTTTCTTGTTTTCCACCACCACAAATGTGTTGTCTAATTTTGGGTGATTGACATAGCTTTACACATATGTATGCAAACTGTAGAACTTCATGTAGCAGCTCATCCTGGAGCTGCAGTTCCCTTTTACTCGTGCTATAATACACTTCCTTCATGCCTGACCCCTCTCAGAGTGCAGGATGTGAGAAAATATACCACAAAGTGTCTTCTTCAATCTGGAGATCCCGAATATTAGGATTATGTCGTTCAGTGCAGGAAAGTAGAGAAGCATGATACAAGCTGCAGAGACAAACAAGCTTTTAGTCAAATAGTCCATGAAAAATCTTCCAAACTGAGTCAAGTAGTATATCGAATAGAGGATGAGGAGGGAGGACACCGTTTTGACTGCCCCCAAGTGAGCATCAATATGTGGGTTGGTGAAACTGTTAGCATTTTGTCCCATCCTCTTCATGTGGCTGCAGAGGGTGAGGAGGATTGTTACTGATGCACAGAGGAATATCATATAGAGCAATGATATGCTGACAAAGTACTCATGACTCATTTTCCCATCCTGCTCCCAAACCTGCAATTGCTTTAGAGAGCCATTGGCAAAGCTGCTGTTTTCTTTGTAAACTGAAACATTATATGGAGCATGCACTGCTATTTGCACCTCAGTAATAATGATTATGGGAAGGCATGTTGCTAAGGAAACAAACACAGAAGCCAGGAGCACCCAAGGAACATTTGCTAGGAATCGCATTGCCAGTTGAGCTAGGAAGGGGTGTGTAAATCTCACAATCTTCAGACAGCAGTACATACAGAACCAAATGCAAAACCAGAAGTTGCATAAGCGAAGGCAACTCCAAAAATTAATTCGCATTTTGAAGGCATTAAAAGAAGGAAGAAAAAAGGAAATGTAATTTATACCAACTATGAAGCAAAGACACAGGTCAACAAGGTTGCAGACTGCAGAACTGGAGATGATCAGGTCACAGGAGCTGAGGTCAGAGTTGCCTTTCAGCCAATGAATAAAATTAACAGTGAGGATGAACATGCTTCCAAACAGGCCAGACAGAAAGGAGAAAAGATGGCTGGCAATCCAAGCTATGCCTGCTGATGACAACATTTTGGCCTCTTCAGAGTAGGTCTTTAATTTGATTTTGAGCTTCTGCAACTACTGAACTACATGTAAGCAGCCAGAACAACATTGTGCCTAATACCAACCAAGGGTTTGACTAATGCAAATAAAATAATTGATCCTCATACCCATCACTTCTCCATTCAAAATGGAAATTGTGACTTGATCCCTCTGATAAGATGTCAGTGTTCCTGTCTGTATGTTGCCTCTCAAATTTACATACCTTAAACCTTAAAATAATTGAAGCATGTTTATAGATGTGCACTGTACCTTTAACATTTTGTGTAGCCATGACTGATTGCAGCTGACTCCTCCACACCGCTGAATGAATGGCTACATTTTTGCAGCAGAAGAATTTCAATCTGCAGTCCCTACAATTGATATCTGACCTTGTGGCCTAGGGCTTGAGGCAGCTCTTATTATCACCATTAAACATTTTGCAACACAAGGAAACTTTGGGCCTCCCATTAAATCTAGCGGGTGCCTCATTAATTAGCTTGGGTGGAAGAGGCTGTGACAATTTTCGGTTATGTTGATAGAGAATTAATGCAAAAACTGCTTATGGTGAGATTACATTTTCATTCGTAAAAGGCATGGTCTTCCCTGTGCTAACTCAATGACAGTTTTGAGGTGGCTTTCGTGTCAACAAGATGTAACAAGTAAGTGGTTCCCATGTCCCTAAATCATGTGGGGGGTCAATGAGTTGGGTGGACATAACATAGTCAACACAGATTTCTTCATTCTGTGCCCCATTTTAAATTAAACTGGTAAAGCACAGATTGAAAATTTAACATCAATTCAAACATATTAAAGTGAGGGAGTGAGAACCAAAACTTCTAATTTTCAATCTTAGTTTTCTCACCTTCTCAACTATCTGTACTCTGCCCTTCTCAGTAATTTCCTAAACTTCTTGGTATCCTTTGTTACACTTTCAGCTTGCATTTCATTCCTAATTGTTTCTTATGTGATTACATACATAATATTTTTATAGCTGTCACCTTGGAATACTGATATTACGATGGCTGTACTATGTAAAGCTCCAGGAAAGGGAAGAAACAAACAAGTGCATTGCCTGTTAGGCCTCTTAAGGGCAGACATAGATAATTCATTACCGGTTTGCCCCATTATGGGCAAGAAGATCCTTGGCCAATTACCCTTGTTCTACTGAAAGTTGCAAGGTAAAATATAATCATGTACATCACATAGCTCCCTTTGCTGCCCGTCACCACATTCCCAGCCATACATACATTATCCAAAAAACTCACATAGCTTATCACTTAGACCATTCCTTGTACACATCCCTCTATCTGCCATATACCCCCAAACTAAGTAACACACATTTTAGCTCATGATCATTAACCCTTGCTCTTCAGTACTCTATGCACCAGAAATCACAGATGGTTGTACTACTAAATATCAACCCCCAGAACATCGACCTGAGAGAATATCGAGAAAAGAATATTAGTGCTTAAAGGGAAGTATAGATTTATTTTTCCTAACTCAACATCTATATGCCCAGAAGGTATATGTGCCACATAGGTACATGTAAGTGTAGAAAACCTTTACTTACTTTCCTGTTGATATTCTGGGCTAGATACTTTGTCCTCAATATTCTGTGCCATTGCTAGTCAGGTTTTGCTATTAAGAGTAGGCATCATGATAGACCATATCTGAAAAGCTTGACATCCTGTTAATCACAGAAACATGGTTCACCCCACATCATTGCACATCCTAGTCATCCTTCGTCCTCCAGACAGCAGCATCAATTGTGTGGATTGTTCACATTACAAGTGAGGAGGCCTTGATATCCTCCTGGTCTGGCACCTAATAATATTACTCTCCAGGGAGCTGCTAACATGATGTTTCAAACTCAGTGCAACTCAGAATGCTGCCTTCCATCTGATGTACAAGCCTCCCAGGACGAACAACGTCTTCAATAATGAATTATCATATCTCTTCAACACCTCGTCAATGAGAAATGACCACACCTCCATTTTGAATTACTTCAATCTCTCAGACAACACAGTGACATAAAAGCAAGACACTGTCCTTGCACTCCTTAGCACCCCCCTAACGTCACCATGTGTGCGCCCTACCTAAGATAAGTTTGCACATGGCAGTAGTCAGGGAACAAGCATCAACTAGCATCAACATTTTTTATGCTAGTTCGAACCTTTGCAAGATTGATAATTTTGATGCTAATCCTGCAAAGCCCATTGAGGCTTATTGTAAACAATGGCGTGCTCATTTTAATGCCTGCTCTGAGCAGGCATTAAAAGTGCTGAAACAAATGACTCAAATAAATCTCTTCGATTTCTTTGCGCTCTTTTTCAAACCCCCTAACAGGGGAACACCTCCTTAATTAGCGTAAAATTATGCATATGTTGTGTAAGGAGGTGCTAGGGGTTCTTAAATCTGGCCCGCAATGTGGTACAGCATTTCACGCAAACAACACACTCTAAAAGCCACATTTTCAATATCATCAGCAATCAATTCAAACCCAAAAGAGAAGATCAAAACTTCAAATCCTTAAAAGGCTTCTCCATTCTACTTGAACTAAACTCTCAACTTATCAACTGCTCATCAATGGATGCACCACCTCCCTCAGGGACACGAAAGGACCGTTCACATGTCGCAGGCATCGATTCACCTGCTCCATGGCGACACCCACTGGCACTTCACCTACGTCCGCCACTCCAAAGAAATACCTACACTACGTACTGATCAATGCATGATCCCTCTGCAAACACTCCACAGAGATATGGGACACCCTAACCACCATCAAACCAGACCTAATGTTCATCACTAAGACATGGCTCACGTCCACATTGGACCCAGGCATCACTTTCGCCACACCTGAAGGCTTCAAATGATCCACAAAGACTTTCAGAACAGGCACGGAGGAGCCATTATAATCATACACATCATGCATACAGACCCCTAGGCCCTGCCCTGGTTTCTACAAAGACATCTCTAAAATCATCACCCCACTGTCAATCGACTCAACAGACTACATATTTTGTAACAGATCTCAACTTTTCCCTGGATGATCCCCTCGACCACAACTCCACCAACCTCCTGGACAACCTTAGCAACATAGGACTCAGGCAACTGGTCACCAGCCCCATCTACTCTGCAGGCCATATCCTCAACCCCATCTTCTCAGCCAGCAACAAAGTCTTATTCTCCCATACCTCGTTACTAACATGGACCGACTACCACTTGGTACGCTTCTCCATAGTTTTCAATCCCAAACCCTTGACCACTCCACCACCACCCACCTCCGCAGATGGAAGAAAATCATCAAAGCTCAATGGGGAAACACACTCTGTGCAAACAAACCCATGGTCTCAAACAACCTGCAACAAGACACCAATAAACTAACCGACAGGCTCCTGAACTCCACCAACGAAGTAGCTCACATCACCAGAGACACCTCTAGAAGATCCAGTAAACCAGCAAAATGGTTTATCCCTGAACTACACACTCTCAAAAGAGACTGCAAGCGACTGCAAAGATGGTGGAGCACCAGCAAAGACTAAACAGAACATTCAATCTACAAAGAAGCACTGAAAAAATAGTATCTGAGCATCAAAGAAACCAACAAGACTGCCCTGCTTAACCACATAGAGGAGAGAGCCAACTGGCGAAAGGCATTTTTTAAGATCATCAAAAAGTTATACGTCACGCAGCCACCAAAAATGCCATCCACCCACCACAGAACCTGTGCAACTCACTGGTGGAATACTTCCACAAAAAGATCACAGTAATCTACAGTAATTTTCCTCCCACACCCACCTACGTTGAACATCTACTCACCCCAGAAGGAGGATCTCACAGCCACCCGATCGAGGACTGGATGCTCATATCTACCCAGGAAACATCAGACCTCATGAGGTCTATCCACTCTTGCTCACCCAATCACTCCTGCCCCCATCACATTTTCAACCGGGGCCAGAAGAAAAGCCGCCAAGTCGTCGCTCCCATCATCAACACATCCATCAGAACAGCCATCATCCCCAAAATCTGAAGGAAGCTGAAGCCAAGCCACTCCTCAAAAAGCGTACTGCTGGCCCCAACAAAACTCAAAACCTATCGAACCATCTTGCTGCCCCCTTTTCCAGATAAAATCCTGGAAAAAGCCATCAACAAACAACTCTCCAAACACCTGAAAAAAAAACAACTTACTGGAGACCTTCCAATGCAGTTTCCACACCAACAACAGCACCGGGATGTCCCTCATCACCACAAAGATTATATCAGATCCCTCCTAGAATGAGGAGAGAAGGTGGGACTGATACTACTCGACCTCTCTGACACTTTCTTCACCATCTCCCACTACACCATCACTTCCAGACTTCTCCACATAGGGATCAGAAGCAATGCCCTCAAATGGATCCACGCCTTCATCACTGGATGCACACAGAGGTGCCTCCTTTTATAACAGAACCAAAGGACATCATATGTGGAGAACCACAGGGCTCTTCCTTTAGCCCCATCCTATTTAATAACTACATAATAACACAAGAGATCATGCGCTTTCCGGCCTGAACATCATCTCATACGCCGATGACACACAGTTCGTCCTCTCCCTCACTGAAAGACACACCTCTCCCAGAGACCACACTTCCCAAGAGAAAACTTCAGCAAAGTCATGAGCCACATAACTGACTGACTGAAAAACAACTGCCTCAAACTTAACACAGAAAAAACAGAAGTAATCATCTTTGGGAACAACTGCTGACCCTGGGAAGACTCATGCTGGCCCTGTGCTCTCAGACAACCCCCTACCCTGACAGAACATGGCCGAAATCCTGGCTTCAACTTGGGCAACAAGGTCACCTTCAGAAGACAGGTAAATACTTTTGCATCTTCCTGCTTCGCACAAATCTACATGCTCTGCAAGATTTTCAAATGGATCGTTAGAATATGTAGCCCTAAGTCAGACTAGAAAGTTTAATCACAGATGCATTTGATCCTAATCCAGCAAGCCATTAGAGTCACTTTAGGTTCAAGTGAGGCAGGTCCAGTCTTTCTCACCCAGGCAGAGAGATCAGCAGGGTAAACACAAAAAGGCAGGAGTCCAGCAACAGCAGTTCCAGCAGAGTGTCACTCCTTGAGTAGCACAGCCAATCGTCTTCAGCCTAGCAGAGTAGCCACAGGTCCAGAAGTGGCATCAGAGGTCCAGTACTTATACCCACCTAAGCCTTTACATTGGGGAAAACTTCAAAGACTCCAGACTCACTACAGGTGGGTATGCAGCTGTTTGAGTGGGGTCAGACACTGCCCTTTCAGGTTTGTGAGGTCCTCTATCCCATCTTACTCAGGATGACCGATCAACTGTCACACCTACCCATTCTTTGTATGTGGCTGTCTAAAGGGAATGCACAAGCTCAGCTGCCACCTTGTCGCGTGGGCTCTCATTATTCTAAATGAGACTACTGGATGTCTAGGCAGCAGGATCGATAACGGTGTGGGGGACTGAGTCTGACCCACGTGTAAAGAACTCTGTCACCCTAAATCCGGTTTTTGCTCCGGCTAACTAGCAGTGCCTCATTTCTCCCATGAGGAAGGAATGATTTGGCAGCCGAGCGCATGACATCTTTGGAACTTCTCAGGGAAGTCATGGTCACTCAGATCCAAACCAACTCTCTTATTTCCAATATGATCTCATATACAAATGACAAAGACAGTATAAGTTTTATATAATATTTTAATAAAACAACTGTATTTGAGATATTAAGGCATGAGCCGCTATAACCAGAACAATACAACACAGTAGGATTGAAATAGTCACCAGGAGAGTAAAACATAAGAACAAAGCTATCATATTGTCTAACAGTTTCTACTCTCCCTCTGCTTGTTCTATTTAGAGCACAGCATGTTAAGCTTCTAGCTTGCCTGTCAGAATCACTGTGGAGACATCAGTCCTCATACCTGAGCAAAGACCTGTGATCTTGGTTCAGCATCTGCAACAAGGCAGTCAGCGTCTAGTTGTGGTTCCCTGGTCGGAATCTCCCTCTGCTTGTATTGGGACAAGGAAGTGATTTTATAACTAACATGTCATCGTGATCACAAAATGTCCCTACGCAGGAATGCCAAGTCTAAACTCCTACCACGTCTATCGGCAATGTACCAGACTGTATCCTTGACTGAAGCACAGAGTAAATATGTTATGGAGAACTCCAGTGCTGAAGTAGGCAAAACAGTGTGATATGAATAAAAAAACAACACCGTAGAACTGGCTATTTGAAAAATAACAGTACGAAGCCTAATAAAAAGCATGTAGAGCAAAGTGCACAGAGGCTCTAAGCTGTCAGCAAATGAATAAAATATATTCAGGGCAAAGTGCACAAAGGCCTAAAGCCTGAAGCTAAAGCGCAATGAATACGTAAAAACTGACCACACTACAACCTAACCACAGCAATGCATTGAAGACAGGCAGCAGGCATCATAGGGCTAAATTAAGAAAATGCCAATTTCCTAAAAGTGGCATGTTCGAAACTGCAATAAAAAATCAGACTCTACCAATCAATCAATCAATCACAATATTTGTATAGTGCACTTCGTACCCGCTAGGGTTTCAAGGCGCTGAAGGGGGGGGGTTCTGCTATCGGTCGAAGAGCCAGGTCTCAATAAGTCTCCTGAATGCGAGCAGGTCCTGGGTCTGCCGCAGGGGGGTCGGGAGGGTGTTCCAGGTCTTGGCGGCAAGGTAGGAGAAGGATCTGCCACCGGAGGTCTTGCGCTGGATGCGGGGAACGATGGCGAGGGTGAGGTTGGCGGAGCGGAGTTGGCGGGAGGGGGCATAGAAGTTGAGTCTGTTGTTCAGGTAGGCAGGTCCGGTGTTGTGGAGTGCTTTGTGAGCGAGGAGCTTGAAGGTGATCCTCTTGTCCACAGAGAGCCAGTGGAGGTCTCTCAGGTGGTGGGAGATGTGGCAGCGGCGGGGTACGTCGAGGACCAGTCGGGTGGAGGCGTTTTGGATGCATTGGAGGCGTTGGATGTCTTTTGCTTGGATGCCTGTGTAGAGTGCGTTGCCGTAGTCTAGTCTACTGCTGACAAAGGCCTGGGTCACCGTTTTCCTGGTTTCCGTCGGGATCCATTTGTAGATTCTACGTAGCATGCGGAGGGTGTTGTAGCAGGAGGAGGAAACTGCGTTGACCTGCTTGGACATGGTGAGAGCGGAATCGAGGACAAAGCCCAGGTTGCATGCGTGGTTGGCTGGCGTTGGCGGGGGTCCCAGAGCGGTGGGCCACCAGGAGTCGTCCCAGGCTGAGGGGGTGCGTCCGAGGATGAGGACCTCCGTCTTGTCGGAGTTCAACTTCAGGCGGCTCTTTCTCATCCACTCGGCGATGGACTTCATTCCATCGTGGAGGTTGGCTTTGGCGGTGTGTGGGTCTTTGGTGAGGGAGAGGATGAGCTGTGTGTCGTCAGCGTAGGAGAGAATGTTGAGGTTGTGCTGACGGGCCAGTTGTGCGAGGGGGGCCATCTAGATGTTGAACAGCGTCGGGCTTAGTGAGGAGCCTAGGGGTACGCCGAAGATGATGTTGGTGGCTTCGGAGCGGAAGGGTGGGAGTCGGACTCTCTGGGTTCTGCCGGAGAGGAATGAGGAGATCCAGTTGAGGGCTTTTTCTTGTACTCCGGCTCCGTGGAGGCGTGTTAATAGGGTGCAGTGGCAAACTGTGTCGAAGGCTGCAGATAGGTCCAGGAGGATGATGGCTGATGTTTCGCCATTGTCCATTTGCTATCTGATGTCATCTGTGGCGGCGAGGAGAGCAGTCTCGGTGCTGTGGTTGCATCTGAAACCGGACTGGGAAGGGTCCAGGATGGAGTTGTCCTCAAGGTGGTGGGTGAGCTGAGCATTGACGATCTTCTCAGTGACCTTCGCCGGGAAGGGGGGAGGAAGATCGGATGGAAGTTTTTGAGGTCGTTGGGGTCTGCCTTGGGTTTCTTGAGGAGGGCGTGGATTTCGGCGTGCTTCCAGCTTTCCAGGAAAGTGGCGGTTTCGAAGGATAAGTTGATGACCATTCGAAGTTGGGGGGCGATGGTAGAGTCGGCTTTGTTGTAAACGTGGTGGGGGCATAGGTCTGAAGGGTATCCTGAGTGGATGGAGTTCATGATCTTGCGAGTTTAAGTGTCGTCTACGTGGGTCCAGGCGGTCAGGCGGTTGGTGCAGGTGGAGCTGCCGGGGGTGGGGTCTGGCGGAGGCGTGGTGTTGAGGCTTTCATGGATGTCGGCGATCTTTTGATAGTAGAAGGTGGACAGGGCGTCGCAGAGTTCTTGGGATGGTGGGATGTCGTTGACGTTGGCGCTGGGGTTGGAGAGCTCTTTCACGATGCAGAAGAGTTCTTTGCTGTTGTGTGCGTTGTTGTTCAGGCGTTCTGTGAAGTGGGAGCGTTTGGCGAATCTGATTAACTGGTGGTGCTTTCGGGTGGCCTCCTTGTGGGCTGCATGGCTGTCGGGTGTGTGTTCGAGGAGCCATTTCTTCTTTAGTTTCTGGTAGACGCGTTTGGAGGTGAGGAGTTCGTCAGTGAACCAGGTGGCTTTTTTTCTTTCTTGGTTGTTGGTGGGTTTCTTGAGTGGTGCGAGGGTGTTGACGCAGTGGTTGATCCACTGATGTAGGTTGAGGGCGGCGGTGTCTGGGTTGGTGGAGTCAGTGGGCGGGTTCTGGGCGAGCGTGCTGGTCAGCTGGTCTTCGGTGACTTTGCTCCAGTGACGGTGTGGTGGTGGTTCGGTGAGGTGGTGTTCGATGTGCTTCTTGAATGTGAAGTGTATGCAGTGATGGTCGTTCCAGTGAAGTTCGGTGGTGTGGTTAACGGTGACGTGGTTGCTTTCGGAGAAGATCAGATCAAGCGTGTGGCCGGCGATGTGGGTGGGTGTGTTGACCAGTTGTCTGAGGCCGAGGTTGGAGAGGTTGTTGATCAGAGATGTGGTGTTGGTGTCGTTTTTGTTCTCCAGGTGGAAATTGAGGTCTCCAAGGAAGATGTAGTCCGTAGAGGTGAGCACGTGGGTGCTTGTGAGGTCGGCGATGGAGTCGCTGAAGGGTGCAGGGGGTCGATAGATGAGCGTTCCTCTGAGAGTGGTGTTGGGGTCAGTGTGGATCCAAAAGTGAAGGTGTTCGGCGGTCTTGAGGGTGTCGTCCATGTGGGTGTGGATTTTGAGGGTGGATTTGTGGGCGATGGCTATTCCTCCACCGATTCCGTTGGGGCGATCCCTCCTAGTGATCTTGTAGCCGTCCGGGATGGCTATGGCGATGTCGGGTGCAGAGGAGTCTTTCCACCAGGTTTCGATCAGGAAGGCTACGTCAGGGGCGGTGGTGTCGAGCAGAGCTCGATGGCGTGTTTGCGTGCGGAGCGTGTGTTGAGTTGTATGCAGTGGAGGTGGTTAGTTGCGGTTGTTGCGGGATTCCTTGTTCTGTCGCAGGTGAACTTGCAGGCGTGGCAGGAGAAAGGTCTCTTGGTGTTCTTTGGAGAGGACTGGAAGCAAGCTGTGGAGCGGCCAGGGTTGAGGGTGATGAGCTGGTGGCCGACTAGCGGCGTCTGGTGTTGCAGGGGTCGTGCAAACCAAGGGGGGTGGCGCTGGGCGCGGATGCGCAGCGCCAGCCATTAAGAAGGGAGGAGGGAGGAGCAGCTGGGAGGCGGGAGGGAGCGGCGAATGGGGGCATGAGGGAGGCGGGGCCGCAGGGAGGCAGCGGCAGGGGAAAGCGGCAAGGGGGAGCGCCCAAGGGGCAAAAAAGCGGGTAAAAGGGCACAAATGGAAGCAAAAACACAAATGGAAGCAAAATGGAGCAAAATGCACAAAAAGCAAGGCACAGAATACAGTCACAAATACGGCGAAAACGGCACAATGCACACAAGTCTAGGGACGTAAAAGGGGCAAAAAAGGCAGATTAAAGCAAGGGACAGAATATAGTCACAAATACAGTGAAAACGGCACAAAGCTTACCAGAAGCCCACTAGGCGGGCCTCGAACACGCTAGAAGCAGCATGGGCGGGGGTCAGGGGCACGGACACAGCAAGGTGGTGCTGCGGACGTGGGGGAGCGAGCTCTTGACCGAAATCAAGATATCATTAATACCATAATTTATAATTTTAAATTGCGAGTCCAGAGATATCAAAGCTGGGGTCCCATCTCTTCCCAATAGGAATAAGGTAATCCCAATGCTATTATATGGGGGAGATATGCCTTGCAGTGTTGAAAAATAATTTTAAGAGTTTTTCACTACCAAAACATATACAAAGTAAAATCACATGCCCTACCTTTTAAATACATTGCACCTTACGCTGTGGGTTACATGGGACCTACCTTATGGGTGACTTATGAATAAAAAGGGAAAGTGTAGACCTGTTGTAGGAAAGTACCATCTTGCCTGGCATGTTACCCCCATATTTCACTGTATATATGTTGTTTTAGTTGTATGTGTCACTGGGACCCTGTCAGCCAGGGCCCCAGTGCTCATAAGTGTGCCCTGTATGTGTTACCTGTGTTATGACTAACTGTCTCACTGAGGCTCTGCTATCCAGAACCTCAGTGGTTATGCTCTCTCATTTCTTTCCAAATTGTCACTAACAGGCTAGTGACCAATTTCACCAATTTACATTGGCATACTGGAACACCCTTATAATTCCCTAGAATATGGTACTGAGGTACCCAGGGTATTGGGGTTCCAGGAGATCCCTATGGGCTGCAGCATTTCTTTTGCCACCCATAGGGAGCTCTGACAATTATTACACAGGCCTGCCCTTGCAGCCTGAGTGAAATAACGTCCACGTTATTTCACAGCCATTTACCACTGCACTTAAGTAACTTATAAGTCACCTATATGTCTAACCTTTACCTGGTAAAGGTGGGGTGCTAAGTTACTTAGTGTGTGGGCACCCTGGCACTAGCCAAAGTGCCCCCACATTGTTCAGGGCAAATTCCCCGGACTTTGTGAGTGCGGGGACACCATTACACGCGTGCACTATACATATGTCATGACATATGTATAGCGTCACAATGGTAACTCCGAACATGGCCATGTAACATGTCTATGATCATGGAATGTCACCCCAATGCCATTCTGGCATTGGGGAGACGATTCCATGATCCCCCGAGTCTCTAGCTCAGACCCGGGTACTGCCAAACTACCTTTCCCGGGGTTTCACTGCAGCTGCTGCCAACCCCTCAGACAGGTTTCTGCCCTCCTGGGGTACAGCCAGGCTTGACCCAGGAAGGCAGAACAAAGGACTTCCTCAGAGAGAGGGTGTTACACCCTCTCCCTTTGGAAAAAGGTGTCAGGGCTGGGGAGGAGTAGCCTCCCCCAGCCTCTGGAAATGCTTTGATGGGCACAAAGGGTGCCCATCTCTGCATAAGCCAGTCTGCACTGGTTCAGGGATCCCCCAGCCCTGCTCTGGTGCGAAACTGGACAAAGGAAAGGGGAGTGACCACTCCCCTGACCTGCACCTCCCCTGGGAGGTGCCCAGAGCTCCTCCAGTGTGCTCCAGACCTCTGCCATCTTGGAAACAGAGGTGCTGCTGGCACACTGGACTGCTCTGAGTGGCCAGTGCCAGCAGGTGACGTCAGAGACTCCTGATAGGCTCCTCCAGGTGTTGCTAGCCTATCCTCTCTCCTAGATAGCCAAACCTCCTTTCCTGGCTATTTAGGGTCTCTGCTTTGGGGAATTCTTTAGATAACGAATGCAAGAGCTCATCAGAGTTCCTCTGCATCTCTCTCTTCACCTTCTGCCAAGGAATCGACCGCTGACTGCTCTGGAAGCCTGCAAAACTGCAACAAAGTAGCAAAGACGACTACTGCGACCTGGTAACGCTGATCCGGCCGCCTTCTCGACTGTTTTCCTGGTGGTGCATGCTGTGGGGGTAGTCTGCCTCCTCTCTGCACTAGAAGCTCCGAAGAAATCTCCTGTGGGTTGACGGAATCTTCCCCCTGCAACCGCAGGCACCAAAGAACTGCATCACCGGTCCTCGGGGTCTCCTCTCAGCACAACAAGCGAGGTCCCTTGAACTCAGCAACTCTTTCCAAGTGACTCCCACAGTCCAGTGACTCTTCAGTCCAAGTTTGGTGGAGGTAAGTCCTTGTCTCCCCACGCTAGACTGCATTGTTGGGTACCGCATGATTTGCAGCTGCTCCGGCTCCTGTGCACTCTTCCTGGATTTCTTTGTGCACAGCCAAGCCTGGGTCCCCGACACTCTACCCTGCAGTGCACGACCTCCTGAGTTGTCCTCCGGCGTCGTGGGACCTTCCTTTGTGACTTCGGGTGAGCTCCAGTTCACTCCACTTTGTAGTGCCTCTTCCGGCACTTCTGCGGGTGCTGCTTGCTTCTGAATGGGCTCTTTGTCTTGCTGGACGCCCCCTCTGTCTCCTCACGCAATTGGCGACATCCTGGTCCCTCCTGGGCCACAGCAGCATCCAGAAACCCTAACCGCGACCCTTGCAGCTAGCAAGGCTTGTTTGCGGTCTTTCTGCACAGAAATACCTCTGCAAGCTTCTTCACGACGTGGGACATCCATCCTCCAAAGGGGAAGTTTCTAGCCCTTGTCGTTCTTGCAGAACCATCCGGTGGCAGCTTATTTGCACCCACAGCTGGCATTTCCTGGGCATCTTCCCACTCCCGACATGATCGTGACTTTTGGACCTGATCCCCTTGTTCCACAGGTACTCTTGTCCAGAAATCCATTGTTGTTGCATTGCTGGTGTTGGTCTTCCTTGCAGAATTCCCCTATCACTACTTCTGTGCTCTTTGGGGAACTTAGGTGCACTTTGCACCCACTTTTCAGGGTCTTGGGGTGGGCTATTTTTCTAACCCTCCCTGTTTTCTTACAGTCCCAGCGACCCTCTACAAGTTCACATAGGTTTGGGGTCCATTCGTGGTTCGCATTCCACTTCTAGAGTATATGGTTTGTGTTGCCCCTGTACCTATGTGCTCTCATTGCAATCTATTGTGACTGTACATGGCTTGCATTGCTTTCTATTGCTATTACTGCATAATTTTGGTATTGTGTACATATATCTTGTGTATATTTGCTATCCTCATACTGAGGGTACTCACTGAGATACTTTTGGCATATTGTCATAAAAATAAAGTACCTTTATTTTTAGTATATCTGAGTATTGTTTTTTCTTATGATATTGTGCATATGACACCAGTGGTATAGTAGAAGCTTTACACCACTCCTAGTTCAGCCTAAGCTGCTCTGCTAAGCTACCTTTTCTATCAGCCTAAGCTGCTAGACACCCCTCTACACTAATAAGGGATACCTGGACCTGGTGCAAGGTGTAAGTACCCCTTGGTACCCACTACAAACCAGGCCAGCCTCCTACATGTGGCAGAGGGTTCAAGCAGGCCCTCCCTCCTTTGTCTACCAACATTCGAACCTCTTTAGTAGCGGCAACTAACGCAGATTCTGTAGAGTGCTGCCGTCTAAAACTGTCATATTGAGAATTGAGAGGGGTCCAGAAGACTATTAGAATCAAGTAAAGTAGTCAGTTCTTCATTAAAGGTCTTTCCTAGAATTGCCTCCAAACCAGCACTTTGCATCTTCCATGCGGAGGTTAAACGTAGCTTGGCGTCAGTGGGGAAACATTAGCCTCTGCAGTCCCTACCTGAGAGCTTCTGTCTTGGTCCAGGGGGTGGGCCTTCCTTGTACTTTGCAGAAGGGCCCCCTGGGGTGGGGTCCTTAATGTACTTTGCAGGGGAGGCCCTCAAGTTTGTTACATCACTGCTGGGGTTATGTTATCATCCTGATACTTTTCATTCATCTAGCCAGCATTCTGCTTTTTGCATTATAAATTTGTTTTCTTCTCAGGGAAGATGGTGCTACCACATCACATAGAGCTCCTATAATCTGACGTTTTGAAGTATTTGAAGTTTGATTTTGATTTTGTACCTTAGGATTTAGTAGTTAGATTTCTTTTTGTTTTGTTTTAGTATTTTTATTAGAAAATGTATGGCAGGTAGCAAGCAAATGTTATGCTCAATTTTTGCAATAGCTTTTTTGATTATAATTTTAGTTGGCTTGCTTATAAGCTTGATATTGCCGCTGCACATAGTAATATTGTTAACATGAAATTAGCACATAGGCATACATCTATAGGAACCTATAAGAAGAATATATATTCTGATGTGTCATCAGCATACGTTGGGACTATGAACATTTAAAATTGGTATATAGGCACATTTCTTCTTATTTCTGTTTCAGGTGGGTGACATATCTCCAGTTTCCTTTGACCTGTTCGTATTCATACAATGTCTTTCTTAATATTCTTACCAGGATTTCTGGCACCCTACTTTACTGACTTAAAAATGTCTTCAGGTGAACTTCATGAAATTGAAGATTTACTGTATTTTTCTTGGTATTTGAAATTGATAGTGCAACCTCACCTGAATTATAATGTGGCTAAAAATAATATTGTGTGTAAATTAAATGGAGCATGAATTTATTAAAGATTATAACAAGAGAAAAATGAAAAATTTTAGAAATTACGATGAAACAAGAAGAGTCTAAAGATAAATTTAGAATTTTAGAGTGCATCTTTGGTTGAGAGTGGAGCACGGAAGAAAAGGAGTGATGTACTTGGTGCATGAGAAGTTGCAAAATGATGCCTAATGAAAGTGGTTGGGAAGACAGTGTAATGAGAGTTATGTAGCTAATGCTACTTTTTTGACCGGTGAACAACCAATTTTAGGTAAATGTGTTATGTCTGTGGAAGAAGTGGTTAAATTATCCTCCCACATAATTTTCAGGAAGCTGCTAACTTATTTTAGTTTTTTTAATCATGTTTATCATGTGCATAAGATGGGTGAAAGGAGTCATGCCTGTTTTTAAAAAATTTACACATGGTTTTGCACAGAATTAATTAATATGCCTGGAATGTTGATGCCTGCCATTGGTGTGGACTTGAGTCATGTGCAAATTAGAAAGCTGTCTTTTCGATCTTTTAGCTATTAATACCACAGGTGCATTAACTCGTGTTAATGAAGAACTAAGGGGTATGTGTCCTAGGGTAATGCAAAATTGCTTTGCTTTCGGCAATGTTGTTATGAATGAATGTGGAGTATGTTGTATTTTCAGAGTCAACAGTGCTTCACATTCATACTTCATAACAGGAACCTGATTCATTATTATATTGCTAATATGACTAATAGTTTGTGTGAAACAAAGTTTATTGAAGAGCATGGGTTGTGGGAGACAGTTGAGACATAGTTTAGTGAGATTGGTAAGGGGGTTGCAAATGTTGGTGAATGGTTCTATAACAAAGATGAGAGGATTGTTTCACTTTGTATAATCAGTCCCATCTTTTGTTTAAAATTTCAAGGTAAATTGCTTTAAATTTTAAATTGTGGGTGTAAAAGGTACATGTTGGCAACATCTGCAAGAATAGGGAAGAGAAAAGCTATTGAGATGGAGAACATTAATGTGTATGAGCTTCTGAGGATATGAAGACTTTGGACAAATTAAGACTCAAGAAACTGAAGATAACCAAAACCATCAGACTCAAGCTGCACAAAAAACACCACACTAAAACATAAATAAAGGGTAAAAGGCTGCTTTAATAGAACAGGTCTGGTAACTATGAAACAACCTTGGCATTAAGCCTAACAAAATCAATCATGTCCCCACTAATACATAAAACTCCAACTAACCCCTCCCCACCCTCTAAAAAAAAACAGTGCCCTGTCCCAGATCATCCTTGTACAAAATCCAGTACCCCTTTGCCCTAGTGTCCCCTTCTTCTTGTTCCCTTTCCCCCTCCATCCCTTTGGTGCTTCCCAATAACCTTGTCCTCTCCTTATGGTGTTTCCGTATCCCTTCCCAACCAATGAAATGTCTCTCCGCCTATACCAGACTATTCTACCAGCGGCAATGACATGACTGATAAAAAACACCAACCTGCCCTATTACAACTCAGTAATTTAATGCAAACTACCAAAACAATAGGGAATAAGACCTGATCTAAAATTATCCCTAAAAGCAAAAAAACTAGATATTAACAATAATTCACAATAAAAACCCACTAAGAAAACCCAGTCAATTTGGTGTTTCGGTACCCCTTCCCAACCAATGAAATGTCTCTCAGCTCTGCCACCCAGGCAAACCCAAAGACATTTTCCTGCCCCACACTAAACGCCAACTCCAGATCAATTAAACATCCCATAAATGTTCCCCCAATAATTCAGAAATCCTGAGTATTATCTCCAAAATATAAAACCCATTTCCTTAAAAAGATAGATGCACCACATCCTGTCTATACAAGTAAAAATCATTGGCGACAGTCTCAGTGTGCTGCAAAACAGAAATACCCTGCTGCCTGCAAAAACCTCTAATTTCCCTATTCACCTTTTTCCGTTACTTCTTTACACCTGAAAAACTTCATGAACCTCTCCAAAATCTCCTAGGCACCAATTCAGTCCATAAAATATGTGTACCCGACCAACTAGACTTCAACCTAATTCAATCTAACTTCATAGCTTTCAACAAACCTATACCAGATAACTGAACCAAGACATTCTCTTCTAAATGTAAACCTAGTAAATCCAGACAAAATCCACCTGCCAATTTCCTAGTAAGGAGACCCAACAGCTCACCCCATCTCATCCCACTCTTTCTCCCCAACAGATCTTAACCGTAGATCTATCAAGTCCCAGCTGCTGAACAAAAATCTGTGATCAGCTGAAAGGAAATTAAAAATGAACCATATTCATTAGGCCTGGGTGAAGTTTGCAGAGTTGCGCAACGTAGAGCTCCGCAAAGTGCCTAATAATCTCTGCCGTACTATGTACTTCCACAAGCGGCAGAGTGCTTTAGGTAGCGTGGTTTGCACTGATTCTTAGCACAGGTGTTTGCATGAAAGGCTCCCAGCACAGCACAAGAGGGTACTGCTTCTTTTCTGCCACGTAAGTTGATTTTCTACTGGACCAGCAGCTACCCTAGTGCGACTAGAAGATTTCTCAATGTGAGTGGCCGCAACCATCTGTGACTGCTTGCGTTGAGAAATCTCGCCGGGAGGTGGTATTGAGTAAGATTTTCCTTGCTCGCGTAAGCCAACTCACCGTTGACGAGCACGAGTGAGGAAAAAACTCCACTCCACTACATGGAGTTTTTCAGAACTCTAAGCAGAGTGCAAAGTGAGAAAAACTTGGTGAGCGGAGCGGACCACCCCTAATCTCCATGTACAAACACATATTCACTCATAGTTGGTAAAAAAGAGTACAAAAATACCCACCAACAATGAAGCTGACAATCTGGAAAGGATGTTGCTTTTAAAAGCACTTAATGACCTCTAAACAATTTATCCATTTTGGACGATCCCAACCACATCTGGTTCTGGAGGGGACATCGTACCCTGTGCTCTTGATCCTGGGGAGGCTGGGGTTGGTGGGTGTCTTACCCACTGGTTCTAGAGGGGGCATTGTGCCCCGTGCTCATGATCCTGGGCAGGCTGGGGTTGGTGGGTGTCTTACCCACTGGTTCTGGAGGGAGCATCGTGCCCTGTGCTCATGATCCTGGGGAGGATGGGGTTGGTGGGTGTCTTACCCACTGGTTCTGGAGGGGGCATCATGCCCTGTGCTCTTGACCCTGGAGAGACTGGGGTTGGTGGGTGCCTTACCCACTTGTTCTGGAGGGGGCATCATGCCCTGTGCTCATGATCATGGGGAGGCTGGGTTGGTGGGTTTCTTACCCACTGGTTCTGAGGGGGCATTGTGCCATGTGCTCATGATCCTGGGCAGGCTGGGGTTGGTGGGTGTCTTACCAGTGAGGCTGGGGTTGGTGGGTGTCTTACCCACTGGTTCTGGAGGGGGCATTGTGCCCTGTGCACTTGATCCTGGGGAGTGCAAGGTCACAGTTTCTCAGGTGGGTGTCATACCCACTGGATCTGCAGGGGCCAGGCCGCACAGCAGCCCGTGGAGGTAGGACTACATACTGTCCGCCGGCAGTGACAGCTGCTCAGTGGTGGTAGTGGTGCTGCTGCAGCCGCTGGTGGGGGGAAGCTCCAGCCCATTCCCTGCAGCCTCGAATGACGGCCCACTGGAGGTGGTGTTGCTGCTTCTGGTGGGAGGAAGCCCCTGCCCATCCCCTGCTGCCTCGGATGGCTTCCCACTGGTGGTGGTGGTGCTGCTGCTGCTGGTGGGGGAAAGCTCCAGCCCATCCCCTGCAGCCTCGGATGGCTGCCCACTGATGGTGATGGTGGTGGTGCTGCTGCTGGTGGGGGGAAGCTCCAGCCCGTCCCCTGCAGCCTCAGATGGCTGCACAACCATGGTTGGTGGTGGGGGCTCTGTCAGGGTTCCTGCCTCAGGCCCCTTGCCCTTCCAGCCTGCTGGTGCTGGCTCCTTGGTCTTCCTGGCAGCAGCTGGGGCAGGCTCCTTACCCTTGAGGCTGCCTGGTGCAGGCTCCTTCACCCGCAGGACATGTGCCCTGGATCCTTTCCTACCACAAGTGGATGTGGTGACTATTGGGCCCGTGGACTGGGTGACTGAGGTGCTTGGCTGGGTTTTTGCCACCATAGCTAGATGTGTAGGACATGGGGTGGGGGGTAGGGAAGAGGTCAATGGTGGATAGGAAAAGCTTTTTAGGGAGATTGGGGCGGGAAGAGGTAGAAGGTTTGAGAGTGGAGGAAGAGGGAGTTGGTTGTAGGAGGTGTCTGTCTATGAATCTCTAAGACGCTCAAGCTGGGCCTGACCCTGACAGTAAGTATGTAGTATGTACATAGGTTTGTATGAATGTATGGGTACTGCTACAGTACAAACCAAGTCAAGAAACAGAGGAGTGCTATTCATGCACAAAGGTAATGATTTTTAAAGAGATGCCTTTCCAACAGCTTCCTGACTTGTAGCAGTGTTTGGACAGTTCTGGTTGACACCAGGAACTTCTCCTAGATCTTAGGTGCACATTTGACCAGGACCTATTGCCCTATTTTGTTCTTTTTATACATGTCTACCTCCAGTTGATACAGTTTTGGTTGCACAGAGAGCAAGAAGATGAGCTTGCCAACCAAACAGGCAGGAATGCCTATTGTGATATCTTTTTAAATGATGCAACTGATTTGAAAAATAGGCAAGCAAGGCGATCCACTGTTTTTGATTGGGCAATGTGGTCATATTCATGCAGGCCTTGGATTAGACATATTGGCAATTGTGGTGGCTTGAAGGCCATGGATCAGGGTGCTGTTGCTATTCAGATACGGGAAACAGCCTGTTGTACACGGCTTGAGTAATGTGTAGCAGAGCCACGCATGCGTAACCATGCTTGCCTGAACCATGCATGTGCCTGAACCATGTGTGGTTAAGGAACCATGCAGATGCGTGGTTCAGGCACACAGCAGGAACAGCCACAAGAGGAATGTGATGGCCAGGTAAGTGGGGCTGGGGCGGGTGGGGCATTTTTTAGGACAGGGCCAGGTAGGTTTTAGACTTCAGGGCATCGCTGTAGTTTTTAAGACAGGGTGGGGTAGGTTTTAGGGTTCAGGGCGGGGCGGGAGGTTGGGGTCGTTTTTAGGACAGGTAGGTGTAGGTTTTAGGGTGTGGGGTGGAGATTTGGGTAGATTTTAGGACAGGGAGGGGTAGGTTTTAGGACAGTGTGTGGTAGGTCTTAGGGTTCTGGGCAGGAGTCAGGATAGTTTTTAGGACAGGGCAGGGTACATTTTAGGTTTTAGGGCAGGGTGGGGGAGTTGGGTAGTTTATAGGACAGGGTCCAGTAGTTTTTAGGACAGGGTAGGTTTAGGGAAGGGTCAGGTAGTTTTTAGGACAGGGTGGGGTAGATTTTAGGGTTCATGGCAGGGTAGTTTTTAGGACAGGGTGGAGCAGTTATTAGGACTGGATAGGTTTTAGGGTTTAGGGTGGGGCAGGGGGTTGGAGTAGTTTTTAGGACAGTGCAGGGTAGGTTTTAGGGTTTAGGGTTGGGGGACCGGGGTAGTTTTTAGGAGAGTGCAGTAGTTTTTAGGAAAGGATAGATTTTAGGGTTTAAGGTGGGATTGGGTTTGGGGGTCAGGGCAATTTTTATGACAGGGCAGGGTAGGTTTTAGAGTTCAGGGCAGGGGTCGGGTCGGGGTAGTTTTTGGGACATGGTGTGGTAAGTTTCAGGCTTCAGGGATCAGGCTAGGTGTTGGGGTTTTTAAAGGACAGGGCAGGGTGTTTTTCGGACAGGGTATAGGTTTTACAGTTTGTGCAGGGGAGAGGGATCGGGGTAGTTTTTATGACAAGTAAGGATAGGTTTTAGGGTTTAGGGTGTGGCAGGTGATCAGGGTAGTTTTTAGGACAGGGTGGGTAGTTTTTAGGACAGGGTAGGTTTTAGGGTTTAGGGCGGGGCGGGTGGTCGGGTTAGTTATTAGAACAGGGTGGTGTGGATTTTAGGGTTCAGGGCAGGGATCTGGGTAGTTTTTAGGACAGGGTGAGGTCATTTTTAGGACAGGGTAGGTTTAAGGGTTTAGGGCATGGGTTTGGGGTTATTTTTGGGACAGGCCAAAACGGTTTTAGGCTTTAAAATGGGGGTCAGGTCATTTTTAGGAAAGAGTGGTGTAGTTTTTAAGACAGGGTAGGTTTTAGAGTTTAGGGCAGAGGCAGGGGGTCAGGGTAGTTTTTAGGACAGGGCGGGATAGGTTTTAGGGTTCAGGGCGGGGGCAGGGCTAGTTTTTAGGACACAATAGATTTAAGATTCAGAGTGGAGGCTGCAGGTTAGGGTAGTTTTTAGGGAACAGCGGGGTAGGTTTTAGGGCTTAGGGTGGGGGTCATTGTAGTTTTTAGGACATGGCAGGGTAGGTTTTGGGGTTCAGGGTGGGGTTGGGGTTCTTTTTAGGACAGGGTGAGGTAGTTATTAGGAGGGGAGGTTTTAGGATTTAGGGCGGGGGTCGGGTATTTTTCAGGACATGGTGGGGTAGTTTTTATGACAGGGTAGGTTTTAGGGTTTGGGGCAGGGGTGGGGATCTGGATAGTTTTTAGGATATTATGGGGTAGTTTTTAAGACAGGGTAGGTATTAGGGTTTGTGGTGGGGGGTCAGGCTAGTTTTTAGGAGAAGGAAGGGTGATTTGTAGGACAGGGTAGGTTTTAGGGTTTAGGGCAGGGTCAGGGTAGTTTGTAGGACAGGGCAGGGTAGGTTTTGGACAGGGCAGGGTAGCTTTTAGGGTTTAGGACGGGGGTCAGGGTTGGTTATCTGGGTTGTTTTTAGGATAGGGCAGGGTAGGTTTTAGGTCTTAGGGTGGGGGTCAGCGTAGTTTTTATGACAAAGTGGGTTCGTTTTAGGACAAGGTAGGGTAGGTTTTAGGGTTCAGGGCAGGGGTGGGGTAGTTTTTCAGACAGGGTGAGGTATTTATTAGGACAGGGTAGGTTATAGAGTTTAGAGTGTGGGGTCAGAGTAGGTTTTAGGACAGGGTGGGGTAGTTTTTAGGACAGGGTAGGTTTTAGGGTTCAGGGCAGGGGTGGGGGAGATTTTAGGATGGGGTGGGGTAGTGTGTAGGACAGGGTAGGTTTTATGGTTTAGAGCAGGGGTCAGGGTCGTTTTTAGGACAGGGTGGGGTAGTTTTTAGGACATAGCAAGTTTTAGGGTTTAAGGCAGGGGCTGGGGTTGGGATAGTTTTTAGGATAGGGTGGGGTAGTTTTTAGGGTAGGGTAGCTTTTAGGGTTTTGGGCTGGGGGTCGGTGGTTTTAAGAGAAGGTAGGGCAGTTGTTAGGACAGGGTAGGTTTTAGGGTTTAGGGCAGGGAAGTTTTTAGGACAGGGCGGGTCGGTTTTAGGACAGGGCAAGGTAGCTTTTAGGGGTTAGGGTGAGGGTTTGGGTTGTTTTTAGGACAGGGCATGGTAGGTTATAGGGCCTATGGTGGGGGGTCAGGGTAGTCTTTAGGACAGGGTGGGGTAGTTATAGGACAGGGTAGGATTTAGTGTTTAGGGCAAAGCGGTCGGGGTTGTATCACACAACCATGCATGGCCTTACCACATATACCTTTACTAAGCATGCTGTCACAACGAAAATTGTCGGTAAGCCATGCGTGGTTCTGCCATGCGTGGTTCTATCATACCACCTTCAGATACAAGAGTATGATAGCTTGAACAGCAGTTCAGAACTTGCTTTATGTAGAGGAAACATTTAGGGACATATTTAAGAGCCCCGAGCGCCACCTTAGTGGCGCCATAGCGTCATTTTTTTATGCTAAGGTGGCCCTAAAGTGGCCTTTTTCCTGTGCCATATTTACAAAGTGGCGCATTGGGCCACTTTGTAAACTCTTGCTCCACATTATGCCTGCACCAGGCATAATGTATTCAAGGGGGGCCTTTGGGTGCTAGGAGGCCCGCAAGAGTGGCGCAGTGAAACTTAACATATTTCATAGCACCATTTTTGGTGTAATTTTTAATGTCTGCCATAGAAACCTGTGGGCCTCCTTGCACTTTGCTACACTGGTGTCAACATTTTTTACACTAACGTAGCAAAGCGCCACAATAGTGTTAAAAAATGATGATGCTATTGTGCTAATAACTGCTAAGGTGTTTATAAATACAGCTCAACCATGGTGTCATTAGGTGCTGGAAAGGGGGGTGCAGAATAACTGGTTCATCAGCTCTGATGCTCCACTTTTTCTCAAATATAAGCCTTATTGCTTTAGTAGAAAGAGTTGGTACAAGACTATCTTTATCTGTTGAAAATATATTCCTTGGGTTTGTGTTCAGGGTGAATTGGGGTTGTCCCCAGGAAGAAACTATGGGGGTCATTCTGACCCCGGCGGTCCTTGACCGCCGGGGCCAGGGTCGGCGGGAGCACCGCCAAGAGGCTGGTGGTGCCCCGCAGGGCATTCTGACCGCGGCGGTTTGGCCGCGGTCAGAACAGGAAAACCGGCGGTCTCCCGCGCCGCCATGGGGATTCAGACACCCCATACCGCCATCCTGTTCCTGGCGGTTCGCCCGCCAGGAACAGGATGGCGGTATGGGGTGTCGTGGGGCCCCTGAGGGCCCCTGCAGTGCCCATGCCAAGAGCATGGGCACTGCAGGGGCCCCCGTAAGAGGACCCCACAAAGAATTTCAGTGTCTGCTCAGCAGACACTGAAATTCGCGACGGGTGCAAGTGCACCTGTCGCACCTTCCCACTCCGCCGGCTCCATTCGGAGCTGGCTTCCTCGTGGGAAGGGGGTTTCCCGCTGGGCTGGCGGGCGGCCTTCTGGCGGTCGCCCGCCAGCCCAGCGGGAAACACAGAATAACCGCAGCTGTTTTCTGACCGTGGTGCGGTATTCTGGAGGGGGGAACTCTGGCGGGTGGCATCCGCCGCCCTCCAGAGTTAGAATGACCCCCTATGTGACTTCAAGCTGGGAGAAAGTTAAAGGTCGCAACAAGTGCAGAGATTACCACTGATCTGATTAAAACCACTGAGATTACCACTATTTATATTACCACTAGTGTGATTACTACCTCTGAGATTACCACTGTAGGGATTACAACTGCTGAGATTACTACTACTGTGATTACCACTACAGTGATTACTGCTGCTGAGATTATCACTGCAGGGATTACCACTGCTAAATTATCACTACTCTAATTACTACCTCTGAAAGTACCACTGCAAGGATTACCACTGCTGAGATTACCACTACTGTGATTACTAACTCTGAGATTACCAAATCTGATATTACCACTTCTATGATTAGTACCTCTGAGATTACCCCTGCAGGGGTTACCACAGCTAAGGTTACCACTACTATAATTACTACCTCCGATATTACCAGTGCAGGGATTACCTCTGCTGAGATTACCCCAGTGGAAATTATCACTGCAGTGATTGCCACTGATGAGGTTACCACTACTGGGATTACTACCTCTGAGATTACCACTGCAGGGGTTACACCTGCTGAGATTACCACTGATCTGATTAAAACCACTGAGATTACCACTATTTATATTACCACTAGTGTGATTACTACCTCTGAGATTACCACTGTAGGGATTACAACTGCTGAGATTATCACTACTGTGATTACCACTACAGTGATTACTATTGCTGAGATTACCACTGCAAGGATTACCACTGCTAATTTATCACTACTCTAATTACTACCTCGGAAAGTACCACTGCAAGGATTACCACTGCTGAGATTACCACTACTGTGATTACTAACTCTGAGATTACCACTTCTGATATTACCACTTCTGTGATTAGTACCTCTGAGATTACCCCTGCAGGGGTTACCACAGCTATGGTTACCACTACTGTAATTACTACCTATGAGATTACCAATGCAGGGATTACCTCTGCTGAGATTACCCCAGTTGAAATTATCACTGCAATGATTGCCACTGCTGAGGTTACCACTACTGGGATTATTACCTGTGAGATTACCACTGCAGGGATTACCACTGCTGAGATTACCACTTATCTGATTACTACCACTGAGATTACCACTAATGATAAAACCACTACTGTGATTACTTTCTCTGAGATTACCACTGCAGGAATTACCACTGCTGAGATTACCACTACTGTAATTACCACTACTGTGATTACTACCACTGAGATCACCACTGCAGGGATTACCACTACTGAATTACCACTACTGTGATTACTACCTCTGTGGGAACCACTGCAGGGATTACCCCTGCTGTTATCACCACTACTGTGTATACTACCGCTGAGATTACCACTTCAGGGATTACCACTACTGAATTACCACATTTTCATTACTCGGTCTGAGAGTACCACTGCAGGGATTACTGCTGCTGAGATTACCACTACTGTGATTACTAATTGATATTACCACTGTTGATATTACCACTACTGTGATTACTACCTCTGAGATTACCAGTGCAGGGATTACCTCTACTGAGATTGCCATCATTGAAATTCTCACTGCAGGGATTACCACTGCTGAGATTACTGCTACTGGAAATACTACCTCTGATATTATCACTGCAGGGATTACCACTGCAAGGATTGCCACTGCTAATTTATCACTACTCTAATTACTACCTTGGAAAGTATCACTGCAAGGATTACCACTGCTGAGATTACCACTACTGTGATTAATAACTCTGAGATTACCACTTCTGATATTACCACTTCTGTGATTAGTACCTCTGAGATTACCCCTGCAGGGGTTACCACAGCTAAGGTTACCACTACTGTAATTACTACCTATGAGATTACCAGTGCAGGGATTACCTCTGCTGAGATTACCCCAGTTGAAATTATCACTGCAATGATTGCCACAGCTGAGGTTACCACTACTGGGATTATTACCTGTGAGATTACCACTGCAGGGATTACCACTGCTGAGATTACCACTGATTTGATTACTACCACTGAGATTACCACTAATGATATTACCACTACTGTGATTACTACCTCTGAGATTACCACTGCAGGGATTACCATTGCTGAGATTACCACTACAGTAATTACCACTACTGTGATTACTACCGCTGAGATCACCACTGCAGGGATTACCACTACTGAATTACCACTACTGTGATTACTACCTCTGCGGGAACCACTGCAGGGATTACCCCTGCTGTTATCACCACTACTGTGTATACTACCACTGAGATTACCACTTCAGGGATTACCACTACTGAATTACCACATTGTCATTACTCGGTCTGAGAGTACCACTGCATGGATTACTGCTGCTGAGATTACCACTACTGTGATTACTGACTGATATTACCACTGTTGATATCACCACTACTGTGATTACTACCTCTGAGATTACCAGTGCAGGGATTACCTCTACTGAGATTGCCATCATTGAAATTCTCACTGCAGGAATTACCACTGCCGAGATTACTGCTACTGGAAATACTACCTCTGATATTATCACTGCAGGGATTACCACTGCTGAGATTACCACTGATGTGATCACTACCACTGAAATTACCACTACTGATATCACCACTACTGTGATAACTACCTCTGAGATTACCAGTGCAGAGATTACCTCTGCTGAGATTACCCCAGTTGAAATTATCTCTGCAGTGATTGTCAATGCTGAGGGTACCACTACTGGCTTTACTAACTATAAGATTACCACTGTAGAGATTACCACTGCTGAGATTACTACCACTGATATTACCACTACTGTGGTTACTACCGCTGAAATTACCATGTCAGGGATTACCACTACTGAATTACCACTACTGTCATTACTATCTCTGAGAGTACCACTGCAGGGATTACTGCTGCTGAGATTACCACTACTGTTATTACTAACTGATGTTACCACTGTTGATATTACCACTACTGTGATTACTACCTCTGAGATTACCAGTGCAGGGATTACCTCTGCTGAGATTACACCAGTTGAAATTATCACTGCAGCGATTGCCAATGCTGAGATTACCACTACTGTGATTACTAACTCATTACCACTACTGTGATTACTAACTCTGAGATTACCACTACTGATATTACCACTAAGGTTACCACTACTGTAATTACTACCTATGAGATTACCAGTGCAGGGATTACCTCTGCTGAGATTACCCCAGTTGAAATTATCACTGCAATGATTGCCACAGCTGAGGTTACCACTACTGGGATTATTACCTGTGAGATTACCACTGCAGGGATTACCACTGCTGAGATTACCACTGATTTGATTACTACCACTGAGATCACCACTAATGATATTACCACTACTGTGATTACTACCTCTGAGATTACCACTGCAGGGATTACCATTGCTGAGATTACCACTACAGTAATTACCACTACTGTGATTACTACCGCTGAGATCACCACTGCAGGGATTACCTCTACTGAGATTGCCATCATTGAAATTCTCACTGCAGGGATTACCACTGCCGAGATTACTGCTACTGGAAATACTACCTCTGATATTATCACTGCAGGGATTACCACTGCTGAGATTACCACTGATGTGATCACTACCACTGAAATTACCACTACTGATATCACCACTACTGTGATAACTACCTCTGAGATTACCAGTGCAGAGATTACCTCTGCTGAGATTACCCCAGTTGAAATTATCTCTGCAGTGATTGTCAATGCTGAGGGTACCACTACTGGCTTTACTAACTATAAGATTACCACTGTAGAGATTACCACTGCTGAGATTACTACCACTGATATTACCACTACTGTGGTTACTACCGCTGAAATTACCATGTCAGGGATTACCACTACTGAATTACCACTACTGTCATTACTATCTCTGAGAGTACCACTGCAGGGATTACTGCTGCTGAGATTACCACTACTGTTATTACTAACTGATGTTACCACTGTTGATATTACCACTACTGTGATTACTACCTCTGAGATTACCAGTGCAGGGATTACCTCTGCTGAGATTACACCAGTTGAAATTATCACTGCAGCGATTGCCAATGCTGAGATTACCACTACTGTGATTACTAACTCTGAGATTACCACTACTGATATTACCACTAAGGTTACCACTACTGTAATTACTACCTATGAGATTACCAGTGCAGGGATTACCTCTGCTGAGATTACCCCAGTTGAAATTATCACTGCAATGATTGCCACAGCTGAGGTTACCACTACTGGGATTATTACCTGTGAGATTACCACTGCAGGGATTACCACTGCTGAGATTACCACTGATTTGATTACTACCACTGAGATTACCACTAATGATATTACCACTACTGTGATTACTACCTCTGAGATTACTACTGCAGGGATTACCATTGCTGAGATTACCACTACAGTAATTACCACTACTGTGATTACTACCGCTGAGATCACCACTGCAGGGATTACCACTACTGAATTACCACTACTGTGATTACTACCTCTGCGGGAACCACTGCAGGGATTACCCCTGCTGTTATCACCACTACTGTGTATACTACCACTGAGATTACCACTTCAGGGATTACCACTACTGAATTACCACATTGTCATTACTCGGTCTGAGAGTACCACTGCATGGATTACTGCTGCTGAGATTACCACTACTGTGATTAATGACTGATATTACCACTGTTGATATCACCACTACTGTGATTACTACCTCTGAGATTACCAGTGCAGGGATTACCTCTACTGAGATTGCCATCATTGAAATTCTCACTGCAGGGATTACCACTGCCGAGATTACTGCTACTGGAAATAGTACCTCTGATATTATCACTGCAGGGATTACCAATGCTGAGATTACCACTGATGTGATCACTACCACTGAAATTACCACTACTGATATCACCACTACTGTGATAACTACCTCTGAGATTACCAGTGCAGATATTACCTCTGCTGAGATTACCCCAGTTGAAATTATCACTGCAGTGATTGTCAATGCTGAGGGTACCACTACTGGCTTTACTACCTATGAGATTACCACTGTAGAGATTACCACTGCTGAGATTACTACCACTGATATTACCACTACTGTGGTTACTACCGCTGAAATTACCACTTCAGGGAATACCACTACTGAATTACCACTACTGTCATTACTATCTCTGAGAGTACCACTGCAGGGATTACTGCTGCTGAGATTACCACTACTGTTATTACTAACTGATGTTACCACTGTTGATATTACCACTACTGTGATTACTACCTCTGAGATTACCAGTGCAGGGATTACCTCTGCTGAGATTACACCAGTTGAAAATATCACTGCAGCGATTGCCAATGCTGAGGTTACCACTACTGGGATTACTACCTGAGAGATTAGCACTGCAGGGATTACCACTGCTGAGATTTCTACCACTGAGATTACCACTACTGATATTACCACTACTATGATTACTACCTCTAAGATTACCACTGTAGGGATTACAACTGCTGAGATTACCACTACTGTAATTACCAATACTGTGATTACTACCTTTGAGAGTACCACTGCAGAGATTACCCCTGCTGATATTACCACTACTGTGTATACTACCGCTGAGATTACCACTTCAGGGATTACCACTACTGAATTACCACAACTGTCATTACTAGGTACCACTGCAGGGATTACTGCTGCTGAGATTACCACTACTGTTATTACTAACTGATGTTACCACTGTTGATATTACCACTACTGTGATTACTACCTCTGAGATTACCAGTGCAGGGATTACCTCTACTGAGATTGCCATCATTGAAATTCTCACTGCAGGGATTACCTCTGCTGAGATTACTGCTACTGGAAATACTACCTCTGATATTATCACTGCAGGGATTACCAATGCTGAGATTACCACTGCTGAGATTACTACCACTGAGATTACCTCTACTGATATTACCACTACTATGATTACTACCTCTGAGATTACCAGTGCAGGGATTACCTCTGCTGAGATTACATCAGTTGAAATTATCACTGCAGCGATTGCCAATGCAAATGGGAGTGGCGTTGGTGGCTGGAGTCTTCCCCCTCTCCCGGCGGGCACTGGCCAACTTCTGATGCTTCACAGGTGGGGGACTGTCTGTGCTGTGACTCCGTGCCACACTGGCTGCCCTGGTGGCCGGTGCACTCCAGATTCCGGTGACTACAGGCACCACTGGTCCCGGAGATGTTGTGGCTGAGGTGCTAGTTCGTGACCTATGAGACGGACGGGGTGGGAGAGGTGTGGGAAAGAGGTAAAGGTTGGACAGGAAAAGTTTTTGGGACACACTGGGACGGGTAACTGGAGGGGGTTTGGGAGTGGAGGAAGAGGTGGTGGTTGTAGTAGGTGTACGTTTGGTGACTTTGGGTGAAGGTGCATGCGCTGGAGGCTGTTGTGAGGTGGATGGCTGTTGGGTGGGTGTGTGCCTGTGTTTGTGTAACTTGGGAGGGGGCGTCACAGAGCTTGGAGATGACACAGGGGACGTGTGAATGGTAGTGTGGGTGGTGACTGCAAGAGAGCGGGTTGTGGTGGTGGGTGTGTTGGAGAGGGACGTAGTGGCTGTAGAGGTAGTGCATGCAGGTGTGAGTGTACACGAGACTGGGAGGGAGGAGGGAGACGAGGAGGAGGGGGACACCGTGGAGGCAGTGGATGTTGGTGTGTCTGCATGTGTGTGATGCTTGAGTGAGTGCCTGTGGGATGTGTGGTGCTTATGTTTGCCATAGCTTCCCTTGTGTGTTGACGTGTGTGCATGCTGGTCTGTAGGTGTGCTTGGGATAGGCTGAGGTACAGAGGATTGGGTCGGGGTGGAGGAAGTTGGAGGGGGGAGGCTAGACACAGGGACAATGGCTGCCATCAGTGCTGAGGCCAGAGTCTGAAAAGCTTGCTGAAGGGCCGCCTGACCAGAATGAATGCCCTCCAGGAATGCATTTGTTTGTTGCAACTGCCTTTCTACACCCTGGATGGTAATCCAAATGGTAGACTGCCCAACAGTAAGGGACCTGAGGAGGTCAATGGCCTCTTCACTGAGGGCAGCAGGGGTGACTGGGGCAGGGCTTGAGGTGCCTGGGGCGAAGGTGATGCCCACCCTCCCGGGTGAGCGGGCACGGGGCGAAGGCTGAGGGGCTGCTGGGAGGGCAGTGCTGGAAGGGGGGGGTGGCGGCTGTACCTGTAGATGGGGGTGGCACAGATGTTGCCGCCACGACAAGGGAGCTCCCATCAGAGGACGAGTCTGTGTCACTGGTGTCAGCTCCTGTCCCCGCCGTGGAGCTCCCCTCACCCTCCGTCCCACTGGTGAAGTCCGATTCCGTAGTGTGGCCCTCCATGGCCATGTGGGATGCAGCCCCCCTGGTGCGCCGGTGCTGCTACTCCTCCGCCTGATGATGCTAATGCACACAAGAACAGGGAGACCACAAAAAGGGGGGGACGACAGAAGAAAGACATGTTGAGTGCATGCATTACTGCTGCCGTTGGCGGACACGACAGAAACAGAAGCCCCCTGCACTACGCCGCTCTCTTGGGCTCCACTGTTCAATTCCTGGGAAATGGCCTACAAGGCTATGGATGACATCTGCACACATGGATGACACAGGGGCATGACTAGGTGTACTTGGCACTCTACAGAGGTGGGGTGGGGTGCCACATGGCCTGCCTTGCGGAGGGACCTTGCCTACGGAACTCGCCCTGGCCTAGGGAAACCCACAGCCCACCTCCCCCACACAGACCCCTCCACTGCACGCAAAGTCAGCAGAATGAGAGTGTACTCACCCCCTTGTGGCTGCTGTGATGCCCTCAAGCGCCCATCCAACTCCGGGTAGGCCACCGCCAGGATCCTGAACATCAGGGGGGTCATGGTGCGACGGGCACCCTTCCCACGTTGGGAGGCCATCCCCAGCTGAGCCTCCGCTGTCTTCTTGCTTCAGCTGCGAATGTCCTCCCATCTTTTCCGGCAGTGGGTGCTCCGTCTGTGGTAGACCCCCAGGGTCCGGACAACCTTGGCGATGGCACTCCAAATATCTTTTTTCTGGTGGGCCCTGACCTACATGAAATGTACAGGGGAAAAAGAGAAGTTATTACCAACTGCACTGTCAAACTGATTGGCCCCCATCCCTACCCTTGCCATGTGGCACATGCATTCACCATCTTTCATGCATGCAGCACTCTCCCCCCTTCCTTCTTACATCCAGCCCTCTCCACACAGGCATAGCCCATACAACATGCTCCCTGTGTACTTACCTGTTTGTCTGGAGGACCATAGAGTAGCGTGTACTGGGGGAGGACCCCATCCACGAGTTTCTCCAACTCCTCTGATGTGAAGGCAGGGGCCCTTTCCCCAGTCGCACGAGCCATTGTCTCTTCCGGACTGAGGTCACAGCAGCACTTGCAGTGTAGGTCCTCTCCTGTCGAAGATCAGGTATCGAGTGATTGAACAGATAGAAAATGGCGGTCACGTCCGCGGCGGTGCGTACGGTCACCGCCGGCGTACATCGTCATTGGCTCCTGGGACCCATAGGGTCCAATGTTAACCAATGCAGCATTGAGCCGCGGTCTTCGACTGCCTACCGCGACGGTGTACAACGACAGCGCAGTTACCTCACATCCCGTTGTCCCACTTTAGAGGTCAGGCAGCCGCCATTTCAGGGGCCCACATGGCTTCATTTTCAACTGCGTCACACATACCTAGGCCTAGACTCAACACACATAAAGGCCACCTTTTGTGTATGAATGGTGTTCTGTGTAAACTGTGGGTACGTACCTCTGAGTCGTTTGACTCTGTGCTTGTTGTTGTCCTTCATAGGCACCGTCCGCTGGGACATGTGAGGAGATAGCGGCATCCTCCGGTGTACCGACCGTTGGTGGACCTGTCGACAATGGAGGAGCGACATGTGATTATCACATACAGGCTTGACCGTGCCACAATCCAGGAGCTGTGTACCCAGTTAGAGCCAGACCTGATGTCAGCAATCCGCCATCCCACAGGAATCCCCCCCTCAAGTGCAGGTGCTGTCAGTGCTCCATTTCCTTGCAAGTGGGTCTTTTCAAACAACAGTGGCCATAGCATCAGGGATGTCCCAGCCTATGTTTTTTAACGTATTGTCCAGAGTGTTGTCTGCCCTTCTGAAACACATGCGGAGCTACATTGTTTTTCCTCAGGTGGAGGATTTGCCCACAGTGAAAGGTGATTTCTATCCCTGGGACACATCCCCAACATCATAGGTGCCATTTATGGGACCCATGTGGCTTTGGTCCCCCCCCACATGAGTGAACAGGTGTACAGAAACCAGAAGAGTTATCATTCGATGAATGTACAGATGGTATGTTTGGCAGACCAGTACATCTCCCATGTGAATGCCATGTTCCCTGGCTCAGTGCATGACGCCTACATCCTGCGGAATAGCAGCTTCCCTTATGTGATGGGCCAACTCCCGAGGCACCGTGTGTGGCTATTAGGTGAGCACCTGGAAGCAAGACAGTGGGAATGGTTGTCAGGGTCTGGGGATATCCCTCCAGGTTAGTTGCGTGTCGAACAGTTGTCCCTCGCCATTTGCAGGTGACTCTGGTTACCCCAACCTGTCATGGCTACTGACCCCAGTGAGGAATCCCAGGAAAAGGGCAGAGGAACGCTACAATGAGGCCCATGGGTGAACTAGGAGGGTGATCGAGTGGACCTTCGGCCTCCTGAAGGCCAGGTTCCGGTGCCTCCATATGACAGGTGGATCCCTATTCTACTCACCCAAGAAGGTGTGCCAGATCATCGTGGCCTGCTGTATGCTTCACAACTTGGCTTTGCGACGACAGGTGCCTTTTCTGCAGGAGTATGGTCCAGATGGCGGTGTTGTGGCAGCTGTGGAGCCTGTGGACAGTGAAGACGAGGAAGCAGAGGAAGAAGACATGAACAACAGGGACTCAGTGATCCAGCAATATTTCCAGTGAGACACAGGTAAGAGTACAGACTTGCCTACTACATGTACTTTAGCACTACTACCTCTCTACTGTCTGTCGTTTTCAACCAGTGTAATGTCACTGAGTTGTCACTTTCCCTTACGATTTCACAGATGTGGGTCCCACTGTGTGACATCTGCTTAGATTCCTCATGGACTAGAGCTGTGTGACATAGGTATGTTGACATTACAATTGAAAGAGCATTTTGTCACTGTAATTGCTAATACACTATTTCGAAATCAAAGACAGACTCCAGATTGTTTTGTGCTTTAAGTGTGTTTGTTTAAGTGCTCAATATTGGAGGGGGTAGTAAAATGGTGAGGGGTGATGGCGGAGGAATGTCCATGGCAGAGTCCAGTCTATTAGTCTCACAGGTGCATTGCCCATATGGGCATAGGAAGTGGAGCTGGGGCAGTTTAAGTATGGACAGGGTGACAAAGTGGGACAGTAGGATGACAATCAGGGTGGTCTCATTTCTTGGTGGGGTCTTGGCATCGTGCTCTGTCTTGTTCCTGGATCTCAGGGACCGTTTGTGGGGTGGTTCTCCCTCTGCAGGGGGTGAGGTGCTGGTGTGGTGGTCCTGTGGTGGGGCGTCCTGTCCACTACCGCCGGCGGAGGTGGTGGGCAGTTCATCATCCATGCTAGTGTCAGGGGCCCCTTGTAGTGCCACAGTGTCCCTCCAGGTGTTCACAAGGTCCTTCAGCACCCCTACGATGGTGCCCAGGGTGGAGCTGATGGTTCTGAGTTCCTCCCTAACGCCCATATACTGTTCCTCCTGCAGGCGCTGGGTCTCCTGAAACTTGGCTAGTACTGTTGCCATTGTCTCCTGGGAGTGGTGGTAGGCTCCCATGATGGAGGAGAGGGCCTCGGGGAGAGTGTGTTCCCTTGGCCTGTCCGCCCCCTGTCGCACAGCAGCCCTCCCAGTTCCCCTGTGTTCCTGGGCCTCCGTCCCCTGGACCGTGTGCCCACTACCACTGCCCCCAGGTCCCTGTTGTTGTTGGGGTTGTGGGTTAGCCTGGGTTCCCTGTAGTGGTGGACACACAGCTGGTTGACGTGTCCTAGGGACGGAGGTATGGGCCCGCTGGGTGGGTGCTGTGCTGGTGGTTTCAGAGGGGGGAAGGTCTGTGGTAGCCTGTGACTGGGTGAGGACAACCGACTGTCCAGAGGTTCCCGATGGGCCGGGCTGGTCATCTAGATCCAGTTGGACAGAGATGCTGTCATCACTGTGGGCCTCTTCTGTTGGTGGTGTGGACATGTGTGGACCCTCCTGTACGGTGACGTTGGGTAGGGGTCCTGCAGAGGTATAAAAGGATGCTTATTACATCTGTGTGTGTCATGGTGTGCAATGGGTGGGTGACCGTGTACCCCAGTGCTTGCATTCCTGTGTGTGACATTGTGTGATGATGGTTTAGGGGGTTGTATGGGTATGGGCAGTGGGCATGCTTTAGTGATGGGTATCCATGCTTTGTTGTTGCATGCAGGGTTTGGTGGTTTGTGATGTTGGGACATATATGAGGAGTTGGAGTGCTGGGGGTGAGGGTGGGGGTATGTGATGGCATGCAGGTAGGGTGGGGGATGTAATAGTTAAGATTTGTCTTACCAGAGTCCATTCCTCCACCTACTCCTGTGAGGCCCTCAGGATGCAGAATCGCCAAGACCTGCTCCTCCCATGTTGTTAGTTGTGGGGGAGCAGGTTGGGGTCCGCCGCCAGTCCGCTGAACCGCCAGGTGGTGTCTTCAAACCACGGAACGCACCTTCCCCCGTAGGTCGTTCCACCTCTTCCTGATGTCCTCCCGATTTCTTGGGTGCTGTCCCACTGTGTTGACCCTGTCCACTATTCTTCGCCATAGCTCCATCTTCCTTGCGATTGAGGTGTGCTGCACCTGTGATCCGAATAGCTGTGGCTCTACCCGGATGATTTCCTCCACCATGACCCTGAGCTCCTCCTCCGAGAACCTGGGGTGTCTTTGCCGTGCCATGGGGTGGTGTAGGTGATGTGTGGGGTGGAGTGTGTGGTGATAAGTGTGCTGGTATGTAGTGGGGTGTTGTGTGAGGTGCGTGGAAGCTCTGTGGGCGATGGTGTTGTGTGCCTGTGGATGCTGTTGTTCTTGCTAGTGCTGTCTCTCTCTGGCCTTCTTTCGGAATTTTTGGTAGTAGAGGTTTGTGGGTGATGTGGGTGTGTGTTTTATATTGTAATGGGTGTGTGGGAGTGGTGTGTGTATGTGTATCAGGTGTGTGTATTTCAAATTGTCCAATGTGGCTGTGTTTTGTAAAAGTGTGTGTATTTTGAGCGCGGCGGTGTGTACCGCCAATGGAATACCGCGGTTGAAAGACCGCCACGTGGATTCGTGTGTCGTGATAGTGTGGGCGTATTTCTGTTGGCGTGACAGTGGAGGTTTTTTTTCCGCCAGTTGATCACTGACCTTTGGTGTGGCGGACTTGTGTGGGTGTCTGAATTTTGGTGGATTCCGTGCTGTGGGTCATAATAGCTGTGGCGGAATTCTGCGGCTGCGGCGGTGTGTTGGTGGTCTTCTGCGCGGAGGTAAGCGGCTTTTACCGCCAATGTTGGAATGAGGGCCATAATATTTTCACTGTCATTGGTTAAAGCATATTTTCTGCTATAAATACATGTTGTTAGCTTGAATGTCACAATTAAAAAAAAGTGGCTGTGGGCCTTCTTTTAGAGTATAGAGGATGGGTTACTCTGAGACAAACATGACGGACAGCCCATCCGCCGAAAACTAAATCCCATAGCATTTAATGGAATTTTAATTTCAGCAGACCTGATATCCTTCACTGTTGTGACGGAATAAACTGCCCGCAGAAATCTAAATCAGACCTGCTGTCTTTATAATATTCCATGGACATCAGCTTCTTCATTTGATCCGTTGTAGTGTGTGTGTGCCACTGAGAATAGTCATACCTCCTACATGCTCATGCCATACCCCTTGGACAAGCACTGTTTGCAGGTGGAGGTTTGTTTGGGGGTGACCAGGGTTAATATTATTTCTATTCAGTGTTACTGACAGGCTGATAATATGATAAATGAAAGAGGAATTCTTAAATTTCCAAAACCCCTTCTGGAGAGTGCAATAATAAATGAGCACATCTTGACAAGATAGGATGGTGAACAGGTTGCCTGCAGGAGCCCCTTTACAAGCACCTGATCCCACTGGAAAGGTGAATCACATTGACTTCACAATTAGTCATATGGATCTAAGCCTTTGTCTTCAAACAAAATACCTGCTGGGCATTGCACAGTGCTCTAACCTGGATCACCTTGCAATGTCCAACATTTATTTGTTTTGTTTAACGTGTGCTTTTAAAACTCATAATAACATGTCAAGCCTTGTTGCAATATGCAAATCTTCAACATGCAAATCAATAAGAAACTTGGTCCTGTTGAGCTAAACCGCAAATAAGCAAATGTTCACCTTTCAGTAGGGACTCTACCAACATAAATACTTTGTCATTTTATGAGTGACATATCTCTACTCTCTCTATGCAAATTGAGACAGAGCTGGTGAGCATCTCACTCAGCAACTACAATTTCTTATCAGTAATGATATAAAAGTCTTGCCTTCATGCCCCTCCTGCCTCCGAGTGCAGTACATGAGAATTTATATATAAGTCTTATTTAATCAGGATATTCCAAAAATTAAGATTATGGAGTTCAGGACAGGGAAGTAGGTACTCATAAGATTAGATGGAAAGTCCATGAGGCTTTCAGTCAAGTAATAATGACATTTTCTGACTCCCTCTAAATGGGTGTGAATGCTTTGGTTGGTGAAGCTTTCTGTATTGTGTCCCATCTGCATCACCTGTCTGCAGAGGGTGATGAGGACTGCTACAGCTGATAAGAAAACTATCATATAATCTAATGACATATTGAAAAAGTATGCATTTTCCTTATAGAAAGCCAATCCCTAAATTGCAAATCTGTTAGAGAGCTGCTACGAAGCCCACTATTGTCACTGAAAATTTTATTATTTTATTACCAGATAAGAGGATCATATTATGCAGTATCTTCCCGCTTTACTTCATGCAGTACTTTCAAATACTTCAATATCCATAGTGCTTCAGATTCAGACAGAAAGTAACACAAAACATCATCCAATGAAACATAATAGGCCCAAACCAACAACAGCATCCTCTTTTCTTGCTGCTGCAGATACATTTTTTATTATTACCAGGAAGTGTGTGTCAGGTACAGGGCCTTTAGTGGTTTTTAGGGAACTTCCTTTGTGGTAGAGGGTGTGATGACACAGAAAAAGAGGGCCCAACATATATTCATATATCATGTAACCAAAATCGTATAATGTAGTGTGATTTTAGTACAGAAAATAATGTACGAGGGAAATTGTGCCCTCGGAGTAGTTAGCCAATATTATAAACGTGCTTTATTAATCATGAAGAATTGAAAATTGTAGTAATCCGTCATAATTGCAAATGTGTGCCATGATTTCTTGTTGAAACTGTTTTATGCTTAGCTAAAATTTAGTAAAGGCTTTGGCCTAGTTGCCTGGTCTCAAATTCTAACTGCGTGGCTTTTCCTTGAACTAATGAAACATATATTCTTGCTTGAAGTTGTATTTTTTCAGCAGAGATGACTAATACACTTATCTCCAAGGTCTCGTACTAGGCCAGTTTCATCCCCTTTGAAGCAAGGTCAGTCTCTGCAGGTGCGGACAATGAGGGTACAGATACCAAAATAATTGGCAAGCCATGTTGCAACGTGTGTTCCAAGGCTCCAAGGACAATGTATGCATAAATGATTACTAGTAGAAAGACATTTTTCATTGGTCAATTTGAAGCCACCCTATGAACCCTCCAATGGAAGACCCTGCAGAATTTGGAATGTTTCTTACTTAAACCCACTGGACAAAGAGAAGTCAGCCATTTTCCTTGATGCCATCTTTGAAGCCAAATGCCAGACTCCATCTTAGACGACATCTTGATGCCCTTTTCTCTATTCCAGAGAAAGAGACTTTGAGAATTCTCACCCTAGATACTTTAACTTTAAGTTCCCCCGTCTTGCCCATGCAGTAATTTTGCCCCATTCTCCTTGCTGCTGCAAGGAAACTTCCCCTTATCTTTGCCCCCTTTGAAATTCTGCCCCATGCTGATCAAACCGGTACCTGAGGGACGAAGACTTTTCTTGAATGCTGATTGTATTTGGTAAATATGAAAGGATAATTGTATTATGCATTGTGTTTTTCCTTTTAGGTACCAACTGCTATTTTGATAGGGCCCAAGCTAGAAGTTTTCCAAATTTGTGTTGACTAAATTCGTTTTGCATGAAACCCCACATGCCAATTCTAATTAGAGGTTAGTCGAGGTATGAACTTGATGCACCATGTTGAATTGAAATCTTGTTATGTTGACCAATGTACGAGATTAGTCAAATACAGTTACTCATATTAGTGATTTGCATTGCCATAACTGAATGTATCATTATTCAGATTTTTCGTAGATTGCGTTTCTTCCGCCGCTATGGACAGCTAGTAATGTTCGTATACATATATCATTTGGTTTTGAGACTTATATACATTGTGCTAGCTTTGTTAATATAGGGAAATAAATTCACTAACTTTTAATAAACTGGTGTGGTTATTCATGACTGAAAGGTCATGGTGCGTCGAAATACCAACTGTTATTGATTCCTAATGTGTTATTTCGATCTATTAATTGAGTATTGGCTATCGCGTACCACAGTTATTGATTATTGATTTAAGTGACCCGAGTATTCAAGGATGAGGAGAGCCCAACTCGGCTAAAAGGTTCACCGACCTCCAACGTGTCCAGGTACAGGAAATTTATAAGGGCTGGACGCGTTATCAGGTGGAGACGTGAAGGCATGCGTTACGTTGTTTATTAAGGCAGTCTCACATGCTTTGTCAATTATCAAAAGAGACACAAGATTTAAGTCAACTACTAGTGGGATGCACGTCAGAAGCAGAGTCATCCTGCAGGCGGTCTTACTCAGCTTCTTATGAAGAGGAACACATCTATGTGTGTGTTTTTTTTATTTACGTTTAGGCACTTACCAGCTGGACATATGTTGAGAGCAGAGCTGTCTGGCTGGTGACATATCATTGCTACCCCTATCCCTTTAAGGATGTGAGGAACCTTAAAAATTACAGTAACAATGCAATGCATGCAAGATTATAAATGACAGTGGCGCACTTTGTGGCTAAAATATGTGGCAAGTTTGATTACACAGGCTAGGTTATCCCAGGGTTAATGGTGAGTTCCTTGACCAGCTGGCACCCATACTGAGAAAAACAGAGCTGTCCTGTGGGTGTTTTCAGCACCAACACACTTCTTTAAAGGTCATTCACTTAAAATGGTTTGCCACCCTACTCCAGACATTTGTGTCATGCTCCTGACAAGTCAGAGCAAGACCCCAGACAGCCTCCACAGTTACTCAGGATTTCAACCGTCCCTCGAGGGATTAAGGAGTACCAATCTGTCACCCCACCGTAATGACTTCCAGGGTCCTGAGGAATTCCCTTTTGGCTCCAAGATCCACTAAAGCTTTGAGATTGCAAAGTATTAAATCTGGTAATGCTAGTTTCGATTGGGGATGGCTAGTAAAAAATGTAAATCATTAAATAACAATTTTAATGGGTATTAATAATTCAATTTAAAGTGGAAGTCAGATTTATGAGAAACATAAAGGAAAATTAGGTTTTATAAACCTTGGTCTAAAACCTCTGGGGGCCCATTTTCATGTGTTCCAGTTGTCAGGTGGCAGTTGAATAGCCCCATTGATGAGGTGTGCAAACAGCACTCTGACATGGCGACTACATTTTAAATCAGATCCTGATGGAGTAACAACATTCCAAATTTAAATGCCCCAGTACTGAAAATGAGCTGTACGGCTCCGACCATCACCCATATTCCATCCACACACCTCACAGCACACACCACAACACAGCACTCCACAGCTCACCTCACATATCCTCACATATCACTCACACCACATCCATGGCACCCCAAAGACACCCTAGGTTTTCAGAGCAGGAACTAAGGGTCATGGTGGAGGAAATCATTTGGGTAGAGCCACAGCTATTCGGATCACAGGTGCAGCAGACATCCATTGCAAGGAAGATGGAGCTATGGCAGTGAATCATGGGCAGGGTCAACGCTGTGGGACAGCATCCAAGAACAAGGGATGACATCAGGAAGAGGTGGAACGACCTATGGGGGAAGGTGCGACCCGTGATTTCAAGACACCAGATTGCTGTACAGAGGACTAGCGGTGGACTCCCACCACCTCTCCCACAACTAACAACATGGGAGGAGCAAGTCTTGGCGATCATGCATCCTGAGGGCCTCGCAGGAGTAGCAGGAGGACTAGACTCTGGTAAGTCAAAGCTTTACTACTATCCCCTCCTACCTGCATGCCATCACAAACTCGTACTCCCACCCCATCACTCCACCAACTCACATATACCCCACTAACACAACCCACCCATCCAATACCAAGCCCTGCATGCACCCCCAATGCATGGACACCCATCACAGACCTGCATGGGCACCCATCACCCCAGGATGCCCAATAGAGACACTCACCCAGCCCATAAAATCACCACTCACACAAGGCCAAGCCAACAGAGAAATCACATTCATAGAGGGAGACACAGCCATGCATAAGACGGCACACACAGATACATTGACAATGTCTTTTCCTCCCAACAGAACCCCACCCAACGTCACTGGAGAGGAGGTGCCAGCCACATCCAGCCCCCTCCAGAAGCGGCCCACTGTGATGACAGCAGCTCTGCATGCCTGGATCACAATGACCAACCTGGCTATCATGGACCTCCAGACAGTCGGTTACCCTGCCACAGTCCCAACTCACCACTGTGCCTCCCCCCTCAGGAAGCACCAGCACAGCACCCACCCAGCAGGCCCATGCCACCGTCACCAGGACACGTCAATCAGCAGTGTGTCCACCACTACAGGGACCCCAGGCAACCCCACTAACACAGGACGATCAGGGACCTGGGGCCAGTGACAGTGGGCACACGGTTCAGGAGACAGAGGCACAGGACAAAAGGGAAGGTGTGAGGACTGCTGTGCGACAGGAGGAGGACAGGCCCAGGGAACCGACTCTCCACAAGGCACTCTCAAACATCATGGGAGCGTACAACCATTCCCAGGAGACCATGGGACAGGTACTGGCCAAGTTGCAGCACACCCAGCCGCTGCAAGAGGGAGAGTACCTGGGGATCAGGGAGGATCTAACAAAAATATACACCATCCTGGTCCCCATTGCAGGGGTGCTGGCTGACATGGGCAAGACCATGAGGGAGGTAGTGGCACAACAAAGGGTGCCTGACACTAGCCAAAGCGAGGAACAGCCTTCCACCTCTGCCGGCGCTAGTGGACAGGAGGCCCCCACCGCAGGACCAACAGGCCACCAGCACCCCACCCGCTGCGATCCAGGCAGAAGCCAGAGAAAATTGCCAAGACCCCACCAGGAAATAAGACTCTCCTGATTGTCACTCTTCTGTCCCACTATGTCACCCAGTCCATCTTGAACTGCCATTGCTCCACTTCCTATGCCCCCTTGGACAAAGCCTGGACAATCACCCCAGCCACTTGCACATACCCCCATACTTATTGGCACAAAAATGAACACCCTTGAAACAAATACGATAGTGAAGTCAGTGTCATGAATGGAAAAATGTATTCGTACAACATTATCAAAGCATTGCAACGTATATGTTCACTGAAATATACTACATGATGACCTTTGGTGGGCAGCAGTACATTTAGAAGGAGCCAGAATGGGGCACACAGATCTGAGAATAGAGAATCCAAAGGGTACAGTCAGTGGCCATAGACCATGGGTAAGAGGCTGCCATGTACAATGTCCAAAAGATTACTGAAAACTAAAGTTGAGTTACAGTCTCATACCTGTGTGTCACTGGAAGTACTGCTGTATAATGTTTGTTCTGTTGTCCACATCTTCTTCATCTGCCTCCTCTTCCTCACTGTCCATAGGCTCCACCACTGCACAAGACCATCTCCAGGCTCATTCTCCTGCAGACAAGGCACCTGGCGTCTCATGGCCAGATTGTGCAACATACAGCATGCCACGATGATCTGGCACACCTTCTTCGGTGAGTAGTACAGGGATTCACCTGTCAGATGGAGGCACCAGAACCCGGCCTTCAGGAGGCTGAAGGTTCTCTCAATAATCCTCCTTGCACGCCCATGTGCCTCATTGTAACGTTACTCTGCCCTTGTCCTGGGATTCCTCACTGGGGTCAGTAGCCATGAGAGGTTGGGGTAACCAGAGTCACCTGTAAATATCGAGGGACAACTGTTAGACACACACTAACCCATAGGGACAACCCCATACTCAGACACCTACTTATAGTGGGTGAGGACCTTGGGCTCACCTATTAGCCACACCAGGTGCCTCTGGAGTAGGCCCATCACATAAGGGATGCTGCTATTCCTCAATATATAGGCGTCATGCACAGAGCCAGGATATTTGGCATTCACATGGGAGATGTACTGGTCCACCAAACACACCATCTGCACATTCATCGAGTGATAGCTTTTCCTATTCCTGTAAACCTGTTCATTTCTCCGGGGGTGAACAAATGCCACATGTGTACCATCAATGGCACCAATGATGTTGGGGATATGTCCCAGGGCATAGAAGTCAGCTTTCACAGTGGCCAAATCATCCACCTGGGGGAACAAGATGTAGCTGCGCATGTGTTTCAGCAGGGCAGACAACACTCTGGACAGCACGTTGGAGAACGTTGGCTGAGACATCCCTGATGCCATGGCCACTGTAGTTTTAAATGAACCACTTGCCAGGAAATGCAGCACTGACAAAACCTGCATTAGAGGGGGTATTCCTGTAGGCTGGCGGATAGCTGGCATCAGGCCTGGCTCCAATTGGGCACACAGTTCTTGAATTGTGGCACAATCAAGTCTGTATGTGTCTGTCCCCCATTGTCGACAAGTCCACCAGGGGTCTGTACGCCGGAGGATTCCGCCATCTCATCATCTGCCTCAGCGGTTGTAGCCTATGGAGGAGAACGGTGAGCAGAAGGTCATCTTTCCACATAGAACGCACAATTGTTGCTGAATTTAGGTCTCACAAGCAGTATGTGAAGTCGAGAGTCAGTTGATGGGCCAATGTCTGCTGTCACATTGTTAGGTGCCATGCCATGTGCCCCCCTGAAATGGCGGCTGTCTGACCTGTGAGGAGGGACAAGTGGAAATGAGGTAAGTGCGCTGGTGTTGTTTACTATCGTGGTAGGCGGTCGATGACCGCTGCGCAACTTCGCATTGGTTATGATTGGGCCCTATGGGTTTCAGGAGCCAATGGCAATATACGCCGGCGGTGACGATACGCACGGCTGCGGACGTCACCGCCATTTTCTAACTATTCACTCACTTGCTACCTGACCGTCAACAGGAGAGGAACTACACTGCAAGTGCTGCTGTGACCTGAATCTGGAAGCGACAATAACTACAGTGTTCGGGGAAAGGGTCCCTGCCTTCACAGCGGAGTAGTTGGAGAAACTGGTGGATGGGGTCCTACCCCAGTGCACGTTACTCTACGGTCCTCCAGACAAATAGGTGAGTACACTGTGAGCATGATGTGTGGGCAATGCATGTTTGGAGTGGTGTGGATGTAAGCCACATGTTGTGGGGTGCAGATGCGTCCTGGTCTGAAAGCTGCATGAGAGGTGGTCAGTGTATGTGCGTCAGGGCATGGGGTAGGAACTGGGGGGCAATGAGTATGCCGGTCCGGACGGGTGAGTAATTTCCTTTTCTGCTGTCTTTTCCCTCTAGGTCTGCACCCACCAGAAGTAGGGTATTTGGCGTGCCATCGCCAAGGAGGTGCGGACCCTGGTGGTCTATCACTGGCGGAGCACCCACTGCAAAAAGAGATGGGAGAACCTGCGCTGCTGGACCAAATAAACAGGAGAGACCCAGCTGGGCCGAATACACTGAGGGTGAAGGCACCAGTGGGACGTAGGGCAAGGGGAGCACCACAATGGGGACAGGAGGGGAGACCAGTGACAGCAACTCCTCCTCCAATGGAAGCTCCCTGGCTGTGGCAGACACATCTGTGCCCACCACAACAACAGGTACAGCTGCCACCCCGCCTACCAGAACCACCCTCCCAGCAGCCCCTCAGCGTGTTTCCCGTGTCCGCTCACCCAGGAGGGTGGGCATCTCCTTCGCCCCAGGCACCTCAGGCCCTGCCCCAGTCAGCCCTGTTCCCCTCAGTGAGGAGGCTATTGACCTCCTGAGATCCCTCACTGTTGGGCAGTCAACCATTCTGAATGCCATCCTGGATGTTGAGAGGCATTTGCAACAAACAAATGTATACCTGGAGGGCATTCATTCTGGCGTGGTGGCCCAACAGAGAGCATTTCAGGCTCTGGCCTCAGCACTGATGGCAGCCATTGTCCCTGTGTATAGCCTCTCCCCTCCAACTTCCGCTACCCAGTCCCAATCCCCTCAACCCCAGCCTAACCCAAGCACACCTTCAGACCAACAATCACCCAAAATCAACACCCAGAAGTGTCTCAGGCAAACACAAGCACAACACTTCATCACACAGGCACTCACACAAGCACCAACCTCATGCAGACACACCAACATCCACTGCCTCCACTGTGTCCCCCTCCTCCTCATCATCCACACCCTACCAGTATCGTCTCCACTCACACCTGCATGCACTATATCCTCATCCGCTATGTCCATCACCAGGAGGCCCATCAGAACTCAGCCCTCACGAGCAGTCACCACCCCCACAACCATGCACACGTCCCCTGTGTCCTCTACCAGTGTGCCTGTGACCCCTCCACCCAAAGTACACAAACGCAAGCACCCACCCACCCATCCACCTCACAACAGTATTCAGCCCATGCACTTTCACTCAGCCTCAGCAGAAAGACACATCTTACAACCACTCCCACTTCCTCCACTTTCAAACCCTCTCCATCTTCCCATCCCAGTGTGTCTAAAAAACTTTTCCTTGCAAACTTTGACCTCTTCCCTACGCCCCCCCGTCCTTCCCCTCGGGCCAGGGTGCCAAGATCCCAGGCCAGCCCCTCAGCCACCTAAGTCGGCATCCGCTTTGGTACCTGCAAGTCCCAGGGGATCAAAGGGGGCACCCGTCAGGGCTGCCAGTGTGCCACCAACCCCTGCAAAGGACCAACACATTCCGCCACCTGCCAAGGTGAAGAAGGTGCCAGCATGCAGCACAACCAAAATGCATGACCCACCCAGCAAGGCCTCCTCCAAAACTGCATCTGCCAGTACCAACGTCCCAGCAGCGTCTGCCAAGGTGGGTAAGTTCAAGAAAACCCAAGGCAAGGCACTTCAGGCCTCATAGCCTCCAGGTGAGAGACTGGTGCCCACCATCAGTACTGACAGCCCAGCAACCTATACTGCGGAAAGCACCGCCATCTGCCCCACCACTTGCACCGCCACCTGCACCGCCGCTGCCACAACAACATTCAGCAGCGTAATCCCCAGTGGGCAGACGTCCAAGGCTGCAGGAGATGGCCTGGTGTCTCCCTCCACTACTACCAGCACCTGCACCACGGCCAGCACCGGCAGCATCTCCGTCGCAGACACCAACGCAAGCAAGGCCACCTGCACCACCATCTGCCCTGCCACAAGCCCAACCGGTGGCGCTAGACTTGTCATCAGCAGCATCCCCAGTGGGCAGCCATCCGGGGATGCATGAGGCGGCCTGGACCCTCCACCCACCACTTGAAGCACCAGCACTGGCACTACCAGCAGTTTGCAGCCTAAGTCGCCGCAGGATGGAGTCTTGCTCTGCCTCCATGGAGTATCAAGCTACCTGTTCCCTGCACATCTGGTGCCTCAGACACCCAGGTTAGGGAATGGGAACTGCCACACCCCAGGTGCAGCATCACTGGGCACAAGGCCCCCTCCAGAACCAGTGGAGCATGTCACCCACTTGAGAGACTGTGGCTTTGTACTCCCCAGGAGCAAGCAGTGGGCAGAGCACCCACTTGAGAGACTTGAGAGACTGTGGCTTTGCAATCCCCAGGACCAAGCAGTGGGCAGAGCACCCACTTGAGAGACTGTGGCTTTGCACTCCCCAGGACTAAGCAGTGGGCATGTTGTCACCTCCAGGAGCAGTGGCGTAGTACTATCTTCCGTCTGAACTGCCCTCCTCCCCTTCCCCCTGAGGTGCCTATGTGTTTTCGACCTGATGCCCCTGCAGTGTTTTCTCCGTTTTGAGGCAGGAGTCAAGTGCGGGCTTCACCCATGTTTGTTTGCCCACTGGGCCACGGACATTTGCAAAGGAGAGTGTACGGCCTTCTGTACATAATGTAAATATTTGCAAATACTGTTGTTTACAATCGTTAACTTTATCTGCATATTTCTAAATATCACTGATTTGACTCAATTTATCTTGTCCTTGCGGTCTTCCTAGGGGTTACAGGGTGTAAATGTAATGTTGCTGCATGTTTTTGTGTGTATGGTGTTGTGGGTGAGGGTGGGGGTGTTGCGTGTCACTCTCTTTTTCCTCCCCCCTCCCCTGTGTGCTAGGTGCAGTACTCACCGTGGTCATCAATGCCGCCTTCTTTGATAGTTCTGCTATATTAGCAGATACACCAGCATTGGCAGGACCTGTAGTTCGGGCTCCATGGCATCCTGGTTCTTCGTTGAGTGTTGAAAGGTTAGTGGTTCCCCTTCTGTGTATTGTTTCTGCCGTGCTTTTGATGGTGTTGGTACCGCCCCAGAAAAGCTGGCGGATTGGTGGGTTGTGATAGGGTGGGCGGTGCATTGTCTTCCGCCTGTCTGTTGGTGGTTACTGCGTCGGTGTTTGTTGCTACCACCATGGCAGTCTGAGTGTTAAAGTGGTTGTCTGTGTTGGCGGTTTCCGCCATGGTCGTGATCCCATTTTTTTAACCGCATGTTGGCGGTATTACCGCCACTTTAACACCGACCGCCAGGGTTGTAATGGCGGCCTATATCTTTTGCGAGGGGATCATGAGTGGGGCCTCCCTCTCTTGAGCCAATCAGGGCCCTAGAGACCCCAGTCCCAGAGTCAAATACAAAGTCAAGAGGAGGGTGGTATGGGATACCCCTCCCCAAGCCACTAATGGGCCCCAAGGACCCCCTCCCCTGTGCAAAACTACAGGGGAGGGACATACATCCCTACTCCCTGAGCCTTAGTGATGCTCAGGGCCAATTTAACATTAAAGAGAAGGGTGTATGTGCCCCCCTCCCTTAGTTTGTAAAGGACCCCATTCCCCCAGGGCTGGCTCAAGCACTGTGTCCTGGGGAGCCCACAGGACACAGTAGTTTCTTTGCCCACAAAGAGGCTGGCAGGAAAACATATGCCTGCTCCCACCTGGTGGGAGTATTTTTAAAGCTCCTGAACATGGGCAGGGAAGGCATGTCTGCTCTCACTTAGCAGGAACATTAAATATGTTTCTTCCAGGTGGGAGCAAACTGTTGTTTCTCTGCCCACACTCTTGAGAGCAGGGAAACTCAGAAAGTGCCTGCTCAGCAGGAGCAAACAAAAACAGCTGCATCCAGCCAGGCAGAAGTCCAGTTTGGTCTAGCAGCTGCCAGGATGAGTGCATGTGGGGAGCTGGCTGGGTTTACGGTGGCACTGGGGCTTCCTCAGTTGGCCAGCTGGCTGGGGTTGTGGTGGCACTGGGACTCCATTAGTTGGCCCCAACATATAATTTGCTGGGTGTCCCAAATGAGCACCAGGCCACCCTCCGGAAGCATCTGAGGCCACATGAAGATCTTGCAAATGAAGTTCTCCAGTCACTCAAAAAGTCGAAAATGTCATGCTCGTTTGTGTCTTGCTTGCTGAAACAGTAAACCTATATGTCAGAGAATGGAATATGCACTAAGGTGAGCTATGGCCCACTGTGGCCCTCCTGCCTTTGGAATGGGCTAACATATTTGACATCAGGACTGGTAAAAATCTTGTGTATTTATGGTTTGTATGCCAGACTATTGGGCCAGTTAGGGCCTTGGGGACCTACGCTATAGCGCAAATGTAACGCCAGCAGTGAGAGGGGAGCATTTCCTTAATGATAGACAGAGTAGCTTTGACTTAGGCAGAAATGACCGTCTTCACAATTGAAATATGTAAGTAATTGGGGAATTAGTTGAGGGGGATTAGTGTCCACCTCAACTAATAACCACAACACTTGTCAGGGTGAACCCTCAAATTAACTAAATTAAACTGGGCTCAACCCCCACTAGCAATAATACCCCACAATCAGGCTTAACTTAAAGGCAATGGGTAAAGTATTTAAGCAGTACACAAAGAGTAATAAAGTGAAAACTCAACTCCATTTTAGAAAGATTACACTAAAAAACAAAAACGCAATGAGGGAGACCAAAGATGTAAAAATGTAATGGTTCAATTTCTATTTCAAAGAGTGAAAAAAAGCATCAAGCACCAACCACGGTCATCTGGTTCAGCTTGACAGTACTTAAATGCCAATTATGGCAGACCACAATGGAGGTGGGTCAGATACAGAAACCAGGTTGGAAATTTTACCTTTTGACTCTGAAATGGAAGTGAATTATCATCAGAGTGGCAAGGCAGCAGGCACTGACCAAAGAGGGCTTCACACCATCAGATAGCTGCTGAAAGAGGTCTCTGTGGAGCCAACGCCTTTTGTCAGGAAAGCTCTGAGCAGGAAAGATTTCAATTTAGCACCCAGAGACTTTTCGTACCCTCACTTTGTGAAGAATTTAACCTTTGTAGTTAGTTACTTTTTAGAGCTCAGATTCCTCCAGCGGGTTGAGGTTGCAGGCTGTAGCCAAAGAGGACTCCATGAGGCCGCATACCTTTTCCACAAGGTCACACTGAAGTAGATTTGCTCTCAGCAGGAGCAACCTAAATCGTTGGCCCAGTGGTAATGCCCCTACATTGGATTGGCTTGACAGGTCCCATTCCTCCAGAGGTCTTTGGATGCAAACATTTTCTAAGTCCCAGGTTTCAAAGTTTCAAAGTACACTTAGCAGCCAAGGGTCTAGGACATAGGGAACAGCATTTGTGGGTCAACAAGATAGTATAAATATCTTTCCCCGGTAGAGAGCTCCTGTGCTCACTCCAGAGTGTGGTCAGGAAAATGAGCAACCTATCCTCTGTGGTATCAGATGAGGCACAAGCAGGAGGTTGTGGAGACCTGACCAGTGTGGCCCAGGTAGCAAGACTATCTCAATGCTGCAGTGTCCAAGGGTGGTGTCCAGAGACAGAGCAGGTCTGGCAGATGAGCAAAAACTGCTGGACAGCTACACCAGACACTGAGCCGCCCCCCTGGGTGGGATGCTGAAGAGAGCTCCAGGAAGCACAGCAAACAGAGACCCCACCCAGCCCATCCAGGGAAAGCAATGGTGACGGAGCATGGGCCCTGAGTAAGGTAATCTCTAGGTTGAACTAGGCCAGTGAGTGTGAGCTGTAGTGGCCAAGAGATCCTACTAGGCCTGAAGTCCATTACGAGAACTGTAGTATCGATCCCACCCCTCTGGTGAGATGATTACAGGGCGGATGTCTTGGAACTGTCTGTTGTCTGTTTTACGGTGAGGTGAGCAGCCTTGCCCACCCCACAATAGGTTTAAAAATATGGACAACCAATCCTGCATGAGTGAGGACTGGCAGCACGAAATTGCCCTGGCACAGGAGTGGTAGTATAGGAGGGGAGAGCGAGCTCCATCTGACACCACCCCTTCCAACATTAAAATTCACACTACCTCAACCACAGCCTGTCAACTTATTCAGATGCCATAAGGATGCTGATCCCTTTAGATTCCAGCCATTCCCATGTAGCCTCTGTTGAGGCAAAATTTTTTATTTTATTGTTCTCTGAGACCCACAACTTGACCGATACATTAGTGTGTAGCGAAAGTCTAGAACCTGGAGGTGCTTCTTGATCTCAGCAAAGTATGAGCATTGGTACTAGACTTCAGTGGTCTGATAAGGGTATATGTTGATCATGTTTCCACTCCTTGGCCACGGCCCTTTGGTCAAGAAATCTTTAGTATGTGGTCTCTGTCACGGAAATTAAAATGTCTAGCCAGAAAGGACCGGGGTGGTGCACCCGGCAGATGGGGGTTGCCAGGCACTCACAATGTTCGGACCTCACCCTGTAGCACCTCCTGTGCAAGTCAGTTTTCTGTGAACAGCTCAGTGATAGGACATTCCTCATCTTACAGTATCCTCACTATTTGCATATTGTTGTCTTCTGAGCACACCTCTGCATAATCTGCTGTGTGCTGGAACAACACAACCTCCTCCTGCAGGCCCTTCATTTGCTTCTCGATTTCCTGTACCATAGGGCACAGCACAGTAATTGTGGACTCATTGTTGACTCTGTCAGTCAGATTAATTTGATCCACTCTTACGAGGTTAACGTCCAGCGGCACTCTATTTTAGCCTCAAGGATCAGTTGTCCTGGATGGCATGAAAGATGCAGTCATACTCGCTGGTGTCTCTGTCCAGTGTGACTGAGTACTGTGCCCTATTCCTGCATTGATTCCCACATGCCTGTGGGCAGCTCACCCTGTGAAAGCTTGTGTTGCTCCGTTCTTGTCCATCTCTGTGAATACTAGGAGGAGGAAGATGGAGGGAGCACAGTGAGGTCTGTCTACCCACTGTCAGTGAAAAATGGATATTGCCAGAGGGGAGGATGGCGCGCTTGGATATTTACAGGGTGGTGCCAGGGGCTCCTACATATGCCCCTTGCTTTCTGCCTCACTATAAGAGAGGCCCTTCATGCCTACATTCAAAAGTTGTCACATTGGGATTCAAGTAGGCATGGGAGGGGGCACAAAATGTTAAGCTTTAAAGAAGTATCCAACATATATCTCCTATCACAGCTTCCATTATCCCTCCTATCAAAGACAACTGAAAATTATTAATCTCTATTTCACCACATCCTGCACTAAATCTACCTTTCTCAATCCTTTGCTAACCTCCATAGCATATCATGTTACAACTTCCACTTCTTTTTCATTTCTTATTGTTCCTGTTGTGATTACATGCGTAATATTTATGTATGTGTCCCCTTGCATTGCACCTTTCGTTACTTTTGTTACAATGGATGCACCATTTAAAGCTCTTTTCATTCACTCTTCGGCCTTGTAAGTACCTTTAACACTGCAAACATGCATTTGCAATGCAATGGGTATCTTGTTTGTTTGAATTAGAACTATGGGCATTGTAAATTCCTAACTGCACTTTTCTTGCCACATAAATTAAAAATAAAAAGTAAAACAGTTGACACCTGTGAGCCAATTCAAAGTGCCACAGCTGCCATGAGCACGAAGGAGAAACACAAAAGGGAAAAGAAGTTTGCACGCAGTCAAACGTATTGCCAATCGCGCAGTTATCAATGTAACAGGGTCGATGGCCAAGGATGAAACAAAACCTCCCCGAGGTTGGACAAAGATAAAGTAAGTACCAATGATAACAAAGGTTTTTGAAAGGCAAGACCACAAACGAGCGAAAGTGATGGGCGTGCTGTGGGCATGGTTAAAAGCCCACATTACTTACATCAGGTGAAATCGCTTGCACGTTCGACCTAAAAATAACTACAAATTAACCATTGAATATGAATAAGGCTGGCGGTGCTTCCTGGGCGATTCTGACCACGGCGGTAAAGCCGCGGTCAGAAAAGGGGAGCCGGCGGTTTCCCGCCGGTTTCCCGCTGGCCCAGGGAATCCGCCATGGCGTCGCTGCTTGCAGCACCGCCATGGGGATTCCGACCGCCTTCCCGCCAGCCTTCCCACCGCCAGAACCAGGATGGTGGGAACGGGTGCTGTGTGGCCCCTGGGGGCCCCTGCACTGCCCATGCCACTGGCATGGGCAGTGCAGGGGCCCCCTAACAGGGCCCCACAAAGATTTTCACTGTCTGCTTAGCAGACAGTGAAAATCGCGACGGGTGCCACTGCACCCGTAACACCCCTTCAACTCCGCCGGCTCCATTCCGAGCCGGCTTCATTGTTGAAGGGGCTGTCCCGCTGGGCCGGCCGGCAGTCTTCTGGCGGTCGCCCGCCGGCCCAGCGGGAAAGCCGGCATGGCCGCCGCGGTTTTTGGACCGCGGAGCGGTCTTTCGGCGGGAACCGCTTGGCGGGCGGCGACTGCCGACCGCCGCGGTCAGAATGACCGCCATAATCTTGTTTCAGTTTCAGCCTCACCAGAGATGAGCAGATTAGGGGCCAGATGTAAAAAGGATGGCTTTAGTTAAATTGGTTACAAATTGCAAAACAACTATTACCAAATCCTTTCTGGTTTTGCGAGCTGATCTATGTTATAGGTCAGTTTGCAAAAACCCGAATCATAGTGGTTCGCAATTCAACCTACATCATGAATATTAATGAAGTGGGTCACAAATTGTGACTCTCTACGATTCACAGCCATCCCAGATGTGATGACCTGCTGAAGTTGACAGACCACCATGTCTGTGATTGTTTTTAATTAAAGTGTTTTTGAAAGCTTAAGTAATTAACTGTTTTTAAGAGTGGACAGTGGTCTATGGGACTACTCCTTACTCTTAAAGATGGCTTTGTTAATATTCACAAAGTGGAAGGTGTCCCTTGGGGACCCATTCTCATTTGCAAATGGATTTTTATTAATGATTTGCACCTGAATTTTGGTTGTAAAAAATAAATATATATTTCATACTGAATCAGCATTTGGAAAGGGCGTCCTAAACATGCCTCTTGCAAATACCGATTCGACATCTGGTCGCAAACCCAAATTACAATTCGGAAACATGTTACAGAATCATAATTTGTGTTTCATTTTTGTGGTTGCAAATGTTCGGATTCTGTGAAAGCAAAAATGCTTTGTACATAGCCTTTGTTTATTATGGCACAGAAAGCTTCAGATTCACGTATTTTCTTAAGGACATCACTTAAGTTGACTGACTCTTAAATTAAAATATGTTATACTGCAGTTAAGAAGGGACATTTCTCGTGGAGGGGAGCCAACATCCTATTCACCCCACTGTTTGGAAAGCATGTCCTCCAACTCCTTGTTTAAGGTCTGATTGTGCCTTACCTCATTTGCGATACATAAACACCACTAACGATGAGATGATGCTAAATAAAAAAATGAGCAAAGAAAATTATGTAATTGCCAGCAAAACTGCTTGTTTTCACTTTTAAAGAAGAAATATGACATGCTTCTTAGCACTGGCAAAATCATTTACAGAACTAAAAAGTAAGCTCTATCCTTTGCTAATAATATTTTCTACAATGAAATGCAAAGTGCAACATTAGAGCTAGACTGTTAATTCAACATTTGTTTAGTTTTATATGTGAAACACACACACTTGCAAACTGCATGCATTGATGTTTTCAGGACTGCCTCTGGGCCAAGCTACTATTTTCGGTCTTGGCTTAACGTGGCCATATGTTTAGAGATTCCTTTTGTAAAATCAAAGAAAGAGGTGACTGGAGGTGCTCTGTTCTGCCAAACTGCTACTGTGTGAGCAGGTTTACTTGACTTATGTATGCTTAAGGTACTGTTTCAAACAAATGAGTCAAAAACCATGCCCAGCGCTGTAGTTTACTGAGTAATCAAATTGTTTAATTTCAGAAAAATATATCTAATGGAGGAAAAGAGTAAAACGGTTGAGTACTATTTGCGTAACATGAGGTGTATAAAAAAAAGTTACGATCAACATGTAATCCTTAAGGAATAGAACATTGTGCCTTATTGTACTTTCATTGCTTCACTGAGAGTCTCAACCAAAGCTATAGCTTGCAATTATAAAGGAAAATCATAATCCCTTGAGGAGACACAAGATGCACTACCCCGAGCTGTGTAAATGTTTGAACAGAAATGGGAAAATAAGGCTGCAAAAGTATTTTCTTTTTATTTTAATAGAATGAAAATTCTTGCAAGCATTCTTGCCTCGCATTTCAAGGAGCAGAGTAGTCTGAGAAGATGTATGGCCCCAATAAAGGAAATAAGTAATGCCCCGTGTGTGATGTTGTGAGTGCTGGCAGGGAGGGGCCCTGGAGAGAGACTCAGATGCGATGCGAGGCTAAGCAAGATTCACATCATTGCTTCTAGGTTTAGCTCCATTCGAGCAGAAAGGGCATATTGTGGCTTTTGTGAGCAGTGAGCAAAATCACTGGGTCTTTCTTTGGTAAAATAAGCTTATTTTAGAAGCCAGAGGTAAACAAGGACAGTACTGAAATAAAGCCAAAACAAGTGTCAGTGACATTGGAGGAGGTGGGAGGAACAGAATGCTGCAATAAAATGCAGGCAGCTACCAGCCTAAAGCACCCAGAATAAAAGGGGAGCACCAAAGAAAAGTCAAAAATAGTCTGTCACACCAACAGATAAAGAAACCAAAGTGGAATAATACAGTAGTTGGTCACTGCTCTGAAACAGGAAAAGGAGGAAGAAAAAGGCAGAACTGACCACTAGCGAGCAAGAATTTTTAAAGGACACTGCAACCAACAAATGTAATCAGTTTAAGCCCTAAGAAGTACACTAAAAGTATATATGAGGTTGAACGCTCAAGCTAAAAACGAACTTAATAATTGCACTGCTTAGTGGGCTCTCTAAATCTCAACTGTTTTGTTGGACACAGAAAAATTATTTGGTCATGTTATGTGGCAATTTATGTTCAGGCCTCTCTATATTTGTTTCACATCACACACAGACGCTAGACTTGGGAGTTCATTGTCAGCTCTGTTGCTCAACCTTTTGTATAAGTATTATAAAGAGCTGTCATGAATACAAAACCAGCCATCCCCACCTTCACCAAATATGCACATCAGAGCAAACAAAAGACCCATCTGATGCCCTGCCCAGTAAAATCGAAAGACCATATCTGTGGTAAGGTGCATTGTGGAATCAGGCTATAGTTATCATGTCTTGGAGGGGACTTGTGTGCACAAGGACCAGGAAACACAACCGCTCTCTCACTTGTCCCGAACTTTCAAACACGTCTTATGGTATTTCGTGACGACAGCAAGGCTTGCAAAATCATGGCTGCTATCTTGTGAGAAACTCCATAAATAGAAACCTTGCCTTCCCCCAATTGCTTGATATTCTGTAAACTTCAAGACAACGGTAGAGAAACAGTAGGAGTTCATCTGGAGAAACATCTCGATCTTCACGTCAACAATTGCAGAGGAATCATAGGTGGTCATTATGGCCCTGGGGGTCTTCCGACAGGCTGGTGATGAGGACTGGGACATTATGAGTCTGGTGGGTTGGCAGCGGCCAACTCGCCACATCTCCACCCATACCACAATGGCGGTAGGAACTGCCAGGCTGGAGATGTTCACCTCTGACCTGGCGGTCCACAGAGGACCACTGGCGGTATTAGGAGCCGGCCAACCATGGTAGCACCGCCATGACAATCATGTCGGTAGGGCTACCAGTGACAGGGAATTCCTTCCTTGTCACCAGTAGATGGCTACCCCCACCCAGCAAGCACCTGACCCCCTAGCCCCCCTACAGTCGCAGTGCATCGACCTCCCCTACTCCCATAACATCACCCACCCCACCCCCTACTCACATAGCACCCCCAACCCCACTCACATAGCACCCCCACACCCCTACTCACGTAGCGCCCCCTACTCACATAGCGCCCCCACCCCTGTACATGCACACAGACACCCACATGCACCACGTATACACCCACTCACCTACACTTCCAGACATGCATGCACTCACATTCATCCATACACACATTCCCTTACACATACTCACATGCATTCAGGCATGCATACACACAAACATCAAAACATGCATCCTCACATGCATACACACTGACATGCAGACACACTCACTTCACCTGATACTTAGGACATTGAAAATTGGTGACATTTCATATAAGCAGTAGAGAACCTTCGAGGAGAGAGACTCTAGGAATTAAAAGATATAAAACATTTATTCTGGACTATAAAGATAAATTGATCATGATCTAAAACACCACAAAAAGAGACTAATCTATGTGTGGGTGAACCAAATACATTCCATAAGATAAAGAACTCTGATTCAAATTGCTCTTCAGGGCACTCTTCAAGTAAAAAGACATTGAGTATAGTTGTATGCACTGCTAACAATTTAGTAATCAACCAAACACATGATTTTCTGGCCACCAGTCTGGTGTAACTCAGTTTTCAGAATTCTGAGCTGCCCTGGGAGTTCTTAGGAGGCCTCACTGGAACTGTTAAGCTCAGCCAGGGCTCCTCGAGATCAGAAAAATTCACTCAAACATCAACCTCTGTCACTTAGTGTACACAGATTACAAGAAAAGACTGTAGTCTTACTCTGAATTAGTAGGGAGAGGGTAAGTGCACCATGCTTTTTTATCTGGATGTTCTCCCAAGATGGTGCAAGGAGCCTGGTCACCTTGTATGAGTAACCAGAGGGGCATGTGGAATGGAAAGCGCTGACTGGACTGCCAATCAGATCTACAATAAGCTTGAGGATGTGAGCCCTGGGACGGAGTTCCCTTTCATTGGCCCACCTTGTAACAAAGGATTCAGCATGGGGTTCTCTAGGCTGCAGAGGGGCTACCATGATTCACCAAGTAAAACGCTCTGACCAGGACATGGGTTAGAACCACTGCAAGGCCACAAATGCAGGCCACTCAGCCTTGGCTCCACTCAATAGCCCTCTGTGTCACTAAGGGACCAGAAAAGGGTTTCACAGTCCTCAGGTGGGCTCTTCTGCTTTGGCAAGTGGGAAGGTCTAACATGGCACCATGTCAGTGCACCAGCACACACAGGAATGCAATTATCTGGAACTCAACTCCATTTACCACCCCACTATGCCACTGATGGCACACCATGGGGCTCGGCAGGTGCCTGGAAGGCTCCCCTGCTTCACTGGGGTAAAAAGCTCTGACTAGGCCCCTTTCAGAGCTCTGTGAGGCCTGAACAGGGCCTGAGCCTCTGCCTGCACTCCAGCTGCCATCCTTGGGAGCTCCTCCTTGCTGTCTGGTTCCCCAAAAGACAGCATCATCTCACCTTGAAACCATGGCATCACCAAGTGTTCAGTCTCCTTTTCAGACTACCTAATTGCAAATGCAACAGAAATACATAGTGCAACCAGATGGGTAGGCTACCCATGAAGTCCCAATGAGGATTTATTTGTAACTTCATCCCCAGCATGAGATCCATGAGGTCAGATCAATTCCCCCTCGATCACTCTTTGCGCACTAAATAGAAAAAAGGCTGATTGATTTCCTCTGAATTAGTAGGGAGAGGTCTGTGAGTCAGCCCAAGATAGTAATTATTGTGGAGAGGGGTGCTGGCTTCTTCCAGTCAAGACGGTGTGACACGGTATACTTGAGGCTCAACTGGGAGTGCCAGGCTCATTTGTCAACAGGAGGATTCTACTAACTCAGTGGATTGGAACCCCAGGCCCTGGGAGAGCTCCTCAGTACCGGGAGTGTGAAAGGTTCTGACAGGCCCCAGACAGAGGCGTGGTAGGCCTTGAGATCACAGCACCAACTATTAGTGTATCAAGCTACCCTAAATACACTTCAGTAGCCCCAAGGAGGTTTCCTCTATTCAGCCTGGGGTTGAAAGCTCTGATTGGGTCCCTGTCAGAGTCCTGAGAGCCTAGGGCATGAACTTTGGGTCTGGACTCCACTGGCTGGCAGGTCATTTCACAAAGTGGCTAGCTCAGGGCTGCACAGGTCTCTGGAGATCTTGTCTGCTTCAGCAGAGTGGAAAGCTGTGACCCCCTGTTAAGTGCCTTTAGAGGCCAGGGAGGCTGGTGTCTGGGGCTGATCTCCCTTCTCTGACCAGCTGTTCGGAAAAGTGCTCAGCATAGTATTCCATAGGCCACATGAGCATTCCCATGTTTTGGTATAGTGGAAAGCTCTTACCTGGCCCCCTGATCGGAGTTCCCCCAGAGTTACAGACCTTCGACACTGGCTTTTTTTTCCACTCTTGCCATTTCGCAAAGCACCCTACAAGGGGTTCTGTGGGCCTGTGTTGGCTCATCTGCTTTGTCGGGCTGGAAAGTTCTGACTGTGACTCTAGTCAGGGCTTTAGCAGGTCTAGTTGTGTTAGCTTATAAACCTGGAAAAACTATGGCTTGACCTTGAGTAATACAGTCTGGAAGGGTAGTGTAGTACATTATGCCCGCCATCCAGATGGACTCCATATGCTGGCCTACTATGTTGCACAACTCTGGAAGGGGTTCTGCTGGCCTTGGAGTGGTTCCCTGCTTTACCAAAATGGAAAGCTCAAACTAGACTCATGATAAGAGTTCCAGCTGGCCCAGGGCGGGTGTGGGCCCCTGAATCTGGGCTCCACTTACAGGTCTCTAGTATCACAATGTGCTCAGCGTAGGGTTCTTTGGGTGCAGTGAGGGATTACTGCTTCATCGGGATAAAAATCTCTGACCAGGCTCAAGTCACAATTCTGTGAGGACCCTGTGATTGAGCAAGGCCTGACCATGTCTTTTTGTTTATTATCCTTTTCTTTTAAAGGGGTGGGGCCACATGCTGTGATGTGCACTCCCCCTCAGAGTGCATGTATGTTTGGCTGGCCGTCTCGGGACGGCCAAACATACATGCACAGTGTGCTCTCTGCAGCCCAGCAACCCAGTTGCCGGGCTTCCGAGGGTCTGCTCAGGCTCCCAGTCTGCCTGGGAGCACCCAGTCAAGGTGCTTTTAGCCAAGCAGTGTCAGAATTGGCCGCAGGGAAGGCTGGGAGCCTATGCCTGTGCCTGCGTGCAGTCAGCCAGCAGGGAAGAGGAGTGCGGCGCAGGCCGTGTGGACAAGGTAGGTGTTTATTTTAAATTTAATTTAATATATTTTAAAGTTTATTACCACCCAAACCCACACCTCACCCCGTGTGCCGTCCCGCCCCTTCCACAACCCACGAGCCGCTCCTGCCTAGCAGTAAGCCTAGCAACTTTGTTTATTTTTAAAGTTAGGTATTGCTAACCCTCCCATTGCCAGGTTTATGTGCCCACAGGAATGAGCTGATTACATCCTCCAAGAAAGTATATTTTTTTCCTAAAAATTCAATCAATGGACGTTTTGCTGTGCTAGGATCACCATCTTCCCAGCTTTCAAGAACAAGAAAAGCTGTATCAAAATACAACATTTTCTACCATTTTTACATTTTTCTAAGAGGTAATCCAATTTTCTGAACATTTTTGGTTTCAACCTTTTTCCGTGTTTGAGGTGAAAACAGGTGTGAAACTAATGGGTTTATTACACCCTGGCTTACAATTAGAAGTCACAAATCCACAGAAATACAATTGGTAATAACTTTTCTGTTTTTCTACACGGCTCCTTATAAAAATCGAATCCCACCCAACCTAAATCTCACAATGTTTTTATTTTACCTAGAAACCCTTTCATTCCTCAACTTGTGGCTAAAACATACCTTATTCTCACAATCTGTTCAGGAGTCCATAGTGGTGTGGCTTGCGTTTTTGTTTTACATTTGTTTCTTTTTTTACACAGAAGCCCTTGCAAACTTCAAACTTTGGCAAAAACATACAATTCCCTCACATTTCTGTGAAGAAAAGTGTGAATTCTGCAGGGATCCACAAATTTCCTGCCACCCAGAGTTCCCACACACCTCTCAAAGAAAACAGTAGATCACTTGTGTTCATGGAAGTATCTCCCACAACAGGAAAGGGCTTAGAGAGAGCTTTTTCACCAGACGGAAGTTCTGAAATCTGTGGGTATCTACAAATCTACTACCAACAACCATTTCCATGTACCTCCCAATAAAAACAGCACCCCACTTTTGTAGTTGACCTAGCGCTTGCAACAAGAAAGACCGCAAAATGCAATGTGAAGACATCAACATTTCCTGTCAAAACAATGATTTGATTTGATTTGTCAATGGGGATGTCTGCCGTATTTTGGCCCTGGCTCAGTGGCCACCCAGAGAAAGCTACCAAACCCAGACATTTTTAAAAACTAGACACCAGGAGGCGTGGATCACACACAGTTTTACTGCCAATGCCATGCAAACCTTAAACTTTACATAAAATGAGGCAATTTGTCCACATTTCAGTGAGGGTGAGTTCTGCATTCTGCATGGATTCACAGTATTTCTATCACTCAGCCTTCTCACATTTGTCCTCCTGCAAAGTTTGCTGAGAGATTTGGCACAGGGCTTCTGAATTTGCCTGCCCTGCTACAGACTGCCAACCCTCTAGTGCATAGCCTTTGGCAGTGCTTATTGCAGGTTAGAAGCAGAGGTAGGCCCCTAGGCCCTTCAGTAAAACCTCCACTTGGAGCCTTTCTCTACTGTGAATGGTGTTTGATGATGCACAGTGAGGGTTGGCCATAGGGCCTGGCCTTTACCCTGGCCACTATTCTTATATTCACATGCTTATGGAACCTGTTATAAGGAGTTTGTGGACCCAGCTGTGGTCTACTCCTTCTTTAGTAAAGCAGATACAAAATGAACATCAGACTATAAAAGGTTTCCCATACAATTTATTTTTAAACTTTAGGTCTGTGGACATTCTGCTGACCTAGGTTGAATTGTATTGCTTGTGTTAGATGCCCAAAGTGCAAGGGACCCCATGCTCACTGTGCCACAGGACTACCTATGCCTCACTAATGCTTATTGTGCCAAAGGACTCTACCTATGCCTCAGTGATGCTCATTGTGCTTTAGGACTCTACTGATGCCTCACCGATGCACATAGTGCCACAAGACTCTACCTATGCCTCACTGATGCACATTGTGCCACAGGACTCTACCTGTGTCTCACTGATGCTCATTGCACAAAAGGACCTTGACCTGTTCCTCACCGATGCTCATTACACCATAGGACTCTACCTATGTCTCACTGATGCTCATTGCACCATAGGACTACCTATGCCTCACAGATGCCCATTGGGCCATAGGATGCTGCCTATGCCTCACCGATGCTCACTGTGCCATGGGACTCTAGCTATTTCTCACTGATGCTCACTGCGCCATAGGACTATACCTATGCCTCTCTGATGCTCATTGTGCTTAGGACTAACAGACAAGACCAAAGTAGTTTGAAACCAGTCTCGGGTTGCCTTGGTTCCTGTCTAGAGGTGGCGAGGCCTGGATGTCTGTGTAGGACTGTTCCTAGTGACTGATTTGGATAATGCAGGTCTCTGTCTGGAGCAGCATGGTGGTAAAAAAAAGGATGGCCTTGAGTGCAGCCCTACGCAATCACCTGTGGTCGAGATTAATTCACACATTCCTTCCAATACCATGTTGATTGTTGCATAGGGTCACTGTGCATCTCACACACTGGTCTCTGCACTGTCAAGGAGCAGTGGAAGTGGGGCCTGTAGGAAGCACCAGTAGTAGGGGAATAAGTTGGATGCTGTTTGTAAGCAAAGTTGCATTGGCATCCAAATGCCACTTACATAGCACACAGCATTGATTGCAAATAGAATATGCCAAACTGAAACAAGAAAAGGCTGTACTGTGCAAATTTCATAGAGCAAAGACTAAGCATGTAGACCATAAGCAAAAGGAAAATAGTACATCTGAGTGAGTACGTGAAAGTAACATCGAGCACACAAATGTTTATCCTGAAAAATCATTGCATCTAAATGAAAACACTGATTTGACTAATGCAAATATTTGTCTTAATCAAAATTCACTCTGAGGCCCCATATTATGTTCATCATTTCCCTTTTAAATCACTGCTGCTTCTGGAATGAAAATGACCACTGGATATGGCAGAGAAAGGTGCCAATGTTCTCTTCTATATGCATCTCCTTACATATCTATAGATAAGGGTCATACCACCAGTGTCTTGTACACCTCTGCCAAGTGGAATGTATCAGCAGTTAGACCAATGCATGCTGGGAATGTCTCTGCATTACCACCATGCCAAGAATGTTTTACACTAATCAGCTTTCTTGGCTCAAAGCATTTGTTATAAAACCAATATTCTCCTTGGTAAAGCTCGAAACTTTCAACCATTTACCACCCTCTCGAATACCACAATTCTACAGTCAAAACCCATCTAATTTGCACAGGGGTTTGTCATAAATAGCACCATCCGCTACGGGACAGACAGCCAGAAAGCAGATAATCTGAGCAGAGTGTTTCTGACCTCTCAGGATCTGTCTATATCCTCACAATTATTTACAAAGATATTTTACAAATTAAGGAAGCCTCACCAGCCTTTGAAGTGCACAGATTCCTTTCTCAGTTCCCTGTTCACGGTTTTAGAGAGTGAATGCTCTAGCTATACCTTGGCTTCATCATCATTTACTGTTTGCATTTCACCCAATTTCTTTGATCCCTCATCAGCAATAAAAAATTCGACAAGAAACAGCCAAGGTGATACTAACTATACCTTTTTGGCCTAGCAAATCCTGGTTCCCTCTGTGGGAATCCGTGGTCTTGTGTCTTCCCTGTATCACCCTCTTCCCTTTCTGCACTGGGATGTCTTCCTTTCACACAGTTGTTAAGTTTGGTTTGGAATTTGAGAGGATAAATATTCATAGTAGAGGGAGTAAGCGCACTTAACCTTCAAAGATCACACCATCAATCTGGTTTGAAATCCTATTCAACACACTGAAAGAGCACTGGTGTTCCTTAAAATCTCTCCCATGCAATTTGTAACATTACTTCAGTTTCTGCACAATGGGACCAAGAAGAAATTAGTGAAATCAACAATGAAAGCACAGTGGTCTGTAATTAGAGATTTTCAAAATCCTTGGGGTAAGATAACTGACAATTAGCATTTGGTGGGCAGACTTTAAGTTTATCCATTTCCAGCCCTGTTTTAAAACTCTTAAGGTGTACTTGGAAATTGACTTTAGTACTGAAGTGTTTGCTAAGGGTCCTTGTTTGCTATGAAGCTCTGTGTATTTGAAGTATTTAACAATTACATTGTTTTCTGGTGGTGATAACATCTGCCAGAAAGATTGGTGAACGTGGTGCATTGTAGTGTACATTTCCTTTATTAAGGGTGTTAGCTAAAGAGATTTGTATTAAATCCTAGCACTGTTTTTGTTCCCAAAGTGCTGTCTAAATTTCACAGCGGACAGGAAATCATGTTACCTGCTTTCTTCACTATTCCTATGATTAAGGAGGGGGAGTTTAGCATCTTATTTACCTTAAGAGGTCAATTACCATTTACTTTGTCACTTTCAGACTAATTGAACAAAGACATAAAGCATATAACAGTCTAATCAGTAAATGAGTTTGATCTAGTTTTTCGATGGCTCATTCTTTACCTGACATTCCAGTACTGTGGGGAACAGGAGGTGAATCTGCCTTATGAGCAGAGATTCAAGGAATCACCTTGAATAAATCGGCAGAGCTGCCACCTGGTTTGCTTCCCATACCTTTGTTAAGCACAACAGAACGCAGGGTGTTGATTTTGGATTAGGTTCCATTGGTCACAGTGTTGTGAATGCAGTACTGGATAAATAAGTTCCTGTTAAATTAATGGTTATATTAATGAACATTAAAAGTTTTTCTTCTCTAGATTTTCTTTACTGCTGCTTGAAAGTCAGTTGAGCTGTGGTAGTCTCCAAATGTAATGATGGGATGAGGGACATAGGGTTAATAGCCCGGCAGTTGCAGAAAATCCTCATTATCCCTAGTCCTATTTTAACTTGTCATAGGCATTACAACCTGCCCACACAACTTATGTACTAGCCTTTATAGGCTTGGTATAAATAGGACATCGGGGAGGCTTTTTCTTAAAGTGTCCATAGGTTTTCTACCATGGGCATGGGCAGTGCAGGTACCCCCCTGTGGACCCCTGCACTTATTCTCCACCAACGTTTTCATGGCAGTGAAACTGCCATGAAAAGGCTAGAGGAGAACAAGGTTGTAATCATCAGGGTGGTGCAAACTTCAGCGCTGCCCTGGCTGATTGCAACCAAGACTGCTGTCAGCCCATCACAATCACTGATCCTGATGGTGGTCGGTTGGCTGGTTCACCTGCCAACCTCGTAATGTGGCGATCGGACCGCCACAGCCACGGTGGCCCGACTGCCACCACAAGGCAGGCGGTCTTTGGACCACCAGCCTAATAATATGGCCTACAGAGTGGCCGGTTCAATGGCTTTTTTTTAAACTGTCTGTGACCACCAGGAGTATCCTGAAGGTAGGAGGGACAGTAAAAAAAAAAAAAAAAACATGTCCATCAATCAATTCTGCTCCGTGAGGTAGAAACAACACATCTTTAAATGACTGTGACTTTGACGGACATTTTCTTTGTAATATTTGTAGTATAAATAGGATGATTGATTGACTAGCCCAAAAGAAACAACTGTTGTTGCGGACCATGTGTTGGCTGTTTGTTTGTTTGCTATGAATTGTTTTTATAAAGTTATGGAAGTCAAGATTTATGGACATTCATGAATAAAAATGGGCAAGGCGTTGGACACTAATGAGGTCTGATTCATTATTACTACTCAAACTTAAAAAATTGCAGAGAAGATGATGGACACTGAAAGGACAAGATATGCTCTTCCCACTCTAAACTATTTTGATGAAGGTGTTGAACACTAAAGGAGTAAGAGGTACTATCCCCATTCCAATGTAAGCATTTTAGAAAATGTGTTAGGCTCAAGAATAGTCATATTTACTATTCCCACTTCAATGTTTCAATGTAAACCATTTTTGGTGAGGCTTTAATTTCAAAGGGGTAACGTTCACTATTCCTACAAGATAATAGCTATACAAATCAAATAAATATAATTGAAATAAATATTTACCACTTAAATAAATGCTTGAAAAACATAAATAAGATACAACATTAACAAAACATAAAAATTAAGAACATTTAAAAATAAATAAAATAAATTGTATATTTCTAAATGAAAAGAAAAAATAATAATAATATAAGTGAAATACTTAAAAACTTTGACATTGTAATTTTCTGAAACAACTTTACTAACAATATTAATATTATAAAAATGTACATAGTAAGGAGGTGTCAGGATCTTGCCCTCAAGAAAAAAACAGGTGGCCTTAAAAAAAAAACATAATTCGTCTACACAATACTAGTATTGCTGGTCTAACAAAATCCTTCTTCCTTTCCCAACAAACAAGTTTATGCTACTGGAAAATGTTCAATGTACAACATGGAGCATTATAGCTTCAATGCGTTCTGAAGCCACAAAACGTTTATGATTACTCACATGGTAGAAGATGACCTCCTGACCACATATGCATATGATCAATACAAGGCTATAGGATGTTTGAAAGACACAGGGAAACTTATTTGTATTTAATTAATAGTAGACTCATTTTTAATTACAGGTATTCCGGATAGTATTTCTCTCCAAAGGTGTATGGGAACACAACATAACAGGTATATGTATGTTTTCAAATTAAACCATAAAAAAATTGGTGTCTGCTAACCATAGTAGTGCTAACATGTAAACAAAATCTGGAGTAAATTTGCTATCAATCCACAGGTATCAATATAAATGGCATGCAAATGATAAACCTAAGCTAAAATGGTTAACCTTAATCCCAGCAACTTGGTTTGATGAAAGTTGTTCCTATTTAAGCTGGGCCACCTTCAAAGAACATTTAAAAAACAGAACCAAGCCCCCGTCCATCTTATCTGGTTGATCCTCACGAATAACATTGCAGCCTGATTGCTACAGCAAGATCAGATACTTGGCCAAACTAGGTTTATATTAGAAATAAAATATATAATTTAAATATAAAACCCTCTAAAACAATGCTTAAGTAGGGAGTAGCCTGTCACTGGGGGTGCTACGCTGAGGCACTGACTTTGCACAATGTTTGATCTGACCAGTGTCCCAATTAGTTGAAGAGCTGAAGCAGGGCTATTTTACCACCTTAGAAAGCGTGTCCTGCTTTAAGCTTGGGATATAGCAGCAATTGCTGACATATCTAAAGAAAACAACTAAACATAACAATAGCATGCATAGAATAACATAACAAATTTACATCAATCCGCAGCACATTAGAATTACCACAGTACTCCGCAACAAACTCACATCGCCAATACGCGGCACAAAATACAGTAGCACAAAAACACAAGAGCGCACATTACCACGCTAACAAATTGCCACACGAATGTGCATTACCACCTTTAGAATCTTGTGGATCCTTGTTCGTAAAAGACGTTTAGCGCAAACACAATCTTAACTTACTACCAAGGACATGAGACAGTGTCAGTCAAAAATTTTCTGTGATCCAGCCCAGAGTGTGTATTGAGCTTTGTATGCTTGACAACACATTAGGTCCCTCTGATCCTATTATTTCGACAAATCACTAGCACTAGAGTCTGCTATAGCTACAGCTGACTCTGTGCTCAGTAAACTGGATACTACACTCTGTTGTGCGGAGTTGACAAATATGAACCACCCATTCACAGTGGGAAAAAAGTGCACAAACTTTTATTAATGGCATTAAGACTGTAAAACCTGGCTAACCCTCTAGACAATTAACATTTGATTTGACTTATTCATACCACTTACATAAATGTTCAGTAACCATTCACTTAGGTTCAGAACAAAATCCACAATGGACAATATATTTCAATTCAACTCCAATTCTTGGGTTTACTTTAAACAAAATACCTTTTGGTAGAAAAAAACAAAATCACTGGAGTACAGAGGCTGGTAACCCCAGTTCTTGGTTCAAAAATATACCCTGATCTAGAATCTCTCACTTGTCATTATAATTCATTTACCAGCCATATTTCCCAAGAAATGGTTAACATTTAGGTGTTTAGGTTTAAAAGCCAATGAAAGAAATTTAGGCCTTGTCTTGTACTCTCCCCATTGCTAAAATGAGCGTTTGGTCAGCCTGTTATTGCCCGTATGCAACCAACATGAGTTCATTCACATGGGTACCCCCAGGCCCCAGATTTCTATCACATGCAGAGTCCTACAAGGTCCCCTCTTGTTCCCTTTGATCTTTGACTTCTACATGGGGCCCTCTGGGACTCAAATGATTCAAATACGGCCTGCCCCTCAACCAGCCTATAACTAAAGATTGATCCCACCAAGACAGTTATTTGTTTACTTGGTAAGAACAACAGACAACAACTAGTCCAAATCAAGTTCAATGACATGAACATTGATGTCTTTGAACTTCAAATTTCACCCAGAGGTAAATCATATGGATTCACCCTGGACACAACTTAACCTCCTTCAAGAAACAAAATGCCAAAATAAAAATAGACAGTCTTGTGTAAAGTAAACTTTTCCTCCAGATATAGGGACTTCAAATTGCTGTTCACATGTTTGTACTATTGTTTCTGAACAGTGACAATGTCCTGTTCTGTGGCCTTCAAAAGTCTGCACTGGTTAAACTTAAAGGCATTTTATTCTCTGCAGGATGTCTAAAGCATGGCCTGCATAAACAAACATCACTGTAATCCTGATTACACTGTACAGAATCCTCTTGCTGTCTTGCATTATCTTTCAAAACAGCTACATCACTGATAATCAGCACCCTGCCTATTTGGCTTAGAAGCTTATCAACTGCACAGTTTATCAGTGCAATCAGAACCAGAACACCAAAAACCTGAGGCAAAAACAAAAAAAGAAACAAAGCAACAGGTCTTGTTCAAATATGCATTTACGATCTGGAACAACTTCCAGTGTCTTTCAGGATCACCCTGAAACTGCCCCAATTCAGAAAATAGTTAAAGACACACCTCTTTAAGAGACATTATATGACAGTGCAATATAAGTCCAAGGTGGTCATTACAACCCTGGCGGTCAGTGTTAAAGCGGCGGTAAAACCGGCAACAGTCCGGCGGTAAAAATAAATGGAATCACGACAGTGGCGGAAACCGCCAACATAGACAGCCACTTTAACACTCTGACCGCCACGGCGGTACAAACAAACACCGCAAAGGTAGCTGCCAACAGACAGGCGGAAGACAAGGTTCCGGCCACTGTATTACAACAGTCCAATCCGCCACCTTTTCCAGGGCGGACTCACCGTAAACAAAAACATGGCAGAAACAGGACTTGGAAGGGAAAACGTTCACCTCTACACACCCCACGAGGACGCCATGGAACCGGAACTCCAGATACTGCAAGCCTTTATCTTCCTGCTTCTCTACCAGGAACAACAAAGACGGCGGCGAAGACCACGGTGAGTACTGCACCTACGACACAGGGGAGCATGGAGGGAAAAAAGAGTGACGCACACACGCAACACGCAACACTCCCACCCCCACCCTCACCCACTACAACACACACACACACGTACATGTAGATACATTGCATTAACAACCCCCAACTCTCCCTGGAAGAATGCAAGGACAAAAGTAAATGAGTCGAACGTTTGTAATCTATTCAAAAACAGTAATCAAAAATATATACATTCATATACATATATTTACACTAGAAACAAATATATACACCAAGAATACAAGTCCAAGGTATTCCACAATCATAGTCCGTGGACCACTGGGCCCAAAATGCATGGGCGAGGCCCACACTCAATACCCGATCAAAACGGAGAGAACACTGCTGGGCATCAGACAGAAATACAACAGGCACCTCAGGGGGCAGGGAAGGGGGGGCACCTCAGCCGGATGAGTGCACGACGCCAGATCCACGAGGGGGCTCCATGCCCATTGATGTATCCTGGGGAGGGCAAAGCCACAGTCTCTCAAGTCTCTCAAGTGGGTGGTTTGTCCACTGCTGCATCCTGGGGAGTGCAAAGCCACAGTCTCTCAAGTGGATGCCTTTCTCCACTGGTTCTGGAGGGGGCTTTGTGCCCAGAGTGCTTCATCCTGCCAAGGACTGAGGTAGTGGAAGTCAATCTCCACTGGGTCTGGAGGGGGCTTTGTGCCCAGAGTGCTTCATCCTGCCAAGGACTGAGGTAGTGGATGCCTTTCTTCACTTGTTCTGTAGGGGGCTTTGTGCCCAGAGTGCTTCATCCTGCCAAGGACTGAGGTAGTGGATGTCAATCTCCACTGGTTCTGCAGGGGGCTTTATGCCCAGAGTGCTTCATCCTGCCAAGGACTGAGGTAGTGGATGTGAATCTCCACTGGTTCTGGAGGGGGCTTTGTGCCCAGAGCGTTTCAGCCTGTTCATGGCGGCCTCAGTAGCATCAGAATCTTTGGCGCTCACTTGCCTGCGGTGCTTGTTGCGGCGGTGTCCTGTTCAGCGGTGCTGGTGGCAGCGGTGTCCTGTTCAGCGGTGCTGGTGGTGGCGGTGTCCTGTTCAGCGGTGCTGGTGGTGGCGGTGTCCTTGGCAGCGGTGCTTATGGCGCCGGTGTCCTTGGCAGTGGTGCTTGTGGTGGCGGTGTCCCTGGCAGCGGTGCTTGTGGCGGCAGTGTCCTTGGCAGCGGTCCTTGTGGTGGCAATCTTGTCCGCCGTGCAGGTTTTCCCGGACTTGCCTGTTTTACTGTGCCCCTTCCCCACCTTGGACGGGGGCGCAGCTGTCTCCACACTCCGAACTGTACCCCTGGGAGAGGCTTTGGTGGAAGATTTTTTTCCTCTCTCCCGCTGGGCACTGGCCAACATTTTGTGCTTTTGAGGTGGGGGACTGTCCGTGCCCTGCTGCCTGGCGCACTACCGAAGCCGGTTACTACTGGCACCACTGTTCCCGCTGATGATGTGGCTGAGGCGCTGGTTTGGGACCTGGAGAGGCAGGCCCTAGGAGACTGAAGGGGTGGGGGAGGTGAGGGGAAGATGTCAAGGTTGGACAGGAAAAGTTTTTGGGACACACTGGGACAGGTAGATGGAGGGGGTTTGGGAGTGGAGGAAGAGGCAGTGGTTGTAGGAGGTGTACGTTTGGTGACTTTGGGTGAAGGTGCATGGGCTGGAGGCTGTCGTGAGGTGGATGGCTGTTGGGTAGGTGTGTGGCTGTGTTTGTGTACCTTGGGAAGTGGGCTCACAGACACAATGGGAAAGGACACAGGGGATGTGTGAATGGTAGTGGGGGTGGTGACTGCACGTGAGCGGGGTGTGGTGGTGGGTGTGCTGGTGATGGAGGTAGTGGCTGACGATGTAGTGCATGCAGGTGTGAGGGGAGACGAGACTGGGAGGGAGGAGGGAGACGAGGAGGAGGGGAACACAGTGGAGGCAGTGGCTGTTGGTATGTCTGCATGTGTATGATGCTTGCGTGAGTGCCTGTGGGATGTGTGGTGATTATGTTTGCCTGAGCTTCCCTTGTGTGTTGACGTGTGTGCATGCTGGTCTGATGGTGTGCTTGGGATACTCTGAGGTATAGGGGTTTGGGTCTGGGTGGAGGAAGTTGGAGGAGGGAGGCTAGAGAAAGGGACAATGGCTGCCATCAGTGCTGAGGCCAGAGTCTGAAAAGTTCGCTGATGGGCTGCTGACCAGAATGATTGCCCTCCAGGTATGCATTGGTCTGTTGCAACTGCCTCTCTATACCCTGGATGGCATTCAAAATGGTAGACTGCCCAACAGTGAGGGACAGAGGAGGTCAATGGCCTACTCACTGAGGGCAGCAGGGCTGACTGGGGAAGGGGCTGAGGTGCCTGGGGCAAAGGAGATGCCCACCCTCCTTGGCGAGCGTCCACGGGGCAAACGCTGAGGGGCTGCTGGGAGGGCGGTGCTGGTAATGGGGGTTGCGGCTGTACCTGTAGATGCGGGGAACACAGAGGGGCCCACCTCCGCAAGGGAGCTCCCATCAGAGGAGGAGTCCGTCTCGCTGGTCTCAGCTCCTGTTCCCGCCTGTGGAGCTCCCCTCCGCCCTCCGTCCTACTGGTGAATTTTGACTCCGTTGTGTCGCCCTCCAGGGCCATGTGGGATGCAGCTCCCTCCTGCTCCGGTGCCACTGCTCCTCCGTCTGATGGTGCTAATGCACACAAGCACAGGGAGACCACAACAAGGGGGGGGAGACAGAAGAAAGACATGCAATACCGCTACCGTTGGCGGGCACTACAGACACAGAAGCCTCCAGCACTACGCCGTGCACTTTGAGTTCCCTAATCAATCACAGGGACATGGGTTACAAGGCTATGCTCAATTGCTGCACACATGGAAGTCACAGGAGCCTGACTCGGCATAGTTGGCTCTGTACACAGGTGGGGTGGGGTGCCACAGGGCCTGTCTTAAGAACGGACTTTGCCTACTAAACTCGCCCTGGCCTAGGGGAACCAACAGCCCACCTTCCCCACCCAGACACCTACAATGCGCACTGAATCAGCTGAATGAGAATGTACTCACCCCCTTGTGGCTGCTGTGATGCCCTCAAGCACCCATCCAACTCTGGGTACGCCCCCTCCAGGATACGGAACATCAGGGGGTCATGGTGCAACGGGCACCCCTCCCACGTTGGGAGGCCATCCCCAGCTGGGACTCTGCCATCTTCTTGCTTCAGCGGCGAATGTCCTCCCATCTTTTCCGGCAGTGGGTGCTCCGTCTGTGGTAGACCCCCAGGGTCCGGACTTCCTTGGCGATGGCACGCCAAATATCCTTCTTCTGGTGGGCGCTGACCTACAGGAATAGTACAGGGGAAAAGGAGAAGATATAACAGTCCGCACCATCACAGTCATTGGCCCGCATCCCTACCCTTGACATGACGCACATGCACTCACCGTCGTTTCATGCATGCCTCATTCTCCCCCCCCATCTTTCATCCACACCACTCTAAACAGGCATTGCCCATACAGCATGCTTACAGTGTACTCACCTGTTTGTCTGGAGGACCGTAGAGTAGCGTGTATTGGGGAGGACCCCATCCACTAGTTTCTCCAACTCCTCCGTGCTGAAGGCAGGGTCCCTTTCCCCAGACATACGAGCCATTGTCTCTTCCAGACTGAGGTCACAGCAGCACTTGCAGTGTAGGTCCTCTCCTGTCGAAGATCAGGTATCAAGTGATTGAACAGACAGAAAATGTCAGTCACGTCCGCGGTGGTGCGTACCGTCACTGCCGGCGTACATCGTCATTGGCTCCTGGGACCCATATGGTCCAATGTTAACCAATGCAGGATTGCGCTGCGGTCTTCGACCGCCTACAGCAACAGTGTACAACGCAAGCGCAGTTACCTCATATCCCCTTGTCCCACATTACAGGTCAGGCAGCCGTCATTTCAGGGGGCCAATTGGCATTTTTTTTTACCGTGTCACACATATCTAGGCCTTGCTTAAACACTAATACAGCCATATGTCGCTTTTAAAACATTTTCCAATTAGGTTGTGTTTACGTACCTCAGTGTTGGTTGACTCTCCGCTCGCTGTTCTCCTCCATAGAGCACGTCCGCTGGGGCAGGTGAGGAGATGGCGGCATCCTCTGGTGTACAGACTGCTGGTGGACCTGTCGACAATGGAGGAGCGACATGTAATTATCACCTACAGACTTAATCATTCCACAATCCTGGAACTGTGTGCTCAGTTGGAGCCAGACCTGATGTCAGCTATCCGCCATCCCACAGGAATCCCCCCTCTAGTGCAGGTGCTGTCAGTACTCCATTTCCTGGCAAGTGGGTCTTTTCAGACGACAGTGGCCATAGCATCAGGGATGTCCCAGCCTATATTCTCCAAGTTGTTGTACAGAGTGTTGTCTGCCCTGCTGAAACACATGCGCAGCTACATCGTTTTCCCTCAGGTGGAGGATTTGCCTACAATGAAAGGTGACTTCTATGCCCTGGGACATATCCCCAACATCATAGGTGCCATTGATGGGACACATGTGGCCTTGGTACCCCCCCCCGCAGGAGTGAACAGGTGTACAGAAACTGGAAGAGTTATCATTCTATGAATGTGCAGATGGTGTGTTTGGCAGACCAGTACATTTCCCATGTGAATGCCAAATTTCCTGGCTCAGGGCATGACACCTACATCATGCGGAATAGCAGCATCCCTTATATGATGGGGCAACTCCAGAGGCACGGTGTGTTGCTATTAGGTGAGGACATGGACCCAATACAGTGTGAATAGGTATATGGGTATGTCCATAAGAATTAGTGTGTGTCTAACAGTTGTCCCTCAACATTTGTAGGTGACTCTGGTTACCCCAACCTGTCATGGCTACTGACCCCAGTGAGGAATCCCAGGACAAGGGCAGAGGAACACTACAATGAGGCCCATGGGCGGACTAGGAGGATTATAGAGAGGACCTTCGGCCTTCTGAAGGCCAGGTTCTGGTACCTCCATATGTCAGGTGGTTCTCTATTCTACTCACCAAAGAAGGTGTGCCAGATCATCGTGGCCTGCTGTATGCTTCACAACTTGGCTTTGCAACAACAGGTGCCTTTTCTGCAGGAGAATGGTCCAGATGGAGGTGTTGTGGCAGCTGTGGGGCCTGTGGACAGTGAAGACGAGGAAGCAGAAGAAGAGGACATAGACAACAGGAACACAGTGATCCAGAAATACTTCCAGTGAGACACAGGTAAGAAGACAACACTGCCTGCTACATCTGATTTAATTCTTCTACCTCTCATCTGTCTGTCATTTTCACCCAGTGTATGGACACTGAGTTTTCACTTTCCCTTTCGATTTCACAGATGTGGGTCCCACTTTGTGACCTCTCCTTTGTTTCCGCATGGACTAGAGCTGTGTGACATATGTATGTTGACATTACATTGGATATAGCATTTTGCCACAGTTATTGCTAATACACATTTTCGAAATCACAGACTGACTCCAGATTGTTTTGTGATTTAAGGGTGTTTTATTTAAGTGCCAAATAGTTGAGGGGGTTGTAAAATGGTCAGGGGTGATGGTGGAGGAATGTCCATGGCAGACTCCTGTCTATTAGTCTCACAGGTGCATTGTCCAAAGGGGCATAGGAAGTGGAGCTGGGGCAGTTAATGGATGGACAGGGTGACAAAGTGGGACAGAAGGATGACAATCAGGGTGGTCTCATTTCTTGGCGGTGGTCTTGGCATTGTTCTTTGTCTTTGTCCTGGATCTCAGGGACCGTTTGCGGGGTGGTTCTCCATCTGCAGAGGGTGGGGTGCTGGTGTCGTGGTCCTGTTGCGGTGCCTCCTGTCCACTAGCACCGGCGGAGGTGGTAGGCATTTCATCGTCTAGGCTGGTGTCAGGGGCCCCTTGTTGTGCCACAGTGTCCCTCCTGGTGTTGATGAGTTCCTTCAGCACCCCTACAATGGTGCCCAGTGTGGAATTGAAGGACTTGAGTTCCTCCCTGAACCCCAAATACTGTTCCTCCTGCAGCCGCTGGGTCTCCTGAAACTTTCCCAGTGCCATTGCCATTGTCTCCTGGGAACAGTGGTAGGCTCCCATGATGTTGGAGAGGGCCTCGTGGAGAGTGGGTTCCCTGGGCCTGTCCTCCCCCTGTCGCACAGCAGCCCTCCCAGTTCCCCTGTTTCCCTGGGCCTCTGTCCCCTGAACCGTGTGCCCACTACCACTGCCCCCAGGTCCCTGGTGTTGTTGGGGTGGTGGGTTAGCCTGGGTTCTCTGTAGTGGTAGACACACTGCTGCTTGACGTGTCCTGGGGACAGAGGTATGGGTCCACTGGGTGGATGCTGTGCTGGTGTTTCCAGAGGGGGGAGGCTCTGTTGTGGCTTGTGCCAGTGTGAGGGGAACCAGCTGTCCCTAGGTCCCAGATGGGCCATGCTGGTCATCTAGATCCAGTTGGACAGAGCTGCTGTCATCACTGTGGGCCTCTTCTGTGGGTGGAGTGGACATGTCTGGACCCTCCTGCCCGGTGACGTTGGGTAGGGGCCCTGCAGGGGTGTAAAAGCATGATTATTGCATATGTGTGTGTCATGGTGTGCAATGGGTAGGTGACCCTGTAGCCCAGTGCTTGCATTCTCGTGTGGGACCTTGTGTGATAATGGTTTAGGGGGTGTATGGGTATGTGCAGTGGACATGCTTTGTTGATGGGTGTCCATGCTTTGGTGTTACATGCAGGGCTTGGGTTTGGGATGTGTGGTTTGTGATATTGGGACATATGTTTTGGAGTTGGAGTGATATGTGATAGCATGCAGGTGGGTGGGGATGAAGTAGTGTGTATTTCAAATTGTCCAATGTGGTTGTGTTTTGTAAGTGAATGTGTATTTTGAGCGCAGCGGTGTGTACCGCCAATGGAATACCACGGTTGAAAGACCGCCGCATGGATTAGTGGGTCGTGACAGTGTGGGCATATTCCTGTTGGCGTGACGGTGTCGGTTTTGTTATCGCCAGTTTATCACTGACATTTGGTGTGGCGGACTTGTGTGGGTGTCTAGATTTTGGCGGATTCCGAGCTTTGGGTCATAACGGCAGTGGCGGTATTCTGCAGCTGCAGCGGTGTGTTGGCAGTCTTCTGCACGGCAGTAATCAGCTTTTACAGCCAGTGTTGTAATGACTCCCCAATTCTGCTCCCACAACCCGATATGGCTTCAATCATTTGTTGACCTTTGACCCTGAATAGCACTCCACTGCCCTTTGGCTAGGTTTGTGTTGTACAAAAATACAGTTGCGCTCTTAATCAATCTTAGATTTCCTTTGCATTCTTTGGTTGTGTTTAAAATTTCTATACCGTTACCCAAAAGGTACAGCCTCTCACTTCAAAAGTCATCCAGCATCTCCTGGGGAGTGAGAAAAAACGTTTTTAAATTGGCCTTGTGACCGCAGTAGCTTCAATAACTACTGTTAATACACTTGTAATGTAATCTTTCAAATGAAATATCCGTTTATTACTCCTATTTGTTACACAGCACTCAATATTCCTTACAAATGGAAGAAGCAAGACCTCATGACCGCCAAGAGTAACAACACCCCCTCAGCACTATCAGACTCTTGAGAAACATAAAACAGAGCATTGTGAGGCAATGTATAGTGTGGTAAACATATTACACTGGTTTCAGCAGGCTCTGAAATCTTACTTTTAAAATAAAAATATCATCTGCTGTTGAATTCTCAGCTCTAAACAAATCCAGGAAAAAACAAGACTTACCACAAACAAGAGGTTCATTGTTTTAATAGCATTGCTGTAATGAGTCAGACACAATCTGGAGAAGAAATGAGGTAAGACTGAAACATAAAGGAGAAAAACCTGTTGGAAGATGCACAGGAAAGGTCATCACATATGCCCTCTTTATAAGAAATCCTACATACTGTGCCAGGTTCTACATATTTTTTCCAGTATTCCACCTGGACACTTCACCTGCTTGCAGAACATCCAAACAAGGAAATTGCGGTGTAATCAGAAATTCTATAATTCTAAAGGGGCCAGCAACTCCTCCAACCTCCCCATAAGAATTATTGGTCCACTTGTATTGTAGACCACATTCATGAGAGAAACAAAGTAGCTTACTACACCAAATACATCATTGAAGTACATAACTAAATGAAGGAAATCTTTAGTATCCACAGTGAACTGTTTAATGTGGGATCACTGAAAAGCAAAACACATGCTCAAATCCAAAATTACCCAAACTAGTTATGCCAGATTACCCCAAAACCTATTTTATACTAAATTAGTGTCTGAAGATCGCTATCACATTTTCTTTGTGCAGAGGTAGTCTAACCCTCCTGGGTGCCATACACCAATTCTCCATTTCCTGTGGCCACTTTGAATGTAACACATTGAGGGCTATATCTGAGCCAATACTATGTTATGCTTTATGTTATATTAGATTAAGTTTATGAACAAGCGACAACTCTCTTTCCCACTGAAGCCAATGAATCTTCTACAGTAATGGCTTAGATGTGGTAAGACAAGAGCAAAGTGAGACAGCCCAGGATGCTTGATTTTGGACCACTTGAAGTCTGTTAATTTATTGTTTCACAATTCCTAAATATAGTGTATTAGAACATTGGAAGTTGGCAGCTCCATTGAAAACAATGGAGTGCTGCGGGCTTTTACTGCCGGTAAAAGCCCGCAGCACCAACATTCCAATGGGCTTTGTTCACAGCAGTAGCTGTGAACAAAGCCTCACGGAGCCCGAGGGGATTCTAATTGCTCTGTGAGCAATTTGGTTTTTTTAAGAGAACATTCTGCCCTGAGTGGCAGAATGTTCTAATAGATTTAGAACCCACCATAGCGGGCTCTACCGGCTATTAAAGGCTCTCTCCCTTGTTAAAGGCCCTTGCCTTCGGCTCGGGCATTTAACGTGGGGAGCAGGCCTTTAATAGCCGGTAGAGCCCGCTACTGCGGGTTCTAGGGCTATATTGAAGCACTCTAGCCTATTGCTGATTGTAGTGGCCGTGGCAGATGTTCTGCACTATTTCGTCAGAAAGGGGATGATAGGTCAAACTTTGCATAAAATAAAGAAACAGGAGGATACCATAGCAGGGATTTGAGAATTCATTGAAGCAGATTATTCAACTTCAAACCATGACTTTTACCATGGACTTCACTATATAGACTGGGCCCAGACTAAGGCGCAACAAATGGGGCCTGGGCTAAAGGGTGATTATGTGACTCCTAGCAAACTTCACTTTCATCCAGGTTGGATTAATTGAAACCCTGAGATTGAGAATTAAGGTCTGTGAGGCAAAAAATATTCAGAGTGTCATCTGTAGAGGTATCAAATTTACAATGTAATCAATCTGCTGAATAATTTAAACAAATGCTGGATGTCGATATTGCACATTCAGGGGGTAAACACGGTTCCAGTGATGAGGGAAACAGACTTGAACAAGCTGTTAAACATAATTATTTGGGATCCAGAAATGATATAAGCCAGGTAAATGCTTTGAAATTAGCCAATTGTAATATAAGAATTAGAATACGAAAAATACAGTTTACAATGTTGATGGCTGCCGACAGATGAAATAGAATTACAGCAAATGTATCATTATAGGAGGCAGCCAGCAAATAAACTACTTTCCACATTTGTTGGTAGTTGGGATGCAACAATGCTTTCCAGAATCTTTCAGCCTGCCGACAGGAGTGTAGTCTCAGGGACCATGGAAAGGCTCTTTTGGTAAAGGTTTTTAATTTCTTTATTCAAACTAAGAGGGTACATGTTGTATGTAGAAAACAAGGTTCTTAGTTGTGCAGGATGTGAGGCCGGCGCAAGTAATAGATCCACAATTTCCCTTTTCTGGGAACCAAGCACCACATTTTAGCACTTGACTCTGCCTTCGTAGGGAAGCAGGGCTAGTAATTACCATTCACTGGCAAGCAATACAAACACTCAACAAATAACTGTCCAGTCAGTTCTTTTCCTTTGAAAAAGGAAAGGTACATTTATTACACAAACACTACTAAAAACTATGCACTAATTGAGAAATATATACATACGATAGATCAAAAATACATTGGATTACTATTATGAAATCACAATGTCATGACCATCAAAATCACAATGTCCCTCCCCACCTATACAAGACAGCACATCACAATATGAGGGGGTATCACTTTAGATAGATGCAGGAACCATATATACAGTAGGACTACTGGCTTAAAGGACTGTTCACCATATTAGAGGTACAACAAACCACATGTTATAAACACCATAATTTTTTGCATAAATGCAATAATTAACACATAGCCTTTATAAATTATATTATTAATGTCAATGAAGCATATTGATCTTGATCAGCAATCACTGTCAATAATATTAAGATTAGAAACTAGGTAAAACAGGTTAAACAGAGTTATTACATTCCTTAGCCCTGAATATAAACATGACAGAAACTAGTGGATCATATTTAATGCTAGGGAGTGATAGTAACTCCATTAACCAGTCTTGCCCAGTTTGTAATCTTGCCAAAAGGACTCCGGAATAGACACTGATATGTGCACTGCCTAGGCAATTTTAGTCATCACCTCATATAGATTTCACACCCTTTTCCTTAAAAAGTTTTCCCTTGAAAGGAAAAAGCTGTAGCATGCCCTGATCCCCTCATGATCTCAATGATGAAACATGTCACCGAATAACATTCAGTGAGTGAGAAGTCCGTTTATGAATTATTATTTTTTTTTTTTTCAAGAGCTAGTGGGCTCCCTTCACATGACTCAAGGTTGACATTTTTGATTGCTACGTTGTATAGAGTAGGTTGAGTCTCAACCTCCTGTTTCCCTCTTTCTTCCCTCCCTTGATTTTTATATCAGACTGTCAAACAGACAAAACAGTAAATCATACTGGCTTCCCTATGAGTGTCCACTAATTTTATAAGACCTACCCCAGGCCAATATCTAACCCGATAGATTCCCCTGTGAACCAGGCTATCTGTGCGCAGTTACAAACTACACACAACGGTATTCCACACACGCAGTCCAGACACGTTTGCACAGGTGTGTGCACACATGTTCACATATAATCACCCAGTTGCCCCTTAGCCTTTCTGTGTCACAGCAGCCTTATCTTAAAAGGCAGACACTATCGGTTATTACACACAGTCCAGCTACTATGTGATGTGTCATGTAGTGATACTTAACCAGTACAAAAAAACTCAAAACCAGGTAATCAAAACATATTAAATGAGCGGAACCCATTTTGCAACATTGTATTAAAAAATATTATTGGCAATATTGAACAATACCATAGTTCCGAGACATTGTGCCTCATTTACAAGGATTTTGCGCTGGAGTAGCATTTTTTTTGCTGTGGAGGTGCAAAAGCAATGCCAGATATACAATGTGACTCTAGAGGCCTCTAGCATCACTGTTACTGGGCTAGCATCAGAATTTTAATGCCTGGTCAGACCAGGAGTTAAAATGACTCACAGGCACAGGTGAAATGACTCCAAGGCACAGGTACATAAGGAGAACCCTCACAAAACACCCTGGCAAATGGAGAACAACATGGACCTACTCCTGTTACAACATGGGGCAGCAAGGAGACCAGCGCAACCTCCAACATCACCACCACAACATCCAGCACCACCACAGTCACCACTACTCAGAGCACAAAGGCAGCATAGAAGTTAGTGCGTCTACTGCCAGCCGGCATCACTGATTGCCCTCAGGGAGGAGGAGATCATCACCTTCTACTGGTCACGCAGGGAGTCAATTATACAGCTACTCTGCCTCATTGCAACACATCTGCAGCCAACAGTTGAGCGGTCCACCAACATCTCACTGCTGACCAAGCTCCTGGCTATGCTTCACCTCCTTGCATCTGGATCCTTCGAGACCATAGCAGCATGAGTGGGTGGAGTATTGCGGCCCCCCTGTCTGCATTCCTGCCCTCTGTTCTGGATGCAATCGTCCGCCTCACACCCCAGTACGTCTTCTTCCCTAACACCCAGCAATTGCAGCAGGAAATTAAATAAGCCTTCTATGCAACTGCTGGGTTTCCCCAAGTCCTCGGAGCCATGGACTGCACACAAGTGCAACTTGTACCACCTGTTGTAGCAGAACACGTGTACCGCAACCAGAAGCACACACACTAAATGAATGTTTAGGTCATCATGGATCATCATGGCTTAATTCTCAGGATGGACAATACATGAATGGCCTGCCTGTAAGTAGGCAAATAGCATGTACATAACAGACACAAGCACAAATAGATATGGGGAACAAAATACACAGCTCACTCTCTGCTTGCACAGATAGGAACTGCACAATGAGGCCTCTAACACAACCATGCACTCTGCTACTGTACGCATATCTAATGCAGTTCACACTGACATGCAGGTGAAGACATCTCAAGACAGTTTTGCATACATTGCATGGAGTAAAGGCCCACAGCCATGCATGGCAGTCAGGAAACCTGTTCTACATCTATGTGTGCAAAGGAGGTGTACAATGTACACTGGGTGGTGTCCCTTCCTGCATAAAAACCATCATCCACACAATGCAGGCACCCTTGCACCATGGTGCAAAGATGCTTGCCTCGGTGCCAGGCCTCAAATTGTGCATCAGTTCAGGGGAAAATATAAGAAAGGTGCTATATCTTGTAGATATGGTGTAGATATGCTGCATACCTGACATTTCCTGGAAGCACAGCAATGCAGTTGCTGCACTACCCTAAGCCATGGGCTTCATAAATGAGACCCTAGGTGCTAGATGAAAAAGCAATGCCCATGGCCAGGTGATATGTAGCTGTACAAATGTCTAATGCAATGTAAAATAACTCACTTCTCACATGTTAGAAGTGCAGTGCTACACACAGACATCACCCACCATGCTACTGAGGCAGCAGCCTCTGCTGAAAGGTGCACCTGCACACACAAATTCCATCCTGAAAGCTAAGAAGTACACCTACAACACCTGATGCAATTGTGAATGGGCATTTGCAAGTCAAATTCTGTCTAAATCCAGTCCAATGGACCACAAATTGGCAAAAGGAAGGACCCAAGTAACATGTACCGGTTTCCCTTCTAAGATTTGTAGTACAGTGAAGGAAGTTGTGTAGCTGTCCTACAGACGCATATTGTGTGCACAAATTGGGTGAAAATCTGTCTCACATGCAAACATGGATTGGGAAATGGCAGTTGTCACATCATGTCACACATTTGGGCTGTGTGAGGCCATGCTGTGTTGATAGCATGATTTTGACTGTCATGGACAAGGTAGGACAGCATGGGCAAATGTTATGTAGGGTAATAGTAACATCTCGGGAGGAACCTGGACTTATAAATGTTCAACAAATTACTCCTATGGTGCAGTACTTCTCTTTTACTTAACAAATGCCTATTTCTGACATATCTGTGTCACCAAATGAGGTGTGGACCACTTTTCCTCAAGAAAGTCTCATATCTGGGGAAGATAGGTGAACCCACCTAGATTCAAATGTCAATATCCAACTTTCAAAGGCAGTTTCACAGTCAAAGATGGATTCGTATTGGTGACCCAATTATAATTTATTACAGAAACGTCAAAACAGAAGCCAGCCAACACGTGTTTCGCTCTCCTAGATGGTTTGTATACCAGGGGCTTTCTCAAGGCTCTGAATGCAGTATAAGGTGTATATCAATTTTTACAGGTTGTACAGGTTACTGGTCAAAGTGTATCTGTACAAAAGGAATGGGACCACAAGAGAAGTGCTGAAGATATTTCTCCCCGTATTGACATATTCCCTGCCTTTCAAATCTGTGTAGGCATCAGGTTTCTTTGGGTTCCATGGGTGTTGCATGAGTGCACCCTAAACAACACCCATAGAATGCCCCTCTCACACAGTGTTATGAGAGAAAGGTGTCCATACTTCTAGGGCAATGACAAGCCATACAATGTGGCTTTGTGTGGCTTTGTAAGTATGGACTGACACACTGCATCACCAATGTGTCAATGTGAATAACACTGGTAGTGCCCTGTACATGAGGCCCAAACTGCAATGATGTGGCACTTCACATAATGTGGTAAGTGAGGTGCGGGTTCAGGCCTGGGATGTGGTACTTGCAGTGCTTAATTTGTGCTTGTTGTTTCCGGTGATGAGCACCAGCACTTATTTGTAAGGGCCGGAGCTTATTCTTATGCCTCAAGAATTTGCTGCGAGCAAAAGACTCATATGGGAAAGGAGGAAGAAGGAAAAACTAAAAAGCGTCATAAAGGGAGAAAGAAGAAAGTTGCAGGATGAGCTGAAGGGGCAGGGGTGGCCGTAAATGGATTGAAGAAGCCCAAGATGGCTTCAGGATGATGCTGCCTCGGTATTTAGTGCTGGCAGATTTAATTACAGCAGTCTCGTGTTTAAGAGAAGGGCTCTGAGCACCGGCACCTCTTTATTTACAAATTAAGCACTGAGTACTTGTGGTAGGTCAGTGCACATTACATGATTCTTTTCCAAGTCCCTTGCACCGCCAGAGCCTCCCTTTTTAAATATGAAGTAAGGCACCAGCAACGCAAGGGACTTGTAGGTGAGCCCCTACATCTGTTTGCTGTTTAACAAAAAGCATGCCAGCATCCTACACGCTGGCCTGCAGACAGTACATTTTGGAACAAGGACATGGCTGCTTCCTCCTCTTGACCTAACATTTTCCCACATTGCCCCCAAGGGTCCCTTACTATGTGGTTGTTGTTTTTTTCATATGCTGCACTGTTGTGTCCTTGGACTCCTGTGATCGACTCCTCAGGAATAGCTGACACCATCTCCTCCAGGTCATCAAGCTCCTTCTGGGCTGCTGGACTTCCACCTCTGATCTGCAGTGCTGTCTTGCGGTTGTGGACCGGTTACTCCTTTCTTCTGTGCTTGCAATCGTGTCAGATCCTCTTACAGTCGAAAACTGTCCTCTTGACCTCTACCACACTGTTGACTTTGTCAACTATTGACTGCCACATTGCCTCCCTCTTCCCTAATTTGGAGGTGACAAATAGCTGTTGTTGATGCTGCGTCACCTCCCTGATCAAAATGCTATTCTCCTTCTCACTGAACTGCACTTCCTCTTCCTCTTCCCTTTGTCTTCTGTGTCTGCCTGGACATCCTGGCTGGTACCTGGGTTGTTGGGGTTGTCCTGGGGGCGATTTGGTCCTGGGTTCTTAATTTCTGGGTCTCCTGTGGTGTTTTATGTGTCTCCTGTGTTTTATTTTAATAGAACAGTGTCTTGCTGCAGTTTTATTTACGCTTTTGGCGCTAAAGTGACTCTAGGCTGATTAGTGTCAAAATACGTGCTGCTAATCAGGCTAACATCTCTTTTGCAGCACTAGCGTCATTTTGCTTTATGACATGGCACAAAGGTTAGCTTCATTTAGTTTTACGATAACCAAATCCTAACACCATGGTGTGCTATTTTGTAAATACTGCACACACATGGCAATAGAATATGGTGTTAGCCGACATTTAAAATGTTGACGCACAGCTGTGCTAGTGCAGTTGTGCGTCATTTCTTGAGGCCCATTTAGTGTATAAACTTTTGGTGGGATCTGATATATTGGAGAACCTGACTTTCAAGCTTTAACATTTGTGGTAGCAGAAGAGAAAACCTGACTTAGCGGAAAAGAAGAGCCCTCGCATGCAGCATTGGTGGAATGTGTTCTGCCTTATTTGGTTTGTTTATCTAATAATTCAATACATGAATACACATGAGTTTAAAAAAAGGAGGATCTTTTGTTCCAGAATTACTGACTGGAAACAGTTTAGGGATTTATATTGGACTTGTTTGTAAGATCATTTTTAACATTTTAATTAAGAAAGTTTCTCTTTGTTTAAAAAGTGCATTGAATAATACTGTTCAACTGTGCAAAATATCACTTTTTGATAACAAAACCTAATTGATGTAAAGATCTTAATTACCGAGTGATATTGGGAATGGTGTCTACATCCTGTCCCTTTGGTCTGAAGTCTCAGTTCATTAGATTTTAATTGAAACTTAGCAAGCATCTATTTTTCCCATTTTGTTTTTGTATAGACAAAGGGCCAGATTTAGATATTGGTAGATGAGTTACTTTGTCACAACAGTAACGGATATCCCGTCCACTGCATTCTACATGCCATTGGATATAATGAGATTCAGATTTCAGTGGCCGGATATCTGTCACCGTTATGACAGAGTAAGCCCTATGCCAATATCTAAATCAGGCCCAATGGCACTAATTTGTCAGCATTGGATGTAGCCCATTGATTAAATTCAGAGGTCTAGATTTACTAAGTCTTTGCCTTGTCTTTCCTTCCGCAAACCAACGTAAGGCAAGTCAAAGTCTAAAATGAAATTTACAAAGCCATGCAATGGGAGATTTGTGCTGCATTGTCATATTTTCTAAGGAAAACTTTCTGAAGCAGCTTACACTGCATTGTATTATCTTTCATAGTGCTAGGCATTCCCTAGGTGGGGCATAGTTGTTCTCATGCACCCATTAATTTTGCACAATCCCAGATTTAATGAAATCAGTAAACCTGAGATTATACAACCTGACCATGGAGTAAGAAGGAAAAATATGTTTATTTCTTCCTTTTACCTCCTCTTTCAATGTGTGATGCATTCTGCATCACACATAGACAAAGGAAATCGACTCAAAAAGTGCCATATCTTACTAGATATGGTGCTGTACAACTCTCTTGTTCATGCCACACAGCACAGCAACTTTGCTTGCTGTCTTGCGTTGTGTCATTGTTAAGTAAATATGCAACAGAGTAGCTAGAATTAGGACATTTTAAATCAGGGGCAGAGATGATGTACTTGTTTTCCTTTCACTGAATCAGTGCTCAGATGCATATCCCAGCCCCGCACTGATTCTTTTGGAAGAGGTATTGCTGGAAAGGGGACACGCTCCCCTTTACAAACCTACCTCTGGCCAGTGTATCCCTGCTTTGCAAACCCTCTATGGAATGGGGTTAATTAACCCCGATCTACCCCCTAGTACAGAGAAACCAGAGAAAGCTTTTTAAAAAATAATGTAGGGTAGAGGCTGCCCACTATGGGCTTGGCCATGCCCACATCTCCAAACCAGAGCTGACATTCTTTCTGCTCCCCTTGGGAGGGCGGATAAGTGTGATTTCCCCAAACCTGTCTTGGGGGAAGCAGAAAGTCTAACAGACACCATGGAGTTTTAAACAAAGAAATATACGAGCGGAGCCACCCATTTTGGGCATTGTCATGCCCCCCCAAATAAACATGACAACAGTTTTTGTACCCGCCCCCCCCCCGGCAGGGCAGATGAGCTTGATTACCCCCAATCTGCCCTACACCATTGGGCAGGAAGCCAACTAGACACCAGGAAGAACATTTTAAAAAGAAAGTATAGGGATGGGGCTGCACAGTATGGGCATGGCCATGCACACCCCAAACAATAACAAATATTTGAGGAAAAAGTTTATTTTTTTTTCATCAAAGTTTGAGGTTTGCACGGGGATTCTGGGCAAAGAAATTTGAGTGAGAGCCACTCAAGCCACCTCCTCCTCAATTTACCTAGTTGTCTAGTTTTCAATAATATGCATAAAATCCACAAATACCCCTTTCGCGAAAAAAGCTCAGTTTTGAGTTGAAAAATGTAATGGGACTAGGTTGTGTTTTGGCCCATCTCCTGTTGAGGCATTTGTCCTGTTCACTGACAAAATATCGAAACCCTAAATATCGTGATACAGAAATATTGTATCATATTTATCGAACCCAAAATTGTTGTTATCCAATACCTATTGTCAAAACGACAAAAATATCGATACAGCAATTTAATGTAAATTAAATATATTTCAATAATAAAAACATATATATATATATACATATATATATATAAATATATATATCTATTTAAACAAACACACACACATATGTGTATGTTTATTGACACATAAATATATTGTATTATACTTTACAATTTTGTAATTGAATAATACTAAAAATATAACAAATATATATTGATATATACACATTACCTACTGGTGGTTGCTAGTAGGTAGTTACAGTTACGAATTTTTTTTCCATAGACAGAATTCTTTTGTTTTGTCAATAACTTTGGTGCCGCTTGACGAATCATCACAAAATTTTGAAAATGTATACGTTGATCTCTTCAGCTACTGTCATGAAAGTTTCTGGGTGATCCGTCGAGTGGATGCTGAGAAAAACGGGGGCCCAAAAACACTTTTGCCCCATTCTACATGAATGGGATTTTTTTTATTTTTGAACATGGCTACAGCCTCAACCAAATTTGGCAGAAAGATAGCTCTATTGTGCGGGAGGCCCTATGGCCTCCCTCAGAGCCCTGAGGACCACCACATCCTGCAACAAATATAAAATGAACAGGTTTGGGGGTAGCTCGCGGCACACTTGCAGTGTCGGGGACCACCACCTCTCAGGGGCTTTGAAAGAAATGAGTGCGGGGGAGCTACCTGCCCTCCCCGGCAACCCAGGGGACCGCCACCTCCCCGGGCTTTAATCATAATTAAGGGGGGCTGTGTGCCCCCCTTCTGCAGCCCCGGGGATCACTTTCTCCCCAGGCTATTTAACTATAATAAGGGGGGTGCTTACCCCCCATCCGCAGCCCCGGGGACCACACCACCTCCCCAGGACTGAGAAAGCAAATAATGAAGGCGCTCAATTGTGGACCCCCAGCCCTGTGGACTATCACCTACCTGGGGCAAAATTGAATGTCGGATAGGCACCACACAGACCCCCTTGAGGAGCCAATAATGGCCCTTGAGACCCCCATCCACTGGGGCCAGCTTCTGCTATGTCCTGGGGTGCCCACACCGGGGATATAGTTGTTTGCTCTGACTTGGTGGCAGCTTTGACTGCTGCCATCAAGTCAGAGCAAACACTGTGCTCCCACCAAGGGAGACCTGTGAAACAGTTCTCGTTTGTTGGGAGCAGGGGTTTCCTCTGTTTCCCTGCTCACAAACATGTGAGCAGGAAAACAGAGGAAACAATTGCTCTTGCACACAGAGAGCTGCATCTTTAGCAGCTCCATGCAGGCAAAAGCAAAGTCGGCACCCGCAGGAGGCCGGGAGCTGTCTTGGACCATGGGGGTCTTGAGGTTCTCCCCCTGGTCCCCAACGATGGTGACTAGGTGTCCTGGCGGCCACCCAGGTGACATGGCCTGACCCCTGGGAATGGTGTCCCGGGGCCAAAATTGACCCAGGGAGGGCGCTCGTGCAGCCCCCATCACCACCAAAACAATTTATACTTTAAGGTTGGTCCCGAGGGATGGGGCCCCCAGGTCTGAAATTGGCCCAGGGAGAGGGGCCATGTGGACTCCTCCTTCATTAAATAGTGGTAGGACCCAGGGGATTGGGTTCAGGGTGCCGAAATTGACAGGGGAGGGGAGTCACACGGCCCCCCTCCTGGACACTGGCCATTTTCCCATTGAGGTAGAACTCACTACCTAACCAGTAGAAAGTGCTCCAGTTGGATAGACATTTTATGCAAAAGAGGTTCCTTCTGGCCATCATGCTCATTTCACCTCAACAGGAAGCACTCACAACTATATAGAGGTAGCAGCTGCCCCAGTTTAAGCTCCACTTCAGGAAAGGATACATGATCCTAACTCCTGGGCATGGCAAAGACAAAGCAAGTGTGTGTCCTCGGCGATTCCATTTTGTGAAACAATCTGAAATCTTTTATGGAGGTGATTGCATTGTTGATCTATTGGAGTGCAATCGGTCTGTGACAAGTGGGTTCTTTCTTGCCCATTTCTGGTGAGAGCATAAAACTTGTACAAAACCATAGCAGTCATTGTTAGAGGTATGTTTAAGAAACTATAAACTGTGCCCTAAGTTAACTATAATTCACGCCTTCTCCTTGCACTACTAATTACTGCAGATTTTGCAGTACTCATGACAACCTTTATAAGGTCAATAAAAATATCAATGAAACATTAGCAGTCAAGTTATTGAAGAAATAACTATATTCTTATATTGTTATATATTATGGATATTATTATTTTTAAACAATATAAACAAAAATTATACATATACTATCCCCACTCCAGCCTGTTCAATAGTACGGAAACATTGGACTCAGATGGTGTAAAATTCACTATTCCCACTATAGTCAGTAAAACAGTGGGGAAAGTGTTGGACTCAGGAGGGGTAACATCTACTATTGCCACTCTAGTGAGTGCCACACTAAGGAAAACATTGGGCTTAGGAGTGGTAAAATGTACTAATCCCACTCCAGTCTATGCAACAGTAGGGAGAGTGTTGGACTCAGAAGGGGTAATATTTACTATTCCCATGCCAGTCAGGGGAACAGTAGAGATAGCATTAAACATAGGAGAGGTAAAATATTCTATTACCACTCCAGGCTGTGCAACAGTATGGAAAGCATTGTACTCAGGAGTAAAATGTACTATTCCCACTCCAATCTGTGCAACAGTAGGGAAAACATTGGACTCAGGAAGGGTAAAATTCACTATTCCCACTCCAGTTGAAGCAATAATAGGGAAAGCTGCAGGGTCAGGATGAGTAAAATGTACTTTTGTCACTGTCGGTGCAACAATAAGTAAAACTTTAGACCCAGGCGGGATAAATTGCACTATTCCTTCTCCAGTCTGCGGAACAGTAGGGAAAGTACTTCACCTCAAACACATACCTTATTTTAACACAATTATTAATTTAATAAAATTCTAAAACTATTAACATAAAATTAAATATATACATTAAAGCCATTTAAATAATTATAATATTGTTTTTAATAATTAACACAGAACAAAATGTAGTCATAATTATTTTATTAAATTCCCACGCTCTATCTGAACATTTAATATCTATCTAAATTAAAAAATGATAATAATTGCACAATTTACATAATTAATTAACAATTAATGAATTAACCATTGAATAATGAATAAGGTATCAAACTTTATTCATCAACAAATTATTATTTAATAAAACTCCCACCCTATACCCCTAGAAACCAACAATCCACACTTAAAATACAACTTTAAAAAGTAATATTTGCACAATATTTACACAATTTGCATATTTAATAACAACAAATTTTTAATAATTAAAAAAGTATATAAATGAATTGTAATTAATTAACTTCCCACCCTGTACTACTGCAACCCTCACAATCCACTCTGAAATTATAAATTACTATTTTACAATTAAATAAAAAATATATACATCTTAAAATTGCAAACTATATTTAAAAACATTAACAAGAACACAAACCAAATAAAATATATACAATTAAAAAAGGTAACTTAAAGAATGATATTTCTTATCTTACAACAACATGTCTGTCAATGATATTTTCTCACAATATTTCTGTGTCACAATAATAATACTCTATATTTGATTGTCTCGACATTTTTGGTTCAATATTTTGTCTGAATAACACTACTCACACAAATGAGGTAACATTTTTATTGGAAGACATTTGGGAACATAGAATCATAGAACATTTCATATTACCATTTGGATTTCACTGCATTTGTGCCGTTCAAATCTAAGCCAGTGTGTAAGAAAGTATACATTTTGAAAGAATGGCACCAGGATTACATGCTAGTATGGGTCCCCACAAATTCAAAGAAGGGCAAATAACTAAACTCCATATTTTATGCCCATTTTAGAAATACAGTAGTTTCCTTGATACCCATTTTTCGCTCTACATATTTCACCAAAGGGATTGGGTTATACTTGGTACACAATGAAAAAACATTGTACGAAGCATCTCAAGTGTTGGTTCTCTGTATCTCAAGTTCTTGGACAACCTACAAACCCTATATAGCCCTGCAACTAGAATGGTCTAACAGACATAATGGTATTGCTTTTGTAAATAACAGTGACAAAGGCATTCATTATGAGTTTGGCCGTCCAAGAAATGCCAAACCCAGGGTGATCGTGTGACCACCGTACTCCAGGTGGTCCCACCGCCACCGCCGTCTGGATCATACATCCCAACAGGACGGCGCGGTCAAACTCATACTTAGCCACAGTGGTGCTGAGTTCAGCGCCACTGTGCTGATCACGAGTCCTCTTTGTGTCAACCTTTTCATGGCAGGCTACCGGCCATAAAAAGGCTGGCAGAAAGCCAGTGCTGGGGGCCACAGGGGGCACCCTGCACTTCCCATGCCGTGGACAGTGCAGGGGCCCCTCTTCCACCACCCTTGGAATGCACACTGTCGGCAGTGCACATTCTAAGGCCAATGCCGTGGCACTGTTTCCGCCTGTCTGACTGGCAGAAATGTTGGAATGCAATGTTTCCACGATCAGCCCTGTGGAAACATCGTAATACTCCTGGGGAGAGGTCACTGCCTTATCGACAATCTCCTTCCTTTGGCTTTGGCAGTCAGCTCGTCTGACTGCAAAAGTCATAATGAGGCCCAAAATGTTATAGATAAAAACTACATCACAAATTGGCTGTTTTTTCCTATTCATTTTCAATATTTCAACAGCCAGTTTCTGTGGCAAAACCTTGGGAGAGCTACACATATGACCCCTTTATGAACTCAGAATGTTGTCTAATTTACAGAAACCTATAGCCCTCCTGGATCACCCATGGGTTTCACAATGGTTTCCACCACAAACTGGAAGTAGGTTCAAAGCACAAAACATATGAAAAATGGGTTTCCTTTCACAAATGCCAAAACTGTAGTAAACATTTAATTTTTTTTATTCAGCTCTGCATATTTCTTAAATCTGAAAAACTGGTGACTTAAGCTCAGCAAACCTTCCATTTATGTCATTTTAAAGAAAAAAATACACTTTTTTGCAGCCACTTTGTCCTATTCTTCAAACAAAAATTCAAAATGTAGTTATAGTTTGGCTTTTTACTCAGTCCCCTCCAGGGGAATCCACAAACCCTGGGTGCCTTTAGAATCCCAAGGATTTTGGAAAAAAGTTCAACAATTTTGCATGGATAACTTAGGTGGAAAAAAAGTCATGGAGCCCTGAGCATGAACTATCGCAAATTCTCTATATAGTGAGGTGTCTGAAAATATTTGAATTCCACTCTGGTTGTTCACCCTGGTCAACTTCGACACGGTCTCAGCACTGAGTCCCTGCACAAAAAGTGTTTTATCCAATAGATGTGCTGTGATTAGACATGAGTATGGACATTTTCAGTGATTAACTCAACATGAACAATTTTTGAAGAAGGTTTCTCAGACTTATGTTGTATGCTATAGAAAGAGTCACTTGCATTGTTGTTATGTCATTAAGGGCCAAATGTAGCAAGCTTTTGGCACGTCGCAAACAGCAAATTTTGCTGTTTGCGATGTGCAAAAAGCACATCGCAATGCACAAACCCCGTTTTGCGATTCGGTAACCTGGTTACCGGTTCGCAAAATGGGACTGTGACTTGCTATTCGGAAGGGGTGTTCCCTTCCTAATTGCGACTCACAGTGCAATGTAGGATTGGTTTGTGACCGTGAACGCGGTCGCAAACCAATCACATATTGCACCCATTTCAAATGGGTGATAACCCATTTGCAAAAGGGAAGGGGTCCCCAGGGGACCCCTTCCCCATTGTGAATGGCACTGTAAACATTTTTTCAGAGCAGGCAGTGGTCCTATGGACCTCTGCCTGCTCTGAAAAAATGAAACAAAAAAGTTTCATTTTTAGTTTTTGTAATGCATCTCGTTTTCCTTTAAGGAAAACAGGCTGCATTACAAAAAAAAACTGCTTTATTGACAAGCAGTCACAGACATGGTGGTCTGCTGTCCGCAGCAGGTCACCATCCCTGTGAGGGCCGCCATTCGCAAGGGGGTCGCAAATTGCGACCCACCTCATGATTATTCATGAGGTGGGCATTTGCGACCCCCTTGCGAATCACAGATGGTGTCAGGGACACCATCCAACATTCGGATTTGCAACTAGCAAATTGCGAGTCGCTCTGACTCGCAATTTGCAGGTCACAATTCTGAATGTTGCTACATGTGGCCCTAAGTTCTTAGAAATACAATATGTGCTTTAACCAGTGTAGAATTTATCAGTGCAATGTATTTATTTTGTGTGCAAAGCAATTTTTGACTGCACGACTACTTGCTGTACTTGGCCATCTCTCCCTGTTTTGCTGGTTTTTGCTTTTGTTGGACTTAGAACTCTGTGCACTTTACCACTACTGACCAGGTCTCATGCCCCTAAAACTGTGAAATAGGCTTAAACCCAATTGGCACATTTAATGTACTAATAAGTCCCTGTCAGTGTGGTACTACATGTGCCCAGGGCCTGTAAATCAAATGCTACCAGTGGGCCCGCAGAACGTATTGGGCCATCCACTTAGGCAACCCTTGAAAATATGGCTCAGGCTTGCAATATTAGCTTGTGAAATGTTTTAAACAGTCAATTCGACTTGGCAAAATATCCCCTTTTGTGTGCAGGCTACTGAGCTAATGTTGAACAAGTGGCATGTTAGCAGTTGGCCAGTCAGTGCCCCAGTGTCATGTTCGACCATTGTACCACATATGGTGGTAGATGTGACCAGTAGTGAGGGAAATACACCTGTGCACAGGCATAGTAGAGTTTAAAGTCAGGTGCTGCTAGGCTGTCCTGATCATATGGTAGAGTTAGAATTTCAATATAGAAGCTTGGTTGATTGACAGCTCATGCTAACGAGATTAAGGGGATCATTACGATTGTGGCGGTCCATAGACCACCAGTGAACCCCCAGCTCCCCCAGGATCTTGGATCCCGGTGGCATGGAGGTGACAGGGATCCTAATCTCATTCTCCACCAGCCTTTTCATGGCGGTAACACTGCCATGAAAAGCTGGCAGAGAACAGATGCAGGGTCCCCCCCAGCACCAGCTTTGCAGACAGTGAACATTGCAAGGGTGCTGGTGCACCCTGCGGGCAACAGCATTACTTCCAGCTCAATTCCAATGATGTAGCCTGTTTTCTGCTACGCTGGCGGGAAACGCTTAATGGGGCCGGCAAGGAGACAGGCACACTGTAGATTTATTCCAATTGATGGATATGCCTGATACAGCTTTAAACAATGTAATTTCCCTCATGGCAGGGCCAAGATTGTGGCTGGGTATTTATGTATAAAGTAATATCGTCCGCGCATAATAACAGAATGAGATAGTGGGAGAACTCTATAGGCATGTAATTGCCAGAAAACGCAGGCCAGTGGTTCAGAGGCTATGGCATAGAGTTGGGGGGACAATAGACACTCATGTTTGGTGCCACAACGGAAATGGATCTGAGAGCAGGCCATACAGTCACACCCCTGCAATGGAGTGCATGCACAAGAGTTTGATCCAGTGTATGTATCTCACTGGACAAACCCTTACAACGAGGACTGCAAAATTGTAGTACACTCCAAAGAGTTGAACGCCTTGGTGGTGTCTAAGACTCTAGTCTGAACTTTAATGAGGGGTTTGGTACCTCAATCAGCAAACTCCCTGAATTAGGCCAACATATCACGCATTCCCTCGCTCTCTCATGCATCTATACCCTGCAACAGAAGTTCTTTAAAAGTAGAAACAAAAAAAGGTACGCTGTTCCAAAAAGATGTCAAGAGACCACTAGGCACTTCTATGAATAGAAGCAAGAGCCCTCACACATCTATTAGATGTCATGCTTCATCAGAGGTTTCGCTCCTCGTCAGACTGGCGCTGCAAGGTCTGACGGGCCCCACAAGGGGGCTCTTTGCCGGAGATCTTAAATGGTAATACTTGATGTGGTTATAAGCAAGTAGGAATAAATTTAGACCTACAGGCAAAGAACAAAAAGCAGGAGAGACAAAAGGGAGTTTAAAATTGGCTTGCGAACCTCCAAACTGTCCTTTATTGATTGAGGCTAGATCCCAGTCAAGATTGAAAACACTGTAGCGTGAAAAGGAAATAATGTTCCCACACTCTACCAGACTAATGATGAAAGGAACTTACTTCAACCACTAAAAAAGATCCACATGTTTCGTGCTGCAAAAAGTCCCAACAGATCAACTGGTGCTTCAACAGGATCACATAGAAAAACTTCTCCTAAGCTAAAGTGAAAACTACATTGAGTATTAATCTTTGTGTACAAAAAAAATAAAATAAACACTGTTCTGGTATGACACAGTTTCCACTATCATTTCATGTTTACACCAACTCATGGTCTTTGTGACATGGTGTAGTTACGAAAACAGGCAAAATTTGCTTCCTGCATTTTGCATAGTGTTGGAAAATGCCCCCCTCTAAAGGGTCACCCCAAACTTGTTGCCTTACTCCTCCTCTTTTTCTCACCTACTTTTTGTTGTTGTTGGCTTTAGGACTCTGGGCACTTTACCACTGCTAACCAATGCTAAGATGCATGTGCTTCATCCCTAAAACATGGTTACATTAGCTCATACCCAATTGATATATTTAAATTACCTGTAAGTTCTTAATAAAGTGCACTAGATGTGACCAGGGCCAGTAAATTAAATGCTATTAGTGGGCATGCAGCACTGATTGTGCCTCCCACATAAGTAGCCTCTTCACCATGTCTCAGGCCTGCCATTGCAAGGCCAGCGTGTGCAATTTCACTGCCACTTTGACTTGGCATTTAAAACTACTTGCCAAGCATTAAACTCCTCTTGTTCTACATATGTCATCCCTAAGGTAGGCCTTGTGTAACCCACAGGGCAGGGTGCTATGTAAGTAAAAGACAGGACAAGTACTTATGTGTTTTACATGTCCTGGTAGTGAAAAACTCACTACTTTGTTTTTCACTACTGTCAGGCCTGCTCCTCTCTTAGACTAACATTAGAACTGCCCTCATATACTTTTAAGTGGATCTGGAAGGAGTTGCCCTGTCATGTTTAGTATGGCCAGAATGGCAATAGAAATTCCTGCTTACTGGTGATGTTATATTTTATAATACTATTTTAGAAATGGCACTTTTAGAAAGTGGGCACTTCTCTGCACTTATTGCCATTTGTGCCTTACAGCCTGTCCCTAATCCACATCTGGTCTATGTTAGTTGACAGATCCCCCTGTGCATTGCACCCAGACAGCCTTAAACACAGGACGCTTAGTCATATCTGCATTTATTTGCATAATAAATGGGTCTCCCTGGGCAGGAAGGGTGGAAGGGCTCTCTCTTACACTTCAAAGGCCAGTGGCCTGCCCTCAAACAAAGAACTGATAATGCCCCACAGGGATCCTGGCAGACAGGACTGGGCTGAAAGGGGAACGTTTGCACTTCAAAACTACTCTTTGAAGGTCCCCCCACTTCAGAGGCACCTCTGGGTATTTGTACTGGGTCTCTGACCACAGCACATCAGACACTTCTGGATCTACACCTGAACTCTGTCAGAGGGACTGCCTGGCAGCCCAAAGGACTCATCTGGACTGCTTTGCTGAGAGGAACTTCTGCCCTGCTTGTTGCCCTGCTGTCTGCTGGCCTCTGTCTCTGGTGGAAGGACTCTGCCTTCCCCAAAAGTGCTCTCCAAGGGCTTGGATTGCGCTTGCCTCCTGTTCTAAAGTTTCAGGACCGACAAAGACTTCATCTACTAGCTTTCAGCTAGTTCACTGACTTCAGCGACTCCAGCAACTCCTGCACCGATGCTGCTCCATAGTGCTTCACCAATGCCTGCTCCGGCTCTGTGGTCCTCGAAACCTGCAATGCAAGTCTGATGTCGCCACAACACCACTGATGTCACGAAGTGGGATTGTGACACTGCAAAGTCGACTCATCAAGTTTTGACTGACTGGATTCAATGACCTCACCGGGTCACTAGAAATGACGCCTCGCCACCAATGCCGTACCAGCTCCCCCTGCAACTGGAAGGAACCGATGCCTCACCTCCCTGGACACCATAAAGGACTGACGCTGTACCGGCTCCAGCGACACATCACCTTCATGACTCCATGTGCCACCTTTGTTTCCTTGTTTTCAAAGGTATTGTGCCTGGGGGTCCATGCAACTCCGTGACCGACGCCCGTGGTGTTGGACTATTGAGAACAACTCTGTAAATGATGTGGTAACAGCCTCAGTTGGAGCTATTGTATTTCTAAACACTTTGGGCCTGATTACAACTTTGGAGGACGGTGTTAAACCGTCCCAAAAGTGGCGGATATACCACCTACCGTATTACGAGTTCCATAGGATATAATGGACTCGTAATACGGTAGGTGGTATATGCACCACTTTTGGGACGGTTTAACACCGTCCTCCAAAGTTGTAATCAGGCCCTTTAGTGGGATTTAATCTTAATAAATTCATAACTTTGCTTGTGTACAGTGGATTTTTGTCATTCTATTCAGATAAATATTATCTATGTTCATAAACTGGTGTAGAGTACTTCTGTGGTGTTTGCTCTATGCTACTGTATGAGTTATTGAACAAGTACTTTATACATTGCCTTCTAAGTTAAGCCTACCTTCTCTCTGCCAAGCTACCACAGGGTGAACACAGGATAATTTGGATGGTGTTGTGACTTACCCTGACTAGGATTGTGGTCCCTACATGGACAAGATTGTATAGCTCTGCCAACTAGTGATCCAATTTCTAACACATATGTTGAATATCCTCTGCAAATGTATAATAAAAATGATTCATTATTACTATATCTACTGTAACCTGGACACGATTTCTAAAAAAAATTGTTTACTCTTGCCCTGGATGTACCTTAAAAATGCAGACCACACATATATATATATATATATATATATATATATATATATATATATATATAAATATATATATATATATATATAAATTATTCTTTCCATATTGTTGCCACCTTTTAGATCCAATGAGATACTAAAACAAAGAAGGAAATTCATTAGGATGACTGTCTGGCTATGGTGGGTGAAACGAGAAGTGACCAAGAGTATTAAGTGCAACAATACACTAGTGATACCAAATAGCTGGAGAAAAACAACCTAAGCCATTGTTTGGTTCATGGCTGAACAATGTTAAAACAACAAAATATTTCAATCTAAACAAATTGAAATTTGGTCCTTGGTATGGGATGCGAAGAAGGATTCCCTAATGAAGTTCAGCTGGGGTTTTTCTTCAGAAAAAAAGTAAACGTTACATGTCAATGGAACAATGTTGACTGCTCTACTCCAGCTTTTTTATTCTTTTTTAAGAGCCCTTTATGGGTGCAAATTTAATTTACACATAGATTTCTTCTTTAGTCAACAAAGTTGAAAATATGTACTTTTCCATCACTACTTCCCCAGTCAATTTTAAACTAGCTCACAGTAGAGTGGCCAGTGAAAAGCTTGGGAATGAGAAATAATGTCTGGGTAAAAATTCAACTCTGAAAATTCTCTGATTTCTGTGGCAGGATGGCTACGGTGTGAAGATAACAGTGACAGCACACATGCAACAAAAATGGGGGTTGTACTCACTTCATCTTTTATTGGGAACATACAACAGTTGCAAGCAGTATTACTTTGGCATTTAAAGTACTCAATTGGTGCCTCTAACAGACCTTTGCAATATTCATAAAACAGACTAAGCAGCAGAGATGAAAGGGCTATCCTTGTCTAATGCCTCTGTGTAATGTCTGAGAAATATTTAGACTGTTCCGCCCATCTCTACATCAGCCACTGAATCTTTGTCCACCAGTAGTACAATTTCATGATAAGTTTGCAAAACCTAGGTTATTTTAGTGACCAGAACATATATTCCCAAATAACATGACCAAAGGTTTTTTCTATGTCCAACAAAACCATTGTGATATGGTTCCTGAGAAAAAAGGATTGATTGATTAAACCAAGATCTGTAACTGGGGGTGAATGTTTGATTGGTTCTGCATTCCATCCACCATTTGGTTTTGTTTGCTTTTGTTGCCCTAAGTTCTCTGGGTATGCCCAAATGTGGGTCCTATGCTCACTATGCCATTATATTTAAGCTAACCTGGCTGATGGGTGATACCCTGAAACCGGTCCCAGGATGCTTGCTTCTGGTCCAGAGAGGAACTCGCCTGGCAGTTCGGGCTGGACTGTTCCCATGGGAAACAGGGTTAAGACTGATCTGCATATGGCTAGGTCCAAAATGGGTGGCATGGTTAGCAAAGGAATTGATGGATTGAACCCAGATCTGTGACTGGGGGTGACTGTTTGATTGTTTCTGCATTTTGTCCCTCATTTGTGTTTGTTTGCTTATGGTGCCTATTCCAGCAGGGCATTTCAGTATTTGCTTAGTTAGTCTATTGTGGTTTTAAATGGTGCTTATACATCCCAACTACGAACAAAGCTTTACTTAGCACATCAATTGTAATTAAAGCAATGCAAAGTGAAAGATATAAACATAATACATACCTATCCCATCAGTAAAATTAGGAATGGCATACAACACAATATTTACAAAGAACTGAGAAAAGTATAGAAGACTAAGGGCTAGATGTATCAAATGTTTTTGCATTCGCAAACGGTGCGGATCGCAAAATTCGGCCGTTGGTGAATGCAAAAATGCCTTTCACAATGTATGAAAGGCATTTGCAGTGCAATTGTAAGAAATCGCTAAAATTGCGATTCCTTAAAATTGAGACCCCATTTAGAAAATCTCAAATTGCAATTCTATAAATAGGGAATCGCAAATAGAGAATTCCTATTTGCGATTTCCAAAGCACATGTATCAAGCATTTCCTAAATGTGAATTGGGCATTTAGGAAATTCAATTACCACCAAATTCAATTTGATGGTAAGCATGTGCAAATTTTAAAACTGCATTCACAAATATTTTTTTGGGGTACATCAGAGAGGGCCTTAGGCCCCCAGGCCCCTGGGGTTTGCAGTTCCTAATTTGCTAATTCCTAACTGGAATTCACAAATTGGGAAATGCAAAACCATGTGCACCTATGGGCCTGCAGGCCCATAGGGTTGAATGGCGTTGCATTCTCTAGTTGCGATTCGGTAATAGCATTTGTGAATTTTATGAAATCGCTATTAACGAATCACAAAATTCATACATACCATTTTGCCTTTCTTAAATAGCGATTTCCTAAAATTCGCTATTTAAGAAATGCAAATCAGATTTTTGATACATCTGGCCCTTAAGGACTGATTTAGAGCTTGGTCAACAGGTTACTTCCTCAAATACATCCAGCCATAACACCCTTGTAATAGGGTAGATGGGAAATCCATCATTATTTGTGCCCCTCCCTCGCTGCTTACTGGTGACAGCCTTTCAGTCTAGGCTTTAAAAACCTGATTATGATCCCTCATATCACTTAGAGACTAGGGATCCACTTAGTTTTGACACTTTTGACACTTTTGTGATAGAAAACCGAACGCAGGAGGGTCTCTGGCACAGCGTCAGAAAGTGAGGCTTTATAAGGGCCAACAGTGGTCCCACCATGTTGGCCAAAGCAGTTTCAACAAAAGTTCACAGTCAACAAATGGGGAATTGAAATGTGTCCTATTCTCCCCTGCCCAAGCTAGTCCCTGGGGGGCACCCAGACTCAAAGTTAGACACAAAGGGGCATATTTATACCTAACACAGTTTTGCAGCAAAAAGTATAGTGCTGGCTTGCGTCAGTCCAATGTGCAAGCCAGGCGCCAGATTTATGAAATGCCGCAAGCCGGCGCTAAGGGTGGGCTAGCGTCAGAAAAAATAGGGTGACGGTACGAGTGAAAGGGGTTTTGCCTCACAAAAATGACTCTAGTCTGGTTAGAGGCAAAAAAAATGCCTTTAACCAGCCTAGTATCATTTCCTGATGCAAAACCATCCATACCACATGATTCCTGTCTTATAAGTCATGCCCACCACCCCAATGGCCAGCACAGGGGACCAGGGTCCCCTGGGCATGGTCATTGCACCGAGTGGCATGCAGGGGGTCCCATGTCAGTGCCCCAAATGGCACTTATATATAATTTTTTTAATACTTTCCCCACTTTCTTGGGATGGGGTCCCCGATCCTCTGGTGTCCCTCTGGTGTGGGTGTGGGTGCTCCTGGGGCTTGAAAAGGGCACCTGTGGACCCATTTCATGGTGTTCAACCATGGAAATTGGTCCACAGGTCTCCTAATGCCTGGCCTGACCCAGGCGTTAAATAATGGTGCAAAGCAGGCTTTGCGCTATTCTTTAGCCCTTCCTTCTACCCGTGCGTTATTTTAGCACGGGGAATAAATATGGGGCTATGGGCTTAGCACCATTTTTTAGATGGGAACACCTACCTTGCATCTCATTGACGCAAGGTAGGTGCACGCATCCATAAATTGGGGCTAACTCCAATATTTTGACGCTAGACGTGTCGAGTATCGAAATATAAATATGGAGTTAGGTTTGTGTCGAATTTGTGTAAAAAAAGTGATGCAAATTCTGTACAAACATAGTATAAATATGCCCCAAATTGTTTTTCAATGTTTTAATGGTGATGGCAAAGAGGTCTGTTTCTTGGAATGAACCACATAGACAGTAATTTTTTGCAGGAACAGCTGAATGAACGTCTGCTGCTGTGATCATGTATGTAGGTAAATGTTTTATTTGTAGTTCTTTAAAACCATTACAATGTAACATAATAAAAAAGTAAAAAATATACATAACACAGAAATTCATCTAGGAAAGACCATTTCATCTAAAACCGGTTAATTCCAGCATTATTACCAAAAATCATTGTCCAAATAATCCCATAGCTGCTAAGTTATAAATATATTAAGTGCGTAGTGCTAACTTGAACTGTCACATCTTACATGTGCCTAGATGTAATTAATACTGTGGCCCTATTCGAGTACCAGAATCAATTGGGGACCGATGTATAAAATAGGGTGTGCTTTGTGTGGTTATGCTGGATGCTTGTTTCCGGTTCAGGGAGGACCTGGCCTGGCAATTCGGGTTGGACTGTTCCCATGAGGAACAGGGTCAAGGCTGATTTGCATATGGCTGGGTCCAAAGGGCGGTGGCTTGGTGGGAAAAAAAATGATGGGTTAATCCCAGATCTTTATGACTTGGGATGAATGTTTGCTTTATTCAGCATTTTGTCCATCTGTTCTTTTTGCTTTTGTCGCCTTAAGAGGGAAGGGTATGCCCAGACGTGGGTACTGTGCTCACGGTGCCACTGGATTTAAGCTAGCCTTGTTGATGATGGGGTGATATTCCAAAACTGGTCCCAGAATGCTTGTTTTCAGTCCATAGAGGACCTGGCCTGGCAGTTTAGTGTAGACTGTTTCAATGGGGAACAAGGTCAAGACTGTTTTGCATATGCCTGGGTTCAAACTGGGGTGGCGTGGTAGGCAGAAAAAATGAAGGGGTTAACCCAGATCTTTGTGACTGGGGGTGAATGTTTGCATTGTTCAGCATTCCATCCATCATCTGTTCTTTTTGCTTTTGTCGCCCTAAGTGGGAAGGGTATGCCCAGAAGTGGTTCCCGTGCTCACTGCTCCACTGGTATTATGCTAGCCTGGCTGATGAGGGGTGATACCACAAAACCGGTCCCAGGATACTTGTTTAATCTCCAGGAAGGTTCCAGCCTGGCAGTTTGGGCTGGGCTGTAACCATGGGAACAGGATCACAAATGATTTGCGTATGTCTAGGGCCAAACTGGGTGGCATACTTTGCAGAACAATGATGGATTAAACCCATCTCTTTGTGACTGGGGGTGAATGTTTGCATTTTCCCCATTCTGTCCATCATCTGTTCTTTCTGCTTTTGTCACCCTAAGTGTGAAGGGTATATCGAGACATGAGTCCTGTGGTCACTGCTCCACTTGATTCAAGCTAGCCTGGCTGATGAGGGGTGATACCCCGAAACCAGTTACAGGATGCTTCTTTCTGGTCCATGAAGGACCTGGCCTGGCAGTTTGGTCTGGACTGCTCCCATGGGGAACAGGGTCAAGATTAATTTGCATATGGCTAGATGCAAACTGGGTTGGGCTGGTGGGCAAAACATTGATGTATTAAAGTCAGATCTTTATGACTGGGGTGAATATTTGTATTGTTCAGCATTCTGTCCATCACATGTTCTCTTTGCTTTTATTGCCCTAAGTGGTAAGAATATGCTCAGACGTGGGTCCTGTGATCATTGCGCCACTGGATTCAAACTATACTGGCTGATGAGGGGTGAGACCCAGAAACAGGTCCCAGGATACTGGTATCTGGTCCAGGGAGGACGTGGCCTGGAAGTTCGGTCTGTACTGTTCCCATGGGAACAGGGTCAAGACTGCTTTGCATGCGGCTGGGTCCAAACTGGGGTGGCGTGGTGGTCACAAAAACAATGGATTAAACCCAGATCTTTGTGATTGGGGTGGATGTTTTCATTGTTTAGCATTCCTTCCATTATCTGTTCCTTTTGCTTTTGTTGTCCTAGGTGGGAAGGGTGTTGGCAGTCAGGTTACCCCCTGTCCAAGCAAGGACCCTCACTTTAGTCAGGGTAAAGGAGAAGCACACCTGGTTAGCCCTCACTCACGCCCTCGGTAGCTTGGCACAGGTAGGCAGGTTTAGCGCAGAAACAATGTATAAAGTATTTGTACCAACACACACAGTAATACAGTGACACCACTACAAAATGGACACCGCACCAGTTTAGAGAAATAGGCAATATTGATCTAAATCAAACAAGACAAAAATCACAAAAATCCAACATACACAAGTTAAAATATAAATTTTCAAAAGAATAAGAGTACCTGGTTAGCGTAAAAAATAAAGCTGCACAGGTGAGCGTGTGTCAGAAAAGGCAGTGATGCATTGATTCCTTCCTTGCAAGGGAGGCCGTACGTCGTTTCTTCTCTGTTCAGGTTGACGATGCGTAATTTTTCTCCCTCACAAGAGAGCGATGCGTCGATTTCCGAACAGGGCACCTCGGATCCGCGCAGTTGGGTTGATTTTGACACCCAGGGATGATGCATGGAAAATCCTGTTGTGCAGTGTGTGAAAACCGTGCTGCATGAGGTATGCATTGTTATCAGCAGCTGCAAGCAGGTGTTGTACATGATGCGTCGATCTCTCAGCCATGATGCAGGTAGCGTGTCGATTTTAGCAATGAAGCAGTCGGTGTGTCGTTTATCATCTGCTTTGCAAATAGTGCATAGAGAATTTCCCTGCACATGTTCTGTGCATGGATTGCAGCTCTTGTTCTGCCAACTTCACCTTTCAAGGGCCCAGGGATCGGATAGGACACCACTTGGCAGGGCAGGAGTCTCAGCAGAGAGTCCAGATGTTAGCAGAGGAAGCCTATGATGGCCCTGAGACTTCAAAACAGGAGGCAAGAGCAGTTCAAGCCCTTTGAGATACTTCACAAGCAGGAACATACCACAAAGTCCAGTCTTTGTCCCCTTTCACAGGCAGAAGCAGCAACTGCAGAATAGCCCAACAAAGCACAGGCAGGGACAGCACTCCTCCTCAGGTCTTCAGCTCTTCTCCTTAGCAGAGGTTCTTCTTGGATCCAGAAGTGATCTAATTTTCAAGAGATTTGGGTCCAATACTTATACCCCTTTCTGCCTTTGAAGTAGGCCTTCTTTAATTGGAGAAGGGCATGCACAAGATCCTGCCTTTCCCAGGCCAGGCCCCAGACACACAACAGGGGGTTGGATATTGCATTATGAGAGGGCATAGCCCATTCAGGTGTAAGTGACCACTCCTCCCTCCACTTTAGCACAGATGGCCATCAGGATATGCAGGCTACACCCCATTTCCCTTTGTCTGACTGTCTAGAGGGGATTCACAAACAGTCCAACTGTCAAACTGACCTAGACAGGCAATCCACAAACAGAAAGAATCACAGAATGGTTTAAGCACGAAAATGCCTACTTCTAAAAGTGGCATTTTCAAACTAACAATCTAAAAACCATCTTCACTAAAAGATGTGTTTTTAAATTGTGAGTTCAGATACCCCAAACTCCACATCTCTATCTGCTTTCAAAGGGGATCTTCACTTTAAAGTTATTTAAATGCAGCCCCCTTGATAATCTATGAGAGAGATAGGCCTTGCAACAGTGGAGACTGAATTTAGCAGTATTTTACTGTTAGAACATGTAACACACATCAGTATGTGTCTCACCTTTAACAAACACTGCACCTTTTCCTTGGGTCTACCTAGGACCTACCTTAGGGGTGCCTTACATGTATGAAAAGGGAGGGTTTAGGCCTGGCAAGTGGATACACTTGCCAAGTCGAATTAGCAGTTTAAAACTGCACCTACAGACACTGCAGGGGCAGGTCTGAGACATGTTTTCCAGGCTACTCATGTGGGTGGCAGGCACAACCAGTGCTGCAGGCCCACTAGTAGCATTTGATTTGCAGGCCCTGGGCACCTCTAGTGCACTTTACTAGGGACTTACTAGTAAATCAAATATACCAATCATTGGTAAGCAAATTTACACATACATTTTACATAGAGGCAATTGCACTTCAGCTCTGGTTAGCAGTGGTAAAGTTCCCAGAGTACCAACAACAGCAAAAACAGAGTCCAGCACACATCAACAACCTGGGAAGCAGAAGCAAAAAGTTAGGCGTGACCATGATAAGGATGCCAAGTGTAACAGTATGCCCACATGTGGGTCCTGTGCTCACTGAGCCACTGGATTCAAGCTAGCCTGGCTGATGAGGGGTATTACCCTGAACCTGGTCCGAGGATGCTTGTTTCTGGTCGAGGGAGGACTTGGACTGGCAGCTCAGGCTGAACTGTTTCCATGGGGAACAGGGTCAAGACTGATTTGCATATGGCTGGGTCCTTAGCATGGTGAGCAAAAAAGCGATGGATTAAACCCAGATCTTTGTGACTGGGGCTGAATGTTTACATTGTTCAGCATTCTGTCTATCATCTTTTTTTTGCATGTGTGATAAGGCATTCAGTCAGCAATGTGGAGGAATTAGCTGCATTTGATACATATATAAACAACAGGTTTTAATGTACAGCGCAAATCTATGCATATTTACTATAAGGTATGTAAATCTGGGAGAAGATGCGCTTAGCTGGGAACACTGATATTTTATGAGGGATATTAAATCTCACTTTCCATTATTGTGTAGTTGGAGAGCTATTATTCTATTTGCATTAGTCAAAGCTGTGTTTATTATTAGACACAAAGTATTTCCTGGCTGATTACAGGCCAGTCAATAGGTTCAGGAGCTCAGAATCAAACTGGAGTCCTGCTCTGAAGAAGGCAAGATGTTGTCACCAGAAGTTATAGCTTGGCTTGCCAACTATCTGTTCTCTTTCGTGTTTGGGCTGATGGGAAATATGTTCATACTGACTGCAAATTTCATTCTTTGGCTCAAAGGCAACACTGATCTCTCTTCCTGTGACCTGATCCTCTCCAGCCTTGCATTCTGCAACCTTGTTGACCTGTGTTTTTCCTTCATATTTAACATAAATAAAACACTTTGTCAAGCTTTACTTCCTTACGGTATTGTCTTGAAAATGATCGTAGCTGTGCAGACTTTTAGCCAATGCTGCAGCTTCTGGTTTTGCACCTGGTTCTGCGTCTACTGCTGTGTGAAGATCGTGAGATTTACGCATCCCTTCCTAGTGCGGCTTGCAACGAGATTCTTAGCAAAGGTACCTTGGGTGCTTCTGACTTCTGTGTTTCTTTCCTTAGCATCATGCCTTCCCATAACCATTATTACTGAGGTACAAACAGCAGCATATGGTCCATCTAATATTTCAACTTTCCAAAATAGTAATGGCTCTCACAATTGCTCTGTAATAGCATTACATTTTAGGGTCTATCTTGTTAAACTAACACGTGTGTACTTTATCAGTATATCATTGGTCTGCCTGCTATTCCTCTGTGCATCCGTAACAATCCTCATCATCCTCTGCAGGCACATGAAGCGGATGAGACAAAATGCAGACAGCGTCAGAAACCCACGCATCGATGCTCACCTGGGGGCAGTCAAAACGGTGTCCTCCCTCCTCATCCTCTATTCCTTGTTCCTCTTGGCTCTGTGTTTCGGATTATTTCATGATTATTTCACTCAGCATGTAGCAGAGTCTGTAGCTCTTCTTATGAATGGCTACTTTCCTTCTATGAACGCCATTATCTTAATATTTGGGATCTCCAGATTAAAAAAGACTCTTTGTGGTATAATTTCTCACATACTATGCTCTGAGATGGGAGGAGCATGAAGGAAGTGTCTTAGGAGGATGAAAGAAGTGCCTTTGTATCATTAGAGACATTTACAGAGTAAGCTTCAACTTAGACTTTTGCGATGGCTGACTTTTAATATATCCGGATAATAGAATGTTAAACCACATATTTGTATTGGTAGAATAGCACAAGATATATCACAATTATGTCTGATATACTAATGATTGTCTGTGATTTGAGTAGAGACAAAAGAGTACATCAGTTCCTTGCATGTTGAAGATGCCTATATTCCAACGATGCTTGGTATATTACTATGAGTTTCAATTATACAATTTTAACAAAAAAATGTTTGCTACTCTTGTTCTGCTGGACTTGTGTGTATTTGTTTTGGAGGCAGGAGCTCAAACTCATGTGACTGATACTAAAGTCAGTATGATCCACCATTGCAGTGGGGTGAGCTGATCTGGATCCAAACAGGAGAAACACTGACTAGAGCCAAGGATATTTACTACAATATAAGAACTCTCACATACAAGGCCTCATTTATGAAGACATAGCGGCACACTGCATCACCGGATGACACTGTGTGAAAGGGGCGTTCCATGGGTGTTGCTTGGGGTGTTCCCACGCAAAACCCATGGAACTAAAAGGAATCTTTCAGATTTACACATCTGGGAATGTATCAGATTCCTAGGCCACCTCAAGGGTGTTGTAAGAATGATACAACAGGGAGATATATCTTTATTTGTCCCTGTGTTTTCCATGAGGAAAATACCTCTTGTGATTGCTTTTTTGTGCAGGAAGGTGTCCCTTCCTGTACAGAACAATCATCCCCACAAAGCAGGTACTCTTGCACCTTGGACAAAGGATGTCTATATTGGCACATGGCAGTAATTTGTGTGCCATTGAAGTGGTGGATACCATGCATTTCTGCCCTTTCTCAGTGGCTCAGGGCAGTGCTGCAAGGCACCTGCTGCACCACCCTGCACTACGGGCCTTGTAAGTTAAGCTCTGAGACAGTCTGTTCACAGTCTGCTAACACGTACTTTGTTTTTGTGATCTACTGAAACATTTTAAAATATGTGACTGCCAATGCGATATGTACTTTTATCAACATACCAAGTGTACTCAGTTACAGAGAATAGCAGCATTCACTCTGCTTACTACAACACCTCCTTCAGCACTGTATCACTGCACCAGTAATGTTCCAATCAAGAAATGTGGTACAAGTAGATATATCTGAGCTCATTTTCATTGATGACCACAGCGTTTCAGGTGAAATCATTCAAACAATTACGTTCAAATCTTTGCTAACAAAGAGTGACTTGTGTTGTTGTGGTGCCAACCCAATCAAAAATGTTAAGTGTTTGAAAATAAAAAGTGATTCAACCTGGCATCAGTGTGATGTATGTTACTTACGTGGACTGAATTTCAAAGTTACTCTGACAAGCATTAATGAAAAGCTACTCTCTCACTGTAAAATATGTATTTACACCATCTAGTAGGTCAACCAAAGACAATCATGTCTCAATAGTCTAACATATGAACCATAGAAACACATAACACATATCATGCTTGTTGTCAAATATGTTAAAGAATGGAGGGCCAGACTGGGCTATAGTTAATCTCATGTCTTCATTTGTGCTGTCCTGTACAGCCTTCACTGTTTAAGCAATAAAGAGTGTGACATTGTGCCCTTTATGAGGTCTGGAGAACTGTATCTGTGAAATTCTTCTGTCACGCTCAAATGTTGCCATAAATAATTATTGATATTTTCTTGAAGGCCTCTTACTTCAAGTGTAGTTATCAGCTTCCACACACTCCTTTTCCAACTAAAATCTGATCAGCTTCATTTATCACCAACAGAGTAGACAGATCAGAGCTGCCTACCACTAAGAATATCCTTCCCCACCCTGTTGTCTCTCTCAATCTCCCAATCTAGTTTAGCGCAAAATGCCCCTCATGTTAAACAATCGACTCAAGGGTGCATTTCATGCTAAATGGCTGATTTGATTATCATGTAATTATGCATAATTCTGTGTACTTTTCGAGTAAGTACAGGAAATCAAATTATGTGACTGTTGCACACCCACCATTATCTTCTGAAATCAACTGCGTCTCCATACAATTAAAAAAGGAGGAAAACATCATTGTGATCTGAAGACCTAGGAGAGAAATATGCAGAACGTAATAGTTGGGATACTGAGATGAATATGTGGACCAAAAGAGACCTTATCAGCTTTGTCAGGACATGGGAAAGCATGGCAGTTTTTACACCATTGCCTGCTCAAGACTTCTACCTTTGGAGTTGTTGGAAATGGCTCTCTCTGATGCATCACCCCAAATATTTTGCCTTTTACCCTCCATGTTTTGCTGAATCTTTTTGTTGGCCTCAGGACTGCTGACCAGTGCTAAAGTGCATGCCCTTCTCCAATAAACATGGTAATATTGGTGTACCCACAAATGGCTTATTTAATTTACCTGCACATCCCTAGTAAAGTGGTTTACCATGTACCCAGGGCCAGTAAATTGAATGCTACACCCACACAAGTAGCCTTTCAAACCTGTCTCAGGCCTGCCATTGCAGAGCCTGTGTGCAATTTCACTGGCACTTCGACTTGGCATTTAAAATCTCCTGCCAAGCCTTATACTCCCCTTCTTTTATATATCAGTCATCAAGTCATCCTTTATATAAGGTAGGCCCTAGGCAGCCCATAGGGCAGAGTGCTATCTAAATAAAACACTGGGCATGTACATTTTTACGTTTTACATGTCCTGGTAGTGAAAAACTGGCAAAGTATTTATTTACTACTGTGAAGCCTACTCCTCTCATAGGCCAGCATTGAGAATGCCTTAATAAATGTTTAATCTGTAATTCTTGATCAGAAAGGAGTAGCTACATCCTTTTTTCATATCCTTGCAATAGTAATGACAAATCCTCTTTACTAGTAATTACTATTTTAGAAATGCCACTTTTAGAAACTGGGCATTTCTTTGCTTCTACTGCTCTGTGTGTCTTGCAGCCTGTCTCCAATACACATCTGGGGTGCGTGACAGCTATTCTTTGTGCATTCCATCTAGACAGCCACAAACGCAGGACAGTTAGGTGTGTGAGCATTCATCTGCATTCATCTGCATTCTGATGGCTCATCCTGGGCAGGAAAGGTGGAATGGAGCTGACACTTACACTTGAATAGGGAGTACCTGTCCCCACACACTGAATTGATTATCCATCACTGATAGTCTTGAGCCATGGCTGAAGAAGAAAGGATGTCTGGGCACTTCAAAGACCATACTTTGAAGTCACCCCCACTTCAAAGACACATTTGAGTATAAGAATTGGGGCTCCTCTCACCCTACCAAATCAGTACACTACTGGAACTGAGAACCACTTTGCCTAGAATAAGGACTGCTGCCCCCTGTTCTTCTGCAGTCTCAGGGACATCAAAGACGGATATTTTGAGTTTTTTATATCGTGACAAAGACATTTAGGGCCTAATTATGAGGATGGTGGTCTTTAGACTGCCAGCCCCACAGCACCAGTCAAGACCGCCGCTGCTGTGGCAGTCGGACTGCAACATTAGGACCCTGGCGGTCAAACCGCCAGGGTTTCGCCACCTACACCGGGATTGGTGATCCCAACAGACTGACGGTGGTGGAGATCATAATCCGCCAGGGCTGCGCTGCCTTGTTCTCGGCCAACCTTTTCATGCAGTTTCACTGCCATGAAAAGGCTGGAGGAGAACAGGTGCAGGGGGACCACATGGGGGGCCCTGCACTGCCCATGCACTTGGCATGGGCAGTGCAGGGGTCCCCCTGCCCAGCACCCTTTCAATGTTCACTGCCTTGCAGACAGTGAACATTGTAAGGGTGGGGGTGCTCCCTGTGGGCTACAGCATTGCCGCTGGCTCGATTACGAACTGGAGACAATGCTGTAGCCTGTTTCCTGCTAGGCTGGCTGGCGGAAACTGATGTTTCCGCCCGCCGGCCTAGCGGGAAACTCCTAATGGAGTTTCCCGTGACCAGTGAGCGACACCACAGAAGGGGTTAAAAAAAACCTTCCGGTGCACCGGAGGATTTTGTTTTTTTGTTTAGGCGGGAGTCCCCACCCGCCCCTCTGAGACATCAGTGCGCTGCGAGGCGGATCAGTGGGGGAGCAGGGAAGCATCCTCTCCCTACGCTGGTGGGCAAAAAAAGACCAAAACGGCCTCCCCTTTCCATCGATGCCTTCCAGGAACAGTTTCCTGGTCATGGATCGCAGCACGGCCAGGAAACGCCCCTAGAAACCAGGGATCTTGTTTGGGGGGTTCGGTCCCCGTGGAAATAAATAAAAAAATGTATAGGTTGGGGTTCTTCTGGGGGGCTATCGCGACCCCAAGGGAATGAAAAAATGATTATTAAATAAAAAAGAAAATGGTGGGGTCGGCCCTTCGAACACAAGAGAACCCCAGGGGCTGAATTACATCAGAACAGTTTTCCCTGGGGGGGCGATCGGGCCCGCCAAAGAAATTTAAAAAAAAAAAATAAGAAGTTGACCCCCTATGGGGCCATTCTTTTTATAGATGTGATACTTTTTTTATTCATGTGTGCTTTGCCAAGGGAAGGCACACATGTATGTACTTCCCCTGTATAATAAGTTACTGTCACCCATTTTTTTTTGTTCCACCATGTCACGTTTCAAAAATCCCTGTTTTTCTGAAGATGAGTTAAGAGCCATGGTGGATGAAATCTTAAGAGTAGAACCACAATTGTTTGAAGCATAAGTCCAGCACATTCCTCTCAGTGGGAAAATGGAAATGTTGGACAGGAGAGTCGACAGAGTGAATGCTGTAGGCACCACCAGGCACACAAGGGAGGACATCAGGAAGAGGTGGAATGACCTCAGGGGCAAGGTCTGATCCCTGGTCTCCAGGCACCAGTTTCAAGCCTACATCCTGAGGGCTTTGCAGGAATACCTGGGGAGTGGAGTCTGGTAAGTCACAACAATTAAAATGTCAACACAATGTAATGTCATGCATGCTCATAGCTCACCTTTTGTCTTATTGTTACTCCACTAACCAGCCCAGTGTTTACCCATCAAAAGACCTCTGTTGTGCAACTCACAACTCAAGTGTACTCACCTGGGGAGGTGACCTTTGTATATTGTGTGAAGTACAGGGACTGACATGAATACAACTCACAGCAGGCACTCTTTCTGTTACTCCAAACACCAGGCCAGTGTCCTCTTGCCCAAATATCCCTGTGTCTTAACTCTCAATTTAAGCGTACTGACCTGGGAAGTTAACATGTGTTTAGCATGTGTAGTACAGGGAGGTATGTGACTACAACTCCAAGGAGGCTCTGTTACCATCACTCCAACCACTAGTCCAGTGTTCACTTCTCTAAATATCCTTCTTTTGTAACATCGCAAATGAAGTGTAGTCACCTGAGGGGGGGAGGTGACATATATCAAGTGTATGACGTATAGGGAGTGACATGACTGCTAAGTCCAGAAGGTTCTGTTTCTCTAACTCCCAAACAAGCCCAATATTCACATGCCCATATACCCAAGTCTGTTAACTCTCAGTTGAAGTTTACTCACCTGAGTGGATAGCATTTGTAAGGCGGCTGGAAGTAGAGGGAGTGACTGGAATGCAAAGCCTACTAGGCCCTGTGTCTCCCACTCCAAAAAATCATTGCTCACTTGCACAAATCCATCTATTTGTGAACTATCAATTGAAGCGTACTCATCTGGGGAGATGATATTTGTATACTGTGTGTAGTACAGAGTCTGACATGACTCCAACTCCAAGTAGGCACTGTATCAATTACTCCTAATACCAGACCAGTGATCACTTGTCCAAATACACCTGTTTGTCGGATATCAATTTAAGGGTATACACCTGTTGTTAAGTGTGTGTACTACAGGCACTGACATGACTACAACTCCCAACAGGCACTAGCCCTGAAATGACAAACAATAGCACAGTGTCCACATGCTACAATGCATCTGTTAGTAGACTCTCAATTACACTGTAATCACCTGGGGGGGAGAACATTTATCAATTGTGTGTAGTAGAGAGAGTGACCTCGCTGCAACTCCCAGCAGGCCCTGTATCTGTAACTCCAAACACCAGCGTAGTGGTCACTTGCACATATACCCCTGAATGTCAACTCACACATGAAGTATACTCACCTGGGGGACAACTCTGAAAAGTGTGTGTAGTAGAGAGAGTGACCTGACTGCACCTCTCTGCAGGCCCTGTTTCTGTAACTCCAAACACCAGTACAGGGGTTACTTGCCCATATAGCCCTGTGTGTCAACTCACAAATGAAGTATACTCACCTGGGGGGAGAACATTGGAAATGGGTGTGTAGTAGAGAGAGTGACCTAACTGCAACTTCCTGCAGGCTCTGTATCTGTACCTTCAAACACCAGCACAGTGGTTACTTGCCCATATACCCCTGTGTGTCAACTCACAAATTATGTATACTCATCTGCAGGCAGAACATTGGAAAAGCGTGTGAACTACATGGAATAACCTGACTGCAGCTCACAGGAGACACTGTTTCAGCAACTCAAAACACCAGAACAGTGTTCATTCATCGAAAGAGCCCTGTTTGGCAACTCCCAATGTAAGCTAACTCAGCTGGGAGAATGCCATTTGTATAATGTGTACAGATGATGGAGTGACATGACTGCTAAGGTCAGGAGGGTCTGTCACTGCTACTTCACTCACCAGACCAGTGTCCTCTTCGCCAAAGACTCCTATTTTGTAACTCACACATGACGTGTACCCACCTGGTGGGATAACATTTGTATAGCGTGTGTAGTACAGGGACTGACATGACTGCAACTCTCTGCAGGACGTGTTTCTGTTACTCCAAACATCAGACCAGTGCTCACTTGCCCAAATACCTCTGTGTCTTAACTCTCAATTCAAATGTACTCATCTGGGAGGTAAACATTTGCATGGTGGTGGGTAGTAAAGGGAGTGACCTGACTACAACTCCCAGAGGCCAAGTTTCTGTTACTCCAAACATCAGGCCACTGTTCTCTTGCCCAAATGCCCCTGTGTCTTAATTTTGAATTGAAGTTTACTCACATGGGAGGTTAACATTTGTATGGTGGTGGCTAGTAGAGGGAGTGACCAGAATGCCTAGTACAAAGGGTCTTTATCTCTCACTCCAAACCCAAAACCAGTGTTCACGTGCACAAATCCATATATTTGTGAACTCACAATTGAAGTGTACTCACCTGGGAGGATACAATTTGTCAAGTGTGTGTAACATGGAGAGTGGCATGACTGAAACTCACAGGAGGCACTGTTTTAGTAGCTCTAAACACCAAACCAGTGGTCACTTGTCCAAATAGCCTTGCTTGCTACCTCTTGAATTAAGGTCACTCACCTGGGAGTGACCAAGATACAGGTCATGCCCAACAATGAAATGTGTCTGGCTACTTAGCTCCATCTTGATGTCTGACCCAAGATGAATCTATTAAGAACAGGAATTTATTAATAAAGGCCTCAAGATGCATAACCAGAATGGTATTGGCAGCAGATACATTCATACTGCACTGACCACATAACCACTACAGTCACATATACAACAAACTCCTGCCTCTGCCTGCATCACAATCCACTAGGCATCAAAATGGCCAAAGTCATATTTTATATAGCCACTGTTTTGGCTGCACTGGTGGCAAGATGACATTCTCAGGCAAATCCCCCAAGGGCTAATGATCCACACATTTCAGCTGTTGCTTGATTTAAATGGAATTGGCATGCTTCACAAATATCAGGGCAACACAAACAATAGCATGGGTACCTGGCATAATAGGATTAACTGCAAATTAACTTTGTACAAGGTCTATGCTTAATGTAACACTAAATTGTTGTAGGGAGATGTCACAATACAACCAGTAACATTGTGGGGCTCATTCTGAGCCCGGCGGGCGCCGGGCGGAAACCGCCGAAAGACCGCACTGTGGTCAATAGACCGCGGGGGTCATTTTGACTTTCCCGCTGGGCCGACGGGCGATCGCCAGAAGATCGCCCGCCGGCCCAGCGGGAAAGCCCCTGCAATGAGGAAGCCGGCTCTGAATGGAGCCGGCGGAGTTGCACGGGTGCGACGGGTGCAGTAGCACCCGTCGCGATTTTCACTGTCTACATAGCAGACAGTGAAAATCTATGTGGGGCCCTGTTAGGGGGCCCCTGCACTGCCCATGCCAGTGGCATGGGCAGTGCAGGGGCCCCAGGGGCCCCACGACACCCGTTCCCGCCATCCTGTTCCTGGCAGGTTTTACCGCCAGGAACAGGATGGCGGGAAGGGGGTCGGAATCCCCAGCGCCGCCATGGAGGATTCTCTGGCCCTGGGGAAATCCGGCGGGAAACCGCCGGATCCCCTTTTCTGACCGCGGCTTTACCGCCGCGGTCAGAATGGGCACTGAAGCACCGCCAGCCTGTTGGCGGTGCTTCCGTTGCCCGTGGCCCTGGTGGTTTAGGACTGCCAGGGTCAGAATGAGGGCCTGTATCTTCCACATCAACAGGTTGATCTGCTACTGGGCACACAGAGGACACAGAAGAAACTGCTGCCACCCCCGTGGATGAAGCTCTCAGTGAAGAAGACACTCCTGGACGGCTGGATGTGGAGGATGGTTCTGGTCTATCTGGGCAACTTGGTTGGACACCAACAGTGAGTCTCATTTTGCCCACATCAACACCTCCCAGCCTGGTTGCCTCAACATCACAGGAAACCATTCACCCCCCAACCTGTGTACCAAGCACAATGTCTACCATTTTGTGCCCCCCAGTTCTGGTTCCTGGGTTGCAGCACAACACTTCCAACAATAAGGGTCCAGGACCCAGGGGAGAGGGTACCCACTGGCAAGGGCACAGGTCTGTGGGGGTATGGTCAGTGGGAGGGATGCTGTGGTCCATCAGGGTTTGGGGCTGATTCTGGCCAGGACACCATCAGCCAAGTCAGAAATCAACCAGCTACAAAGGGACATCAACAGGGACATGCAAGTGCAGTGGGATGCCCATAATAACAACACGGCCTTCCGAACATGGGTGATGAGGGACATTAAGACCACCCTGAGCAGGCCTACACAAAACTACTCTACCCCTTACTTTGGCTCATTAACACCAGGCACATCTACACCGGTGCCAGCCACTGAAATGGAGGTCCTGTCAGTGGAAGAACCCACCCAGACACCCTTGCCTCTGTAGCAGCAGATCCCCCCTCACAAGCGAGGACATCCAGCGAAGAATCCAGGAGCTGCGGATGGCAAGACACTCACCACTGCCAGCAAGTGACCTCTTGCTTAAGCAACTCTTTTTGTGTGCCACATATTCACTCTGCTGACTGATCCTCAACCTCCTACCAACTCCAATGGGAGGACTACTCTAGACGTTGGACTCCCATTGATGTGACATCTACTCCAATGATTTCATTAACCGTTACTGACACCACTTTCTTTGTTCTTATTTTCTGTCCAAATCGTATTTTTCTGCATCAGCATTGTAATAACCTCCTACCCAAGCACACAGATTGGTCTGTAGGCACCCACCTCAACACACAAGAGCACTACACATAGACACAAGCACCACAAAACACACCAGCATGCAAGCCAACAACAGACACCCAAACACATTCCAGACCACTCCCAATTGCCCACACACAACATCAAGGATATCCACAGGCACCACCACAACAGTCAGTGGCACACCCACCATAGCTGGCATACCTGCAGACACCACCCCAACAGACACACAGACATCCACCACAACCACTATACCCGCAGACACAAACATCCACCACTCTATCCTGCAGCACCTCCACCTCCCAGCCCCCAAAACACACAAAGGTCCACACTCACCCATGCAACAGACACCACCCAAACCCAAGCATACCTCCCACATGAACACACCCACAACATCTCATCGACACAGCAAACATTTTTTGTTTGACCTTGACCTTTCCTCTGTTCCTTCTACCCATCTCCCAGCCCCTCACAAGTCCTTTCCTGTCACACCTGCCCCCTACCCTTCCTGCAAGTACCTATACCTCTCTCTCTCAGAAGAAGCCTAGCCCGCCCAAGAAGCATTGCACCCCTCCCAAAACCTACCCTCCCAAATCCGACACCCCAAAGATGATCCCTCTCCTCCTGTCTGCCCACTTGATGCCTCTTCCTGTAGAGGTTGCCTGGCAGTTAGAAGTCAAGTGACAGCACAATGATGTATCTGTGCAAAACCAAATGGACTAGCCAGTGGCCAATGGTCTTGGACTTTAAACAGTTTGAAGTTTGAAGTTAATAAACCCAAACAGTTGTTTTTCTGGGTATTCATTTGTCCTGCAATTCCTTTTCTACCTTTATGTTGTTCCTGAGTAACTTTTGTTGTCTGCCAACAGTTGTGTGTGTTTCAACCTGCTTGCTTATCTATTTGCTGTTGTTTACAGTATCTGACTTTGTGGGCAATGCAGGTATCTCCCAAAACAATGATATATGTTGCCTGCATGAATATGTGGGTGTAAATGTTATTGTGGTGTCATGGCATTGTGTACTGTTTGGTATGGTAAGTATTGTGTCTTGTGTTGTCCAATGTGAGTATGTATGGTATTAGACCTGTACCCCTGATATGGATTGGAGATGCATCTAATGTGTGGCATCTTGAGTATTATATGCGCGAACATGAAGCGTGTTGAGTTCTGCTAGCTGTGTTTGCTTTTGACTGTGCATGTGTCCATTTAGCTGTATGCTACTCCATTCAGAAGTCTGTCCCATGCTGTTGGAGTTGTACTTGCTTTGATGGCTTCCACTTCCACATGGTGCAGATAGGCATGTCATTTGGGTCTAGTATTGTTTATCCCTGAAATACATGTGGGGCCACTTCATGTGCAAATGTTGTTTGAGGGGCATGTGCAAAGTGATATGTGTCCCAGTGCAGCCTCCTTCCCTGATTGCTCCTGATGGCCCGTCCCTATTGTGCAGGTATTGTTTGCATGGTGATCTTTGTATATTTGTGTCTCTGTCTATTGTACATCCCATTGTCCTTCCATTGTGTTGTGATGTGGGAAATGTGTGTCCATTGCAAGGCTGTTTACTGGGAGTGGTGTTTGTGTTCCATGCAACATCCATACCTATATGTGATGAATGTGACAACTGTCCATGGCACACGAGGAATGTGAATGTGTGAGTTTTATTTGTAGATCTGATGTTCCTGTTGTTCCTGTGCCTGAGATGGTCAGACTTGTTTTTTTGTGTAGTGTTGTGGTGCAGTGTGAGTGACCTGCCAAGGGGGCATATTGTGACTGTGAATGTGTCCTTCTTTTTGTCAGATTCTGATGCGAGACACAATGAGACGTGTTATTGGTGCCTGTACAGTGACCCCCATATGATGTGGCTGATGGCACAATGATCTATTGTTGAGCATAACAAGAAAGGTACGTGTGTGTGTAATTAAAGGTGGTTGCATCCACGGCGGCATGAATTTTGAGCACCTTCATGGTTCATCAGCAGTGGCTGGACATGTGTGATAGGCTCCGGATGTGTAAGGTGGCCTGCAAGTGAGTGTCTCTCTTTATAGTTCCTGTTTCTGCCTGCTGAGACATGGTGGTTGGACAGCCACGGTCACATTGGGGGAGTGCAACCTCATAATGTGTCCAGCAGAAACACTGTCTCCGCTGGCCAGTTTGTGCTGCCTGGCGGCGGTCTCTGTTTCCTGGCGGTGCTGACGGACCATGGCAGTCTTTGCTCCATAGGCCCGCTTAACCCGCAATATGCCAGTTCGACAACCAAGTAGATGGCGGTCGGACAGCCAATGCTGCCATGGCGGTCCACAGACCACCAAACTCATAATGAGGCCCTAAGTGTTTATTGGACTGGCTAGTGTTAATGATCTTCAGGGCCTTCATTGAGAGGATTCATGCGGGGAAGAGGGTTTAAAGGTGTACAAAGCACTCAAAACATCAGGTATGTAAGTCTGTCAAGTGCCAGTCTCTAACAGCTACGATCGAAGGTTAAGCAAAGAATTGTCCCTCTGGTACATATTTCCCATCTGATGCAGCCCCCAGTCCTGGAGCTCATGGAGAGCTCTTGCCTCCTGTGGAAGCTGCATCAGTGAGTGGTGTGTCATGTGCTGAGTTATGGCATATGGGATTGACAATTTGGATCTCTTCAGAACCCTGTCCTAGAATTTCTGTTTAAAGGCTACTGAGCTAACATCGAAGCAGCAGCATGTTGGTCGCTGGCCAATCAGTGCTCCAAGAGGGTGCCGCAGTTCAGTGTCACATTCGATCATTGTAGCATATTTGGTGGAGGATGTAACCAGTAGTGAGGGGAATGTGTCTGTGCACAGGCACAGTAGAGTTTAAAGTCAGATGCTGCTAGGCTGCCCCGATCATATGATAGAGCTAGAATTTCCATACAAGCTCTCAATTGGTTGCCTGTCCATTCTAAAGAGATACGGTGTGAGCATAGTCTCATGATAATTGTTTAGACAGGATGATGGCACATAGAGGAGATATAGGAGCCAGGGCAAAATAACCATATTCATCAAGGAGAGGGGTACGTGTTACCAGCTGTTGACCTAATCTTCAACTTTAGCCATTGCCACTGCATACTTTTCAGACAGTAATACTTCTCTGTCCAGGGTAACCCTGATGCCCAGATAGCTGATCAAAGTGGTGCACCAAGGAATAGTGTCACGTTCAATCATTGTAGCATATTTGGTGGAGGATGTAACCGGTAGTGAGGGGAATGTGCCTGTGCACAGGCACAGTAGAGTTTAAAGTCAGATGCTGCTAGGCTGCCCGATCATCTGTTAGAGCTAGAATTTCTGTACAAGCTCTCAATTGGTTGCCTGTGCATGCTAAAGAGATACGGTGTGAACATAGTCTCATGAAAATTGTTTAGACAAGATGATGGGACATAAAGGAGATATGGGAGCCAGGGCAAAATAACCATATTCATCAAGGAGAGGGGTAAGTGTTACCAGCTGTTGACCTAATCTTCCACTTTAGCCATAGCCACTGCATACTTTTCAGACAGTAATACTTCTCTGTCCATGGTAACCCTGATGCCCAGATAGCTGATCAAAGTGGTGCACCAAGAAATTGGGAACTCAGTCACAACCTTGGCCATACTGGGGGTCAGTAGACACACTGTAGATTTGTTCTAATTGATGGTTATGCCTGATACAGCATTTAACAATGTGAATTCCATCATGCCAGGACCGAGATCATGACTGGCTCTCATAAGTATAAAGTAATATTGTCTGCACATAATAACACAATGAGATTGTGGGAGTTCTTCAGATCTCTCTGGGCATGTAATTTCAGGATCATGCAGGCCACTGGTTCAAAGGCCGCGGCTCACAGTAGGTGGAACAATGGACACTAATGTCTGGTGCCCTATCCCAATGGAAATGGGTCAGAAAGCAGGCCATTCAGCCATTCAGTCACACCTGTGCAATTTACTGCATGAACAGATGTTTAATCCAGTGTACGTAGCTCACTGGAAAGCCCATTTTAACGAGGACTGCAAAAATGTCCACTCTAAGGAGTTGAACGCCTTGTTGGTGTCTAAAAAAACTGATGTGGCACTCAACTATGAGGACATCTGATGCATCAGAGAAAATAAGGAGCAGAGATTATGGGTAGACGATCTTCCATGTAGAAATCCTGCCAATGTCGGGGAGAACCAGGTCAGGCAAAAGCAGTAACAATCTATTCACCAGGACTTTAGCCAGAATCTATGCATCAGTGTTAACGAGGGGCATGAGGTGGTAGGAGTCCACTGTGCAAGTGTTTTTTTTCAGGTTTTAGGAGTGAAACAACTGTGGTATCTCTAAAGGAGTGGGGAGCAGACCTTTTCCAACACTTAATTATATACTCGCATGAACTGAGGAGCTAGAAGTTGTGAACAGGCATTACAGAGGTGTTGGTGCCTTAAATGTGTGGGAGACCTGGGATTATTTCTGTGATCTCTTCCAGCATTATTGGTGCTTCCAAGAAGAGCTTTGAGGTGCCCTCTAGCCATGGCAGTGCAATACGATCAAAGCATACCGAATAGTCCTGCAAGGAACCATTGCTATGTGAAGTGTTGACTGTCTGCAGTGCTCTATGACTTTGCAGCAATGTTTCCTGGGTCCTGCTCGGTCTTTCAGCCGCCCAATATACTCTACCTTTCTAATATGTTTGTAAATGTTTTGGGAAATGGAGGGATCCAAGTACTGTACGTGGTGGGTCTCTGATAACAATGGCAAAGTGTTTTCCTTAATGTTTGATCTCTACCATGTGTGAAACTGGGTTTGGGGAAAATGGCATCTGTCAGGGTAGTATCAATATGTAGAAGATGCCACTGCCTTTTAGGAATCTTATACAATTCTTAGCTTAGTACGCTGTATGGTGTGCTGAACATGGGTCTGTTAAACTGTTCATTCTTCCTATTTGTTCTGTTTATAAGTAGATAATTACGGTTGGTCTTCATGATCTTATTTCTAGCCACAAACAAGACTAACTTGGGATAACATCTAGTTGGGAATCTAGCCTTCATTTTTTGGAGTTCTGTCAAAAAGCTGGAGTCATCACTACAATTAAATCTAATTCTAATCATCTATCCATAGGGTATTGCCTGAATATGTGAAGTGAGGTGTGCAGTGGCTACATGTAAGATGGCATTAGATGCTGTAGATTTCCTAAAAAGTTCCAAACAGATATGCCAACCCTCCACATACAATGTAACATCAAGATAATCTATTATATTCTCTGTTGTATTGATGTGTGAAGTTGATGTTAGAAGTATTGTAAATGAGGTATTGTACAAAGAGACTCAGTTCATCACTGTTACCAGACCTGAACATAATGACATTGTCTATGTATTTTCCCTAATAAATGATATGCTCTGTATTTTCGTTCGGGCAGTGTGCCCAAATATGTGTCCTTTCAAACAATCACATGTAAGGATTTGCAAATGTGGGTGAAAATGTAGCCCCTATAGCTACACCTTGCAATTGTCAGTACCATCCTCCAATGTGGATAATTATCCAAACAACATTCATGAAATCTATCAACATCTCCATGTGTTCATACAGTGTTGCATCTTGTGTGCTTAAAAACGGTTAAATCGCCAGGAACAGGATGGCGGTATGGGCTGTCAGAATCCCCATGGCGGCGCAGCGAGCTGCGCCGCCATGGAGGATTCAAATGGGCAGCGGAAAACCGGCGGGAGACCGCCGGTTTTCCACTTCTGACCGCGGTCAAACCGCCGCGGTCAGAATGCCCAGCGTGGCACCGCCAGCCTGTTGGCGGTGCCCCCGTCATTTTAGCCCTGGCGGTCTTGGACCGCCAGGGTTAGAATGACCCCCATAAAGTGAACAAATGTCCAGTGTAACAAGCAGATTACCCTCTGTGCATTAAAATCAGATACCTTGCTAAGCAAGACTTTGGGCCTGATTACAACTTTAGAGGAAGGTGTTAATCCGTCCCAAATGTGACGAATATACCACCAGCCGTATTACGAGTTCATTATATCCTATGGAACTCGTAATACGGCTGGTGGTATATCCGTCACATTTGGGACGGATTAACACCTCCTCCAAAGTTGTAATCAGGCACTTTGGTGTCTCTAATATACGATGGCAAGTTTCAGACTACTGGTTGTAAGTACAAGTATTCAGATAGCCTCTCGGTTGGTGACCCAATACCTGATATTATTGGCCTACCCAGAGGGAACACGTCAAATCTAATTTTCCCTTCGGGTTTTCAATTTTCACCCCACAAAAATAACCTCTCACACATCGAAAGTGTACAACAAAGATCACCTTACTCACCACATGTTTACAAAGATACAAATAGTGCCACTGGATTGTAATGGTGTATTAAAACACCATTACCTCTACAATTTTTAAGAACAAAGTCACAATATCTCAAAAGTGAAAAACCATTTCTGTTGCTGCCATATCAATGTCCCAAGCAAGAAAAAAACTGTTCAACTCTCACGATGCAGAACAAGTAATTAGAACAATCCAACAAATGATTAAAAATAAACACAAGGGAGAGACACACAAGACATCAAAGATTTGTCTAATTTTGTTTGGGCTGATCCGTTCATCGATTGTACTCTGCATTCATAGTTCCATGACTTCATGTGCATATCTTCATTTTTTTTACTTCACCCCTTAGAGGGATTCAGTCCATGAAAGCATCAATGGGTTTCGGTGGCTATTGCAAATTAGCACCACCTTCTTCAGGGCACAACACATATTCTCCCTCACGATAAGAACAACACACAATGATCTGTAACACAAATATATACGTTAAAAAAATACAAATACAACTTATTAAAAGTTATTCCATCAGCCAAACAGTGCCTATTAAATACATTTCATTTTCATTGCATTTGTTCTAAAAACATCCCCACCATCATGTATATAAGTATGCAGCAGAAATCCAGTCCATATCCTCTTGAAGTGGTACTTTTACAAACCAGTTGCACAGTCCATATACTCAAACATCACGGGTCACATTCAACATAACTCCTTCACTTTTTCAAGATGCCTCTTCTTACAAAAAAATCACACTGCATAACTTTGAAGGGAAGACAGTTCAAACAGCTCCACCGCATAGGTAGGGGTTTGGCGAAGGTAAGCTGAGAGAACTGTCAGTGTGCTAGTGGAAGACAGCGGGAGTGTGGCCAATTCAACAGCCCGAGACAGGCATGTGCACCAGAAAACGCCATCAGGATGAGATCACCCACAACATGACCATGCATGTAGATATGGAAGGTTCCCTGCTGTGGTCTTATGCTGGCAGAATATTAAGCAGGATAAATGTGTGGTAGAAAATCAAAGAAAATGGTCAATAGGTCAGGACTGATTCTTATTCCTATTAACGTCAAAATAAGTTATCAGTACTCCTTTGGAAGTCTAATTTCTTTACAACATTTATTCTAACGTTTTGAAGCAACACGAAGGGACAAGAGAAGGAAATATCTACATTGTTCAAGAACAAAGTACAAACATTACAAAAATCAGAAAATCACAAAACATAAAAATAGGAAATTCATTGTACACAGATTGTCCCGTTTTATTCTCCTCTGAAAGAGGTTGAAGTGGTTACTATGAACACTTATAGTTGTAATCTACTTGACTGCCATGGTTGTGGAATTATGAACAAGCACTTGCAAAGACCCTGTTAATTACTTCTCAGGGCTCTTTGCAATCCATGGTATGGCTCTGGAGGGTCAACTATGCTTTATACACAACCTCGCAAAGATCCAAAGAGTGTTGACGCGCTTCGGCCCCACAATATGGGCTACATCAGGACTACAAGGGACAATGCTGCCTTGTTAAGTGAGGGTCCCTGGACACCCAGAGGCAAAATTCAAAAGGCTTCCTCTAGTTCTGGTGTGCTGACAGGGGTCGCAGGTGCAGTCAAAATTACAGTCACAAAGGCAAACCGGCAGTCGTAATGATTTGAAATAAGTCAACGCCGGGGAAATGTTCGCCGGCAACTCCAATGTTTGTAAATGTGTGGTAGGCAGCGATCAGTGCAAAGACAATCCACAACTTCATAACTCACGTTGGCATTACGGTGGTCATGCGTATCCTTCCCACTCTCCCAATGATTATCCATGTGTGCAGTCCATCCAGCTGTGCTCCAAAGCTCTCAGGCCCGGCCGGGCAATGGATTCGGTCACCACCTCAGGCATAAACCCAGTGTAGCTAGTGATCCTGCACAGGCCTTTCCTACAGGCTACCCTCCCCTGCAGCTATCCCTCAGCTGCTCCGACTCTCCACCATTCTCTAGATGGGTCAGCTCTTCAGTTCATTGTGAGACGTACAGGTTCCAACTTTTTTGTGGGAGTGCTTCTTTTCTGCTATGTTCAAAGGAACTTTTAAGCAATGGCTTCCAGGGAATACCTTGAGAAAGGCATTCTAGCAACAGAGGAGCATCATACTTCCATTCTATCCATAGGGGCTCCATTTCCAGGACACAGACAATGCAACCCTCCATTGACCCGTTGTGAGATATGCAATTATGCCCAGGTCCCAGTCCTCATTTGTGAGCCTTAACATCTTGCTCCCTAATAAACACCCTCGGCAGTGGTGTAATAACTTCCCTCTGAAGTACCCAAAGAGACAAGGATGTCCATTTTGTTAAACCTTTTTCTCCTTAAACCAATCCTCTTCTAGCCGGATAGGGCACCATGGTTGAGTCTGTCAATCCTTGAATGAATGAATGAACCAATCAATAAAATCAATGACATGAATTATAGATATAGGGACCATGTCAGGCACCCATCTCTAAATAGCATGCTCTCAACTCATTCATAATGTTGCTTTTTACACAAAAATGCACTAATAAAGAATTGCTCTCAAAGTACCAAAGTATAGTGAGACAAACTGACACATACATCCACCCAGTAGATGTATTGAGGTTGCATTAAATGAGTGACAACCATTTCAAGTACAAAGCAATGAAGACTATATTTACATATTTTATTGTTACTACCTTCTACACCCACTCAGATACTAAAATGAAGAAGAAAATGCATTGGGGTGGACATCTGGCTCTTGTGGATGGGACACAAACTGACTGAGGGTATTGGGTGCAACAACCGAATAGGGACAGCCAAGAGCTGCAAAGAAACAACCTAAGCCATTGTTTGATTTGTGACAGAACAATGTCAATAGTGGATCCACAAATCGTGGCAGTCCAAAACAAATTGAAATTTGGTCCTCGGTATAGGATGCCAAGAAGTATTGTCTATTGAAGCTCAGCTGAGGTTATTCCTGAGGAAAGGCAAACATTACCCATCAGTGCAACAAAGCCAACTGCTCTACCACAGCTTTTTTGTTCTTTATTCAGAGCCCTTCATGGATGTAATCTTCATAAGCTCATAGATTTCTTCTTTTTAGACTAGAACGTTGAAAATATGTACTTTTTACATCACCATGTCAGAATTCATGTTTAATTGGCTCATTCTAATAGGGCCATGTAAAAGCTATCTAGGTAAAAGCTTAACCATGATAATGCTCAGATTATTGGGGTAGGACGGCTACAATGAGAAGATACCAGGGATAGCACATATGCAACAAAGATGGGAGCTGCACACATTTCATCTTTTCTCGGGGACAGAGAAACAGCTGCAAACATTACTTTGGCATTTAAGGTACATTGGGGCACATTTGCAAGAAACCGGTGCATCAGTGCTGATGGGCTAGTTTTCCTGTATTAACCCTGCCCCACCTAATGACACCATGGGTGACAATTGTTGACACATCAGTAGCAATTAAGAATACAATACAAGCTGAGGGTGTAAAACAATGTACATCAAAACTTTATGAAAAAACTGAGAATGGTATAGAATGCTTAATACCTGATTTAGAGATTGCAAACAGGTTTCTTCCTCAAAAACATCTTATTGAGCTATAATGAACTTGTAATAGGGTGATTGGGATTTCCATCACGTCTGTGACGGAGTAACTAGTCCTCCAACCTCTAAGTTAGACCCTAAGTCCAGGAGGTGGGAAACAGAGATTGAAAATGAAGAGTTTCAGATCTCTTTTGAAGGAGGGAAATAGAATATTGGTTAGGAATCAACATTGGAAGTTTCTTTATAACATAGTATTTGTGCCCCTCCCTTACGGTTTACTGAACCACAATTTGTGACAACTTTTCAATCTGGGTATTAAGGATCTCATTATCAGCCCTGCAGACATGTGACATCTGTTAACAACTGAGAGATGTCACTTCTACCCCGCTCACTTATCTCTGATCTCATTTGGATGAATGGGATGCACTTAGATTTGACACTTTTGGGACAGGAAACCCAGCGCAAGACAACCGCTGGCACAGCATCTGAAAACCATGGTTTTAAGGGCCAAAAATGGTCCCACCATGTTGGCTAAAGAAGTTTCAACACAAGTTTACTATCAACAAATGGGAAGTTGAAAACTGTCAGGACCTTCCCTGCCCATCTAGCTCACGGGGGCTTCCCAGACTCAAAGCTACACATAAATTGTTTTTCATGTTTCTTAGAATGGGCCACTTAGAAAGCAATCTTTTGCAGAGAATGACATTGTGCAACTGTGTATATGTAGGCATTTAGTCAGCAATGTGGAGGAATTAACTGTATTCCATACAATTATACGCAATAGATTTTCAATGTACAGAGGACATTTATAAATATGCTTGAACTAATTTAAGGTATGTAAATTTGGGAGGAGACTCCCCTAGTTGGGAACACTGATATTTTATCAGGGGTATTACATTTCACTTTCCATTATGAATAGAAAAGTGAAGTGGCTGGAGAGCTATTCTCTTATTTACATTAGTAAAAGCTGTGTTTATTATGTGACACAATGTATTTCCTGGTTCATTACAGGCCAGTCAATAGGTGCAAAAGCTCTGCATCAAACTGGAGTCCTGCTCTGATGCAAAAATGTGGTCCCCAGAAGATACAGCTTTTCTTGCCAACTATCTGTTCTCTTTCATGTTTGGGCTGATGGGAAATATGTTCATACTCATTGCAAATTTAAATTCTTGGTTCAAAGGCAACACTGACCTTAACTCCTGTGACCTAATCCTCTCTAGTCTTCAACTCTTCAATCTTGGTGACCTCTGCCTTTTCATCATACTCAATATAAATCATATTTATTCTCGAGCATTACCTTCTTACGGTAATGTCTTAAAAATGATAGTAACTTTGCAGAATTTTAGTCAATGCAGCAGCTTTGGTGTTGCACCTAGTTCTGCGTCTACTGCTGTGTGAAGATTGTGAGTTTTACGGACCCCTTACTTGTGCAACTGGCAACAAGATTCTTAGCAAAGGTACCTTGGGTGCTTCTGCCTTCTGTGTTTCTTTCCTTAGCGACATGCCTTTCCATGACCATGATTTCTGAGGTACAAACGGCAGCCCTTTTTTATGTAATAATTCAACTTTCCAAGATAATAGTGGCTCTCACAATGGCTCCTTGCTAGCATTATAGTTTTGGGGTTATATTGTTCAACTAACAGATGTGTACTTTATCAATATGTTGCTGGTCTATCTGATATTCCTCTGTGCATATGTAACAATCTTTGTCATCCTCTGCAGACATATGAAGCGGATGAGACAAAATGCAGACAGCTTCTCCAAACAGCCCATTGATGCTCACTTGGGGGCAATCAAAATGGTGTCCTATCTCCTCATCCTCTATTCCTTGTTCTACTTGGCTAAGTGTGTCAGATTATTTCATGATTATATCAGTGAGCAACTAGCAGTGTCTGTAGCTCTTCTCATGCCTGGGTACTTTCCTGCTGTGAACTCCATAATACTAATATTTGGGATCTCCAGATTAAATAAGACACTCTGGCCCTCATTATGATATTGGCGGTAAAAAACGCCTATCGCCATGGTGACGGCCGCCAAAAAAACATCGCCGCGGCTACCGGCAATCAGCCAGATTATGACCGCAGCCGGATTTCCACCAGAAGGATGGCTGAAATCTGTCTGTGGCCATGCCAGTGAATGGCAGTAAGGTGGTGCTGCTGCTAGAATTATGCAACCTTCACAAAACATTTTGATTGCTCTTGTTTTGCTGTATATGTTTGTATTTGTTTTGGAGATAGGTCCTGAAACCAATGTAACTGATACTGAAGTCCATGTGATCCACCATTGCAGTGGGATGAGCTGACCTGAATCCAAACACCAGAAACACTGACTAGAGCCAAGGATATTTACTACAAGAATTCATACACTCAGTCTGTTCACAATTCTGATCTGCTCACGTACTTTGTTACTGTGATCTCCTGAAGGATTTGAAAATATGTGACTGTCAATGCAATTTTATCAACATAATACATTTACCCAGTTACAGAGAATAGCAGGATTCACTCTGCTTACCACAACACCTCCCTCACCACTGCATTGCTGACCAATGGTGTTTCAAACAAGAGATGTGGTACAAGTAGATATAAATTAGCACATTTTCAATGACAAACACAATTTTCAGGTGAAATTATTCAAGCCATGATTATATTTTTGCTAAAAAAGAAAATGAGCACATTTTCAATGCCAAACACAATTTTTAGGTGAAATTATTCAAGCCATGATCATATTTTTGCTAAAAAAAGAGTGATTTGTATTGTTATGGTGCCAACCAAATCAGAAATTTGAAGTATTTGAAAATAAAAAGTGATTCAATGGACTGAATTGTGCTCTATGTAAACTCCTGCACTGTGCTTTCCCATGTCCTGACAAAGCTGCTAGGGTCTCTCTCAATCTCCCACTCTAATTAAGCGGAAAATGCCTCACATTTTAAACAATCAATACAAGGGTGCAATTCACACTTAATGACATTTAAATATCATGTCATTATGCATAATTTTGTGTATTTTTGCTAAAATTCCGAGTAATTACAGGAAGTTAAATTATGTGAATTCCGCACATCCATATTTCTATTCTGAAGTAAATCGTAGCTTCATATACATAAAAAAGTAAGAAAAAATAATTGGGATCTGAAGATCAAGGGGAGAAATATGCAAAGCTTAACAGGTGAGATATTGAGATTAATATGCGGGAGACTGAAAGAGACCTTAAGAGGTTTGCCAATTCTTAGAATTGTATCTGACAAGATCCTCTCAAAAGCAGTCACTTTGGGTGTGAGGTCTTCCTGAAGTTCCATAAATTTTGTAATTTCAAAAATGTCCACCTTTTCAGTGTTTCTGGAGTACCTTCTCATGGTCAATTCTAAGGTGCTATGACTTCCAGGACCTCAGGGAGAGCACTTAGCAGTCATGCCGCATTCCAGGGGAGGCCACCAGCAAGGTCAAGGTCAGTGTCCAGTTGCTACTGGTGAGAGACTGAATTTAGAATTAACAAATTGAATTGGTTCACCTAACTAAAATATGGGGGTCATCATGAACACGGCGGTAAACACCACCGTGTTCATGCTGGCAGTCTTTCCATAGACTGCCAGCTCCCTTGAGACCCCGCCGGCCGCATTATGAACATTCTGCTGGGCCGGCGGGCAGAAATGCAGGGCTGGGACATTACCGACGGCTCTACATGGAGCTGTCGTCAATATCTCAGTGCGGCGGGTGCAGCAGCACCTGTCGCGCAGATCAGAGCGACGGGGCACTGCACGAGGGGCCCCTGCACTGCCCATGCCAAGTACATGGGCAATGCAGGGGCCCCCAGAGATGCCCCAGAGCACTCCTTCCACCAGCCTTACCTCCTGTACCTGGAAGCAATTCAAAATGGGGTTATCACTTAAAAAGCAACACTTTCTCATGGATATGTATATCTGTGTGCAAATACTTCTAATAATGCTGTAAACTATTCCACCAATGATACTACTACCAATATCACAGCATCACTACGTACACTACCAAGAGCACCACCACCTCTAACACCACTGAAATCACTATCATGTGCAACATAACCATCAGTACCACTTGTCCCACTACCAATCACCAGTTTAGAGAATACATTAGCAGGCACAGTGAGATTCTATGTTGGTATTGTCAGGATCGCACCTGGATTTCTGCAGAAATGAGCAGATGGTGTGAAGCTGTGTCCCTACTTCATCAGAAGACAAGAGGCCCCAACAGTCAATGCTACTCCTGTCCACCTGGGAAGAGGGGAATGAATGGAGAAACTAACACTTCTTTGGGTAATGACTGCTTCTACTATTCTTAAGTGTCTGCAAAGTCAACAACAGGTCATAAATGAATGATATTACAAACATATACTGTTTGCCTATGTAGACAACCCTATATTAGCCCTGGCTCTACTAATATCTAGCTGAGAAGCCCTTCTCTCACTTCTGGTGTGTAGTGAGTACAGAATTAATTGCAGGATCTCTTATGAGCAGAAGTAGAGACTTCTGGAATTGAACATGCACACTTGGTATCTATTAGCATTTGATTTCCGTCATCTATTCCTTTTCAAAACAAAAGGAAAAAAGCAGGTCATATAGGCACAGATATCATTAAGAAGAGTAGAAGAAACTAGTACATTGAACAAAATGGAAATGATTAATCATAACGTAAAAAGATTCCATTACATCATGCTGAACAACTTGAGTAACATAACCTTGTATTCCAGGGTACAGCATACTATTGTCCTTTGTTATTCCATGTAATTGCCCTTGTACAGCATGATTAACTTGCTGCCTTGGAGGCAAAAGGAGAATGCAGCGATGTTGGTTGGGCAACAGGACTCCATAGCCCACAATTCTGTACAGGACTAAGGAATGAGGAGAAGCCAGTGGGCTTCATAGCATGCGCAAGAGCCCTACTGTGCAGAATATGTGTTTGACTTGCCTAGGCTGTGCTCTGTTGGCCCTGACTGAGCCTGTGTGAGTCTGAAGGAGCTCAGAAGAGTCTGAGCTGCGCCCCCTTGACTCCAGGCCCTGAATTGTACCCTCTCTGAGTGGAGGTACCACAGGATTTGCATTACCAATGGAAAACAGAAAGTCTGTGAGCAAAAGAACGATGGATTAAACCCAGATCTGTGACTGGGGGTGAGTGTTTGCATTGTTCAGCACTCCATCCATCATTCTTTTGTGTTGCTAAAGTTGCCCTAAGTGGGAAGAGTATGTCCAGACGTGGGTCCCTTGCTCACTGTGCCACTGGATTTAATCTAGCCTGGCTGATGAAGGGTGATACCCTGAAACAGGTCCCAGGATGCTTGTTTTCTGGTCCAGGAAGGACCTGGCTTGGCAGTTCAGGCTGGACTGTTTCCAGGAGTAACAGGGTCAAGACTGATTTGCATATGGCTGGGTCCAACCTGGGGTGGCATTGTGAGCAAAAGAATAATGGATTAAATCCAGATCTGTGACTGGGGGTGAGTGTTTACATTGTTCCGCGCTCAGTCCATCATCCTTTTGTGTTGTCATATCTATATAACCATACTGGAAGGTTTAGTCTAGGGACTCTGTTACTATGGATCAGTTAAATGCTATTGAGGCCAAGCTGGCATATTTTATGGAATCTTGTAGTGAGAATGTTGTTTTCCTTAGAATACCTCTCACTCCTAATACGACCTCTTTAATGTCAGAGATGTCCAGTGAAATTGGGAAAAAAACAGGAGTTTTAAGACATGACCCTGGGTCTGTGGCCATGTCCAAGCAAGAGAATGATTGCTGTAAGTCAGATGGGCATTTCTAAGGTAGAGCTGTCATGATGAACTTGGACCAAACTAGCTCTCAAATCCCTTCATTTTTAACCAGGACATTGGAAGGAAGCTCCGTCTGCATGCTGCCCCCTACATTGTTGTACTCAAGAATTTACATCCCCTATACACCAATCAAAAGGTAAATTAGCACAACATGAAACACAAAGCAATCCAGACAAGTAGCCCAGAGTTACCTGGGGCCAGATGTAGCTAGAAATGATTTTGCGAATCGGACATTGCGAGTCGGTGCGACTCGCAATTTCCGATTCCCAAAATCAAATGCAGAACGGTGTCTCAGACACCGTCTGCGAATAGCAAGGGGGGCGCAAAGACCCACCTCATTAATGTTAATGATGTGGGTCGCAATTTACCCAGGTTATAGGCAGAATCAATTCCTTTCACATGCTAAGGCCCTCATTACAACATTGGAGGTAAGTGCAGCTTACCGCTATGCTGACTGCCACCAACATACTGCGACCGTGGCTGTATACCGCTACCCATATTATGACCCACACATAGAAATCCGCCACTATACAGACACACACACAAGTCCACTACACCAAAGGTCAGTGATAAACTGGTGGTACCAAAACCCACACCATTACGCCAAAAGAAATACGCCCACAGCATCATGACCCACGAATCACCGTGGTGGTCATTCAATCGTGGTAAACCATTGGCGGTACACACCGCTGTGCTCAAAATACAAACACACTAACAAAACAACACCACATTGGACAATTCAAACTACACACACCTGACACACATACACACACCACACCAACATAAAACACACACACACACTACCCACAACCCTTTACGACCCAAAGATTTTGGCAAGTGAGAGAGGGACAAGCCTGGAGCACCCACTGGATCTGAGCCACAAAACACCATCACCCACATACCATCTACGCACCTCTCAGAACACACCCCAACACATCACCCCACACACCCTCACACATACCACTCACACTACACCCATGGCTCCACAAAGACACCCCAGGTTTTCAGAGGAGGTGCTAAGGGTCATGGTGGAGGAAATCATCTGGGTAGAGCCACAGCTGTTCGGATCTAGGTGCAGCAGACATCTATTGCAAGGAAGATAGAGCTATGGCGGAGAGTCGTGGACAGGGTCAACACCGTGGGACAGCACCCAAGAACAAGGGATGACACCAGGAAGAGATGGAACGACCTACGTGGGAAGGTGCATTCTGTGGTTGCTAGACACCAGATAGCTGTACAGAGGACTGGCGGTTGACCCCTGCCTCTTCCTCCACAACTAACAACATGGGAGGAGCAAGTCTTGGTGATCATGCATCCTGAGGGCCTGGCAGGAGTAGCAGGAGGACTGGACTCTGGTAAGTCAAATCTCTATTACTATCACCCCCCCTACCTGCATGCTATCACGTACCCCCACCCTATCCTCACCCCATCACCCCCCACCTCACTTACACCCCGCCATCACAACCCACCCATCCAAATACCAAGCCCTGCATGCAACAACAATGCATGGACACCACTCACAGACCTGCATGGACACCCATCACTACAGCATGCACTAGTGACAATCACTTAGCCAAACCAATCACAACTCACACAAGCCAAAGCTGCCTTGCTAATAACAACCATAGAGGGAAACATACCCATGCACACGATGGCACACGCAGAAACATCACTGGAGAGGAGGTGCCACCCACATCCAGTCCCCCCTCAGAAGAGGCCCACAGTGATGACAGCAGCTCTGCACACCTGGATCACAATGACCAACCTGGCCCACCAGGGACCTCTAGACAGTCTGTTACTCAGGCACAGTCCCAACTCACCACAGAGCCTCCCCCCTCAGGAAACACCACCACAGCACCCACCCAGCGGGCCCATCCTTCTGTCCCCAGGACACATCAATCAGCAGTGTGTCCACAACTACAGGGACACCAGGCAACTCCACAAACACAGGACGATCAGGGACCTGGGGTCAGTGGCAGTGGGCACATGGTTCAGGTGACAAAGGCACAGGACAACAGGGAAGATGGGAGGACTGCTGTGCGACAGGGGTAGGACAGGCCCAGGGAACCGACTCTCCATGAGGCACTCACCAACATTCTGGGAGCATACCACCATTCCCAGGAGACCATGGGCCAGATACTGGCCAGGTTGCAGGAGACCCAGCGGCTGCAGGAGGAACAGTACCTGGGGATTCGGGAGGACCTGAGGGACATCCACACCACCCTGGTCACCATTGCAGGGGTGCTGGTAGACATGGTCAACACCATGAGGGAGGCAGTGGCACACCAACAGGTCCCTGACACTAGCCACTCCACCTCTGCCAATGCTAGTGGACAGGAGGCCCCACCACAGAAACAACAGGCCACCAGCACCCCACCCCCTGCAGAAGGAGAACCACCATGCAAACGGTCCCTGTGATTCAGGCAGAAGCCAGAGAACATTGCCAAGACCCCTGCCAGGAAATAAGACTCTCCTGATGGTCACCCTTGTGTCCCACTCTAGCACCCTGTCCACCTTGAACTGCCATCGCTCCCCTTCCTATGCCCCCTTGGACAATGCACCTGTGATACAAAGAGACTGCACTCTATCCTGGACTTTCCTCCATCAGCAACCCGGCCGACTGTTATACCCCCTCCACTTATTAGCACCTAAATAAACACCCTTGGAACAAAATCAAATATGGAGTCTGTCAATTGTTTGACAAATGTATTAGTTTCACAAACTGTAAACATTGCAATTCAAATGTACTGTAATATTTACATAGGTATGACCTGTAGTGGTGCAGCAATAAACACACCAGGAGCCATAGTGGGGCACAGAGATCTGCAAATAGAGATGCCAAAGGTTACAGTAAGTGGCCATAGAAATAGGGAAATCAGGCTGCAATGTTCAGTGTCCAACACAAAACTGCAATGGAAGGTGAAATTACAGTGTCTTACCTGTGTGTCACTGGAAGTACTGTTGAATTAGTGTATTTCTGCTGTCCACATCTTCTTCCTCTGCCTCCTCTGCGTCACTGTCCACAGGCTCCACCGCTGCCACACAACAATCCCCAGGCTTATCTTCCTGCAGAAAAGGCATCTGGCGTCTCAAGGCCAGGTTGTACAACATGCAACACGCAACGATGATCTGGCACACCTTCTTGGGTGAGTAGTACAGGGATCCACCTGTCAGATGGAGGCACCAGAATCTGGCATTCAGGAGGCCAAAGGTTTGCTCAATTATCCTCCTTTTTCACCCATGTGCCTCATTGTAACTTTCCTCTGCCCTTGTCCTGGAATTCCTCACTGGGGTCAGTAGCCATGAGAGGTTGGGGTAACCAGAGTCACCTGCAAATATTGAGGGATACCTGTTAGCCACACACTCACCCTTAGGGCCAAACCCACACCTATATACCTACATCAACTAGGTGGGGACCATGGGCTCACCTATTAGACACACCCGGTGCCTATGGAGTTGAGACATCACAAATGGGATGCTGCTATTCCTCAAGATAAAGGCATCATGCACAGAGCCAGGATACTTGGCATTGACATGGGAGATGTACTGGTCTGCCAAACAGGCCATCTGCACATTCAGAGAGTGAAAGCTTTTTCTATTTCTGAACACTTGTTCATTTCTCCTGGGGGGGGGGACATATGCAATATGTGGTCCATCAATGGCACCAATGATGTTGGGGATATGTTCTAGTGCATAGAAGCCAGCCTTCACTCTGGCCAAATCCACCACCTGGGGGAATATGATGTAACTGCGCATGTGTTTCAGCAGAGCAGACAACGCTCTGGTCAGCACGTTTGAGAACATAGGCTGTGACATCCCTGATGCCATGGCCACTGTCGCTTGGAAGGAACCACTTCCAGGAAATGGAGCACTGACAGGACCTGCACTAGAGGGGGGATACCTGTGGGGTGGCTGATAGATGAGATCAGGTCTGGTTTTTGGATTGTGGCCCCATCAACTCTGTAGGTCAGGATAATGTGCCTGTCCTCCATTGTCGCCAGGTCCACCAGGGGTCTGTACAAGGGGGGATGTCCCATCTCCTATTCATCCTCAGCGGTTGAACTCTAGGGTGAAAAACGGTGAGTAGAAGGTCATATTCACACATATTTCAACATTAATAGGCAATTTTTGCTTTACAGAAACAGTATGTGAACTCGTAAGTCTGTTGATGTGCCAATGTCTGCTGTGACGCAGTTAGGTGCCATGGCCTGTGCCCCCCTGAAATGGCGGCTGCCTGACCTGTAAGGAGGGACAAGTGGAAATGAGGTAATTCTGCTGGCGTTGTGCGCCGTTGCGGTCGGCGGTTGACGACCACCGCGCAACACCGCATTGGTTATCATTGGGGCCTATGGGTTCCAGGAGCCAATGGCGATGTACGCTGGCGGTGACGGTACGCACCTCTGCAGACGTGACTGCCATTTCCTATCTGTGCACTCACTTGCTACCTGACCTTCAACAGGAGAGGACCTACACTGCAAGTGCTGCTGTGACCAGTGTCTGGATGAGACAATGGCTCGAGTGTCTGGGGAAAGGGCCCCTGCCTTCACTTCGGAGGAGTTGGAGAGACTGGTGGATGGGGTCCTACCCCAGTACCCTTTACCCTATGGTCCTCCAGACAAACAAGTGAGCACACTGTGAGCATGATGCGTGGGCCATGAATGTATGGATTGCTGTGTGGAAGCCTCATGTAGGGTGGGGTCTGAGGGGTCCTGGGCAGAGTGCTGCATGTATGGTGGTCAATGTATGTGTGTAAGGGGATGGGGGGAATATGTTGGGCCATGAGTATAACAGTCTGGACGGTATGACTAATACCTTTTCTGCTGTTTTTTTTCTGCAGGTCAGCGCCCATCAAAAAAAGGGTATTTGGCGTGCCATCGCCAAGGAGGTGCGGACACTGGGGGTCTTTGACAGGCGGAGCACCCACTGCCGCAAACGGTGGGAGGACCTGCGCCACTGGGCAAGGAAGACAGCGGAGGCCCAGTTGGGGCTGGCCTCCCAACGAGGAAGGGGTTCCCATCGTACCCTGACCCCCCTGATGTTTCTCATCCTGGCGGTGGCCTATCCAGAGTTGGATGGGCGCTTGAAGGCATCACAGCAGCCACAAGGGGGTGAGTACAGATTCAGAATCATGACTTTGCGTGCGTTAAGGTTTTACCTGGGTGGGGGATGGGGCTGTGGGTGCCCCTAGGCCAGGGCGAACATGGCAGGGTATGTTCAATGATGGCCAAGCTCAGATGCACTCCAACCCCAATAATGATAGTGGGCATCTAATACTGGGCAGGGTCCTGTGGGTTTCAGGTGTGCAGCTAATGGCGTTAGGCATTGTACCCCATGGGCTGGTGACTAGCATTGTAACTGGTAGTGCATGGCCTAGTGCATAGGGCTGTTCCCTGTGAGTTGTGTACACCAACGCTAGTGTTGTTCCTGGCATTGACCAAGTGTAGCCTCAGTCTCTCCCCCATTTAGTTTTGTCACCCTGTCCTTGTGTGCATTAGCATCATCTGACAGAGGAGCAGAGGCACCGGTGATGGAGGGAGCTGCATCCCACATGGGCCTAGAGTCCGTATCCACCGATGGTGAGGGCACCAGTGGGACGGAGGGCAAGGGGAGCACCAGGACAAAGACAGGAGGGGACAGTACCATCAGCGACACCTCCTCCGATGGCAGCTCCGTGGTGGTGGCGGACACCTATGTGCCCACCCCAACTACAGGTACAGCCACCACCCCCGTACCAGCACCGCCCTCCCAACATCCCCTCAGCGTGTTTCCCATGCCCGCACACCCAGGAGGGTGGGCATCTCCATCGCCCCAGGCACCTCAGGCCCTGCCCCAGTCAGCCCTGCTGTCCTCAGTGAGGAGGTTATTGACCTCCTGAGATCCCTCTCTGTTGGGCAGTCAACCATACTGAATGCCATCCAGGGTGTAGCAGGGCATTTGCAACAAGCAAATGCCTACCTGGAGGGCATTCACTCTGGCGTGCCGGCCCAACAGAGAGCATTCCAGGCTCTGACCAACTCACTGATGGCAGCCATTGTCCCTGTCTCCAGCCTTCCCCCTCCAACTTCCTCTACCCAGTCCCAATCCCCTCAACCCCGGCCTATCCCAAGCACACTTTCAGACCGGCAATCACCCAAATCAACACACAGAAGTGGCTCAGGCAAACACAAGCACCACACTTCATCTCACAGGCACTCACACAAGCACCATCCACATGCAGACACACCAACATCCACTGCCTCCACTGTGTCCCCCTCGTCGTCGTCGTCCACCTCCCTCCCAGTAGCATCTACACTCACACCTACATGCACTAAATCCTCGTCCACTTACTCCATCACCAGCACGGCTATCAATACACGCCCCTCACTGGCAGTCACCACCCCCACATCCATACACACATCCCCTGTGTCCTCTCCCACTGTGTCTGTGTCCCCTCCTCCTAAAGTACACAAACGCAAGCACTCAGATACCCAACAGCCATCCACCTCACAACAGCATCCAGCCCATGCACCTGCACCCAAACACAGCAGACTGACACCTCCTACAACCACTCCCTCTTCCTCCACTCCCAAACCTTCACCCTCCACCTTCCTCACCAACATTGACCTATTCCCTTCACCTCGGGCCAGGGTGGCCAGGACCCAGCTCAGCACCTCAGCCACCCAGTCTATGGCCACTGTGGTTTCTGCAGCAACTGCAGGTTTGAGGGGCTCCAAGGAGTCACCCGTCAGCCCAGCCAGTGTGCCAGCACCACCTGCCAAGGCCTAGAGGGGCCCGCCACCTAGCAAGGGCAAGAAGGGGACACCAGCCAGCAGGGAGAAGGAGGCACCACCAGCCAGCAAGGGCAAGAAAAAGACACCAGCTGGCAAAAGCAAGGAGGCACCACCATCTGCCAAGGGCAGGAAGGGGCACACAACATCAGCCATGGTACTTCAGCCATCCGAGGCTGCAGGTGAAGGCCTGGAGGCTACCACTGCCAGCACCGACATCTGCACCACTGCCAGCCCTGCCACCTGCACCGTGGCCAGCACCGCCACCTACCCCGCTGCCAGCAGCACCACTGCCAGCAGCTCAGGGCAGGGGTGCAATGTCATCAAGCGCAGTGGAACTGCACATGCGAGTCACTGTACTTGAGAGGCTGAGCGTCTATGCTTTTTTTTTAGGCCTGGGCAAAATTTATTCGTATAAATTCCAGAAATTATGCATTACTTTTGTGATACAAAATTACAGAAGTTATGCAATAACACCAGCTTGAGTATTTAAGAGTAATTTTGGGTAACAAATCATACGTCAGGAACACAGGAACAAAAAGCTGAGAGAGTGTGAGTGGATGCTGGCTTATCCAATTCGTATTCTGTGGCATTTATGTCCAGACTTAAGAGGGCGCAGCGCCATTCCGGCAACACATTAGCGTCATTTTTATGACAAGGCCAAAATGCCTTGCCATATTTACAAAGTGACGCAATGCATGGTTGTCGCCACTTTGTAACCCTTTGCGCTACATTGTACCTGGCATACGGTATTCAAAGGGGGCGTTACCCTGTTGGGGGGGCCAAACAAACTGCACAAGGAAATCTAAGAGATTTCCTCGCACCTTTGGCTTCCATTATTCACAAAGGGCCTCTGGGTCTTTTGCAGGATAAGCATCAGAATATTTTACGCTAATCCTGCAAAGCACTGGACTAGTGTTAAAAATTCTCATGCTAGTCCCCTAACTACTGCCATGGTGCACCATATTTTAAATACTGTGCACACATGGTTGCTTCAGAGGGGCACTCAGGGGCAGAAGAAAAGTGGTGCTGCACTTTGTACAACGCCACTTTTCTCAAATATGCCCCTTAGAGCTATTTTCTTAACATAAAAAACATCCTCTGGCCCATTTTAGATGTGAGGGTGCATTGTGCACTAAGAAAATATTGCTCAATGCTGGATTATGCTTCACAAATAATTACACATAATTACGAATAAGTTTTCTGTAATTACAAGTAATTATGCTAGAAAGTATTGCACTAGTTACACCCACCCCTACTTGTCTTGACCATAACCTGGCTGCTGTTTTCAGGTGCGCACTCTGCACTGCTCTGGTCTTTGGTTCCCTACCGGAATGCCCCGTGCCCTCTCTGCTCTGCATGGTGCCATGGTCTGGTGCATGCAGGCACAGAACACAAGTCTGAAGTTGTTTTACATGAATCGATCAGGTATGGGACTGGTTTCATTAAATAAATGAAAACATTTCTGAGTTCTGGCTGAAGCTTTTTCTATTTCTGCCTGTCCTGTCTCCTGTTCTCTGCCTACGCTCTCTCATCTCTTTTTCTTGTGTTTTCACCTGGATCCATCATTCATCACTATCTCCCTGATTTTTGCTCTTTCTCACCTCCTCATTCATCTCTCTCAGCCTCATCCATTCGAGACACCCATGTGATGTTTTCAGGTGGTCACACCACACTGCACTGACCTGTGGTGCCCACCCGGACTGGTCCTACAGCTCCGCCCACTGCTTTTCTTTTTCTCTTGGTCTTTCACTCAGCGGTGTCTTTGGTCACTATCTCTCTTCTGACCTTTCTCAACTCACCCCCAAATTTCGGGCTGTCTCAGGCTGACTCTTTGCAGACCATCCCTGAGGAGCACAGTCACTGACAGTCTCCCACAGGCTTCTCAGCGGTGCTGGTGGTGAAGCAGTAACTGCTTCTGCACATGACCTCACTCTAGAAGCCCAGTCACATTGTCACCATGATCCTGCCTCATAATTACACCCGCAGCTCTCCATACCTCTCCAGCCCCTTCTCTGTTGCCGTGTTTCACCTCCATTCTGCTGTCCTACTCCTCTCTCTCTCTCTCTCTCTCTCTCTCTCTCTCTCACTATACTCTCTTCCCTATCTTCCCTGTCTCTTTCCATCCCATGCCTCCTTCTGTCTCTCCTCCCATCCCATGTCACCCCCTATCATACTCTCCTAATCTTTCTTGCTCTCCCTGTCCTGCTTCAACATAACTACAAGTGCAAACCCAAAACACCAAAAGGAGAGAAATATTAAGTATTAGATCCATGGTACTGCAAAACTTTACAGAATCCTTTAAGAAAGCCACAGATGTATAGACACACTTCTAAAACTGAAGCTTAGCATTTTCCCCAAGTACATGGCTGCTCAATTTGGCCATCCAGTTCTCTACCCACAGCCTTTTCATAAAATGTTGCCCACAGTATTCAACAGAGCAAAGTTGACCTCAAATATTCTTCTATTTGAAAGAGAATACGGTTGTGATATTCCATGTCATCTAACCTATTAGCCATGATGCATCATACAGTAATTAGAAGTCAGTTCTGGAGCTGCTTGTCAGGGAAGGCTCCCCCTGAGCACTCTGTTTCCAGAATAATTATTGCATGCAGTTAACCCCAGAAGCAAATGATTTCACATGAAAACACCGCTATTTCTAATAATTGGAAAACATCAACGGAGATGTATTGGGCGTTCCTCTTAGTTAGGACGGTGATATCAAAACAAATGCAATATTGTCTTTTCGAAAACACTTACTACATATGCTTCATGCAAGACTCACACGTGCTAGTAGTGCAGGTGTGCACCAACAAACTGGAGATAACTTAGGAGTCATACATTGTAGATGGGTTGACCCTGTCCTGCATCTCTAACCATCACCAGGAGCAGGCATTCTAGTGCAGTGCTTCCCAAAGTTCACCAAAGTCCAGACAATAAATAAAGATGCCTTTAGATTCTATATTTATCTGTCACATTTGCTGTGCTACAAAGACAGAGATCAAATGTGAAGCCATGTCTTCTGCTGCTTAGTTGTAGGGGAGAGACCGGTTTTTATGTAATTCTCTCACTTTGTAGTCAGAGAAAGAAAACTAAAGTGAATTATGTTACAATCCTGTGGGGCTACATGAAATGTAAAGTGAAACCTGGAGGATGTCATTTTTTCCTAACACAGAAAGAAAAGTAAATACATGTAAATGAATTGTACACACTCAACAATTAGCAGAGCAAAATAAAGCATGTATTTTTCTATTTCTATGTGATGGCTATGTGATAGAAACAAAGATTTTCCTAGAAAAAATGGCTATGTGATGTAAACAAAGATTTTACTAGAACAAATCAAGACACCTTACTTGGTGATGCACCAATGATAAATATTCACTAAAATCTGTGCAGATTTACTGACAATTTCAATAGAAATTGTCCTGTCAACAAATAGCCACCAAACAATGCTCTAGGTGCATTATAAAAATCGTCCACCTCATGTCCATTAAAGCTGGGTAGGTCACAAAAGTTTGTTGTAATTAAAAGTGGGTTGTGTTTTAAACATTTGGGAAGCACAGTTCTAGACTGTTCTGTTGTTTGATGACACCTGCTTGGGTTTTGTGACTTATCGTGACATCACTCAGTGGTTGGCTCCTTTAAGTATTTCTTCAGGCTGTTCTCTTTGAAAACACCTAGAGAGAGTCAAAGTTCTTGTCAGCTTCTTCTTCAGTCTACCTATTCCCATGATTAAAATTACAGAGTTAATGGCTGGGAAATAAGCAACCACAAGGGTAGATGCAAAGGAGACCATACCATTGGAAGGGTAAACATATAAATATCTCAGGCATTGGGTAACATAGAACGCGGAATAAAGGAGGAGGAGAAAGGCCACTGTTTTCACTGCCCCAAAGGTAGCATCCATATGTATGTTGCTGAAGTCCTTTGCATTCTGCCTCATCCTCTTCATGTGCCTGCAGAGCGTGGTGAGGATCGCTATAGCTGAGAAAGTAAATATTGCAAATACGAACAAGATGTTGCTGATATATGCTGTGTTCTTTACATCCAGTATTTTTGGGCCAAGGACTGATACATTACGTGTTGAGAAGATTGAAAAGTTGGAAAGACCATTTGCAGCTGACTGAGCCTCAAAATTAAAGGCTGACGGTAGACATGAGGCCAGGGAAATCACAGCTGAGCCCAGAAGCAGCCAGTGTACATTCTTTAATAATACCTTGGTCATTCGAACTATGTGTGGTTGGGTGAACCTCACAATCTTCACACAGCAGTACACGCAATACCAGGTGGCAAACCAAAGGCTGCAGCAGCGAAGCCAAAACACAACCACAAAGAAGCGATTGAGGGCACTGTCCATTGAGGAGAAGGCTTCATTCAATGTAGGGTTGGTTTTGATGACAAAGTAAAGGCATAGGTGACCAAGGTTGGAGAAGGCAAGGCTGGTGAGGATGAGGTCACAGGAGCTGAGGTCACTGCTGCTTTTAACCCATTCAATGAAATTTACCGTGAGAATGAACACGTTTCCCATCAGCCCAGACACCAAGGCGATCACTTGAAGCACAAACATGGCTGCATCCACTGGTAACGCCATTTCATGGTTTTTCAAGCTAAGATTGGTCACCTGCTACAAGATGCTTCAACCCAGGAAAAATGATGTGCTATTTAAAACCAGCAATGTATTCCCCTTTAGCGTATAGTTTGCACTCAGCGAGAAAATATTCTTCATCTTATTATAGCACTAATTTGACTAATGCAAATGGTGTCCGGCTCCACTCTTAGACCTGTGACCACATCTCCTGCTCCTCATTATCATACTGTGCTTCTCTTCCATCCATAATGGAAACAGATTTGCAATGTGGCCAAAGAGATTCAAATGTAGCCCTGTTAAATATTTATACTTTGCATAAATCCCTAAGACAACAAATGCTGAAGTTAGATGGGTCTATCCTGCCTAGAAAAGCAAGTTGATAGGGAATAAAACATCTTTTAAAAACATTTTGGTTAAAGAAAAAGAAGTAAAACATAACATGTAAATGTAAGAAGAATGGTGACAAATTGAAATAGCAGCATTCTGTCTCTGCAGAAGTAACTTGCATCAGGAGGGAGCAGGGGTAAGGTGCTGGTGATGCCTGGATAATGATGGGATGTGAGATTTGCTGCAGGAAAATCCACAGATGGAAGGGATGTGTGAGATTTGAAAGCCACAGTTTGTTTTCACCCGAGATTTTCCAACCACTGGCAAATATATGTAAAATTATTCTAATCCAATAAAATCTCTGACAATGCATGACACATTATTTACAGTTTGTGGCCAAGGGATTTTTCCAGCACACTTGGGTGACATAAGAGCGCTTACACCCACTTGGTATGATTTTAAAGCTGGAGTAGACCACAAGTGATGCCAAAAAGTGAGAAGTCTGCAGTCAACGTTTTGGGAAATCTTCTTTTGAGCCAAGTCTAAATAAATGGGAAGCAGTGCTCACATGCAAGTTTCATGGGATTCTTATAAACCGGTGCTCAGCTGTAGTTAGGTTCTGTGTGTTTGTGCTGCCCACAGTTTGGCCCCATAGAGGACTGACCCCAGAGCCTTTACGTTGTAAATCTCAAGGTCCGGGGCCACCCTTCTTGCAGTTGTCTTTCCATGGGTCTTGGCTATGCACGTAGGCTGATGGATTAGGGACATGTGTGCATTTTTTAATTGTGATAGCACAAATTAGTTGAAAATCTTATCGCTAGGTAGTCAAATTCTGGCACCACTGATGTGGGTTCACCAACCACATCAATAAGCTTTTTATAGTGGGTCACTTTCAGATTGAAGAAGAACATTCACTTTGGGCGTCATTCTGAGCTTGGCGGGTGGCGGGAGCCGCCCGCCAATTGGGAACCGCCAGAATACCGCTGCGCGGTCAAAAGACCGCCGCGGTTATTCTGAGTTTCCCGCTGGGCTGGCGGGCGACCGCCAGAAGGCCGCCCGCCAGCCCAGCGGGAAACCCCCTTCCATGAGGATGCCGGCTCCGAATGGAGCCGGCGGAGTGGAAGGGGTGCGACGGGTGCAGTTGCACACGTCGCGATTTTCAGTGTCTGCTTGGCAGACACTGAAAATCTTGGTGGGGCCCTGTTAGGGGGCCCCACAACACCCGTTACCGCCAGAACCAGGCTGGCGGTAAGGGGGTCGGAATCCCCTTGGAGGATTCCCTTGGGCAGCGGGAAACCGGCGGGACACCGCCGGTTTCCCATTTCTGACTGCGGCTGTACCGCCGCGGTCAGAATGCCCATGGGAGCACCGCCAGCCTGTTGGCGGTGCTCCCGCGGTCGTTGGCCCTGGCGGTCCATGACCGCCAGGGTCAGAATGACCCCCTTTGTCTTGGAAGTATTAAGTTCCAGTCCCTGCTCTGCACAAAAGGCATTAAAGGTATTTAATAAATGTTGTAGCCCCGGGGACGACTTAGAAATCAGAAAGGTATAATTTGCCAAGAAGAGAGCAGGCACCCGCCTCCCCCTAGTTTGGTCGCGTATTACCCATCCCTATCCACAAAATCTATTACTCCATTAATATACAACGTTAACACGGTGGGCACAAGGATGCAACTTTACCTAACCCCTCGGTCTACCTGAATAGGTTCCGTCAGCTCCCCCTTTTCCTCTCACCTGACTTGGGAACAGTTCTTGTTATGAAGCATTATTGGAATTTCCAAAAGGGGCTTGGGGATGCCTAATTCTTTCAACACCCTCCACATCATCCCCCTGTGGACCAGGTCAAACGCTGATGGTAAATCAATAAAGGCAACAAAATGTTTGCCCTTGTTGATTATAACCTCTTGCCAGTGGATGCACATAAAACGAAAGATCTGGGCAATAGCACGTATGTTGGCTCTAAAGCCTGTAGCTCGGACAGGACATTCACTTCTCTCATCCAACCTTGCAGATGCCCGAGAACCTGTTTACATAAGATTTTTCTGGAGAGAGTCAATCAGACTAATCGGTCTAAAATTCTGTGGCAAGGAGCGATCCCCCCTTTTGTAAATAGGGATTATTTCCACATTTTTCCATAAAGGAGGAATATCCATACTGGAAAGAATCATGTTTGATGATCAGAATCCTGGGTTGGAGGGGTTGAACTTGCCCTCCACCAACCACATTCTGGTCTTGATAGGGAGGCCTACCTGCTGCAGGGCCTCAAGGACCTTGCCTAGGTGGATCAGGTGGAACTATAGAAAGCTATGCCATCAAGGTAAGCTGCATTAATGGATGCCAGTCCAGCAAGGACTTGCTTCACCTATGAAAAGTGGTAGGTGCATTTTTTAGTCCAAAGGGCAAAAGAGTAAACTAATAAAACCCACTAGGAGTAGAGAATACTGACCTCTCTTTTGCTCCTTTGATCAGGCCAATCTGCCACTATCCTGATTTCAAATCAAAAGTACTTAGATGTGTGACTGCCCCTAGCCTGTCAATTAGCTCATTTGCTCTTGGGATTGACTGTGCATCAGTTGTTATTACAGAATTAAGGCCCCTGCCATCCACACAAAATGTTATCCTCTTGTCTATCCTTTTGAGTGAGGTTTGGGGACTAAAACTACTGGGCTAGCCCAGGGGCTCTCTACGGGTTCAATGACACCCAGATCCAACATGTTTTGATTTCAGCTTGTATGCTGTCCCTGACATGGTCTTACTGTCTGTTTTTGTCAAGCAAGCTGTTACCAATGTGCACATCATGGGTATACTAATCAGTCCTTCCAGGGGTCAGGGAGAATAACTCAGCATACTGGTTGAGGACTTGCCTTTAATTAGCCTGCTGTTGCTCTGTGAGGGTATCTGACAAGACAACTCCATCCACCAAAGCATCTTGTGGGTTGCTGGAGAGGAGATCAGGGAGAAATTCACTCCCTTCTTCTTGTCCCTGACCATGATCACATCAGCTCTGTCATAATAGGGTTTTAGGAAGCAGACATGGATGATTATGTTCAGGTTTTTGCAACTGCCTAAGTCAACCAAGGAGGTAACTGCCCCTTTCCTTTCAAGAATGGGACAGGACCAAGACCATTTGTTCTGGAGAGCTCTTGGAGCAACATGCTCCTAAATCCAACATTTCTGCCCTGGTTTGAACTCAACCATGGCAGCATTTTGGTCATACCAGAGCTTTTGCAGCTCGTGACTGGCCTGAAGATTTTGTCTTGCGTCTCCATGTACTCTGCCATCCTTGAACGTAGGCCAAGTACATAGTCCAAAATGTCCTACTTGGGCTGAGAGGTTCCTCCCAGTCATTCCTTACAAGAGTTAGTGGTCCCCTAACAGGATGCCCAAACAAAAGCTCAAATGGAGCAAATCCTACTGGCTTTTGTGGCACTTCCCTGTAGGCAAAACGCAGACATGGAAGTAAGACATCCCATATCCTTCTGAGTTTTTCAGGGAGTCCTCCAATCATGCCGTTTAGGGTCTGATTAGATCATTCAACCAACCCATTTGTTTGAAGATGGTAATGGGTAGTGAACTTATAAGTCACACCACATTTCTTCCACATGTGTCTTTAGTATGCAGACATGCAGTTTGAACCTCTGTCTGATACTACCTCCTTAGGGAACCATCCTCTGGTGAAAATACCAAGGAGGGCTTTTGCAACTGCAGGAGCAGTGATGGGCTCATGGGGTATAGCCTCAGGATATCCAGTGGCATATTCCACTACCACTAGTATGTATCTGTGTCCTGATGCTGTTTGGGGGTCAAGAGGGCCAGCAATATCCACCCCTACCCTCTCAAAGGGAACCCCAACCACAAGTAGTGGCACCGAGGGGGCATTCAAGTGTCTTCATGCCTTGCCACTGGCTTGGCAGGTAGTGCAGGACTGACAAAAGTCCTTTTCTTTTTTGTTGCAATCCTGGCCAGTAGAAGTGGTTAACTAACTTACTCCAAGTTTTATTTTGGCCTAGATGCACAGCTAGGGTAATGCCATGGGCTAGAGTCAGGATAAACTCTCTGTACTGCTGAGATACTACCACCCTCCTGGTTGCACCAGGCTTGAGGTCTTTGGACTCAGTGTATAGCAGCCCATCCTCCCAATAAACCCTGTGGGTGTCACTGACATTTCCTTGCTCTTCCTGTGCAGCTTGATGCCTCAGGCCTTCAAGAGTGGGGCAAGTTCTTTGCCCCTGGCACAGGTCTTCCCTGGAGAATCCCCCTGGGCCCAGGAGTTCTGGGTGTTATGGCCCAAGCTATGCAGGCTCAGTTCCCTCCAGGGTGGGTGAGTTTAGATCTAGTTTAAAGCTGGTTCCCCAGTCTTCTTGCCCTTTCCCTTGGGAGGCTGATCCACTATTTCAGGATGCAGCTGTCCTTTTTCTCACTGAAGGCTACTCTGTGCCCTAGTCTTGACACATGCCCATTCTGGGATCCCAAGCGTTACTGTATGGGTCTTCAGTTCTACTTCAGGCCAGTGGGAATGACCCAGGTTGTTTCCAAGCAGGAAATCTACTGGGATGGATGAGGACACAACCATTTCTTTTTGCTCTACTACTCCCCCAATTAAAGGTTACCATAGCCATGGGATGGAGCGTTGTCTCATTGTCAGCATTGGTGACAGGATACGACTTCCCTATCAGGTAGTGATTTAAATGGACAAAGTGCTGGGTTAGCATGGTAACACTTGCTCCTGTGTTCCTCAGTGCTTCTACTTTCTCCCCATTAATCAAAGGGTGCTGCCTGTAATTTTGCATGTTACTTGGCCAGGCAGCACAGGATAATTCTACCCCACCCTCAGTAACTAACGTTGCTTCTGTAGGATCACTGACATGGTCATGCCACACCTCTGATCCCATCTGAAGATTAGCAACTGCATTTAATGCAGGTTGACTAGAACATTCTTTTTGTCATGGCACCTAGCCTTGTTGGGATGAAAGTTCTTACCTTTGTGGCCCCTCACCCCAGGCTGTGAGGAGTCTCGGGCCCCCCTCCTGTGCAGGTTTTTGGGGTCTTTGATAAGGCTCTTTGCTTTTTTTTTTTTACACCTATGTTTCACCTGGGGGGGGGGGTCGTTTTGGTCTCTTTCTTTTGGTCTATCCCACCAAAGGTAGTCTTGGTCACCCTTGTTCTGACCCGGTGGTCTGCCTTCTTCACCAACACCTAAGGGGAAAGCGTACCTTGGTCTACCAGGTATTGATGTAGCCTCTCATTGTAACAATTACTCAGCAGATGCTCTTTTATGAATAGGTTGCACACCCCATCATAATCTTGTACCTTGTTACCAGCTAACCAACAACCCAGCATTGTTATTGAATAATCCACAAACTCTACTCAAGTTAAAAAAAATGTGGCCAATTGAAAAACAAAAACAATTAAGCCAAACACAATTTGGAGAGTTATTTGTGTGTTCACAAAATTGACAAAATGTTATCAAAAAAATGAAAAGTCTTTATCCCACCAATGATTCACCAAATGTAGGAGAGTGGCCCTCTATGTAGTGTGCAAAACTAGACACACTGTGCAGGGGGTCCAGGCAACCACATATCGGTTCACAGAAGTAAACACTAGACCACCTAATGCTCTAAATTGTATGGTCGCTTGGTTGAGCAGTTAGGCTAATCTTGGAGAAGTGCAAAGCATTTGATGTGCACACAGTATCAATAATGAAACCACATACTCAAAAGAAAAACTCTTGAGATTTTTATATACATTTTAAGACCAAGATCATCAAGATTGGGTAAGTACTTTTTAAGCTATGACTTTTTGAAGTTTTCTTAAAAATAGTCTTTCTGTACGTAACTACGCACCATAAGAATCACTTGAAAACTAATTCAAAAATTCACAATAAATTGGGCAATGTGTTTACCAGTGTCTCCTTTTGCAGGTACGTCAAGGTCATCGATGGGTACCCTGGAAGAGCTGGGGAAGTTTGGGCAACTCCTGGTTGCTGCGGGAGCAGCTACAGAAAGTTGATGGAGCTGGTGTCAGGCTACTGTTAGGGACCACTTGGAAAAGTATTTCACTGGCTGACTTAGAGGTAAGTCCTGTGGGTCCCCTTGGAGTATCGAGTTTGAAAGGGGTGAGGAACCTTGCGGGCACAGCTGGTTCTTCGGTGCAGGGCACAGAACGACTGGATGCATAGTGAATCGATGACCCAGGAGCTGTGTGTAAAGGTGCCCTCAGAAGCAGGAGTAAAGTACCTTGGAGGGTATGTTGCAGTTCAGCAGGGGCTCTCTGGTAGGAGGTCCAAGTGGCTCCTGAAGTCTATTGACTAGGGCTTCCTCTTGGTCCTTTTTCGGTCCAGTGTGGACGGCTCTTCTGGGTGTCCAATGTAAGGTGACCAATACTTAGGGTAATTGTACCATCTGGCCACTGGAGGGTGCAGTGCCCCCATCCTTGGTACACTGGCAGCGTTTGTCCTTATGGTCTGATGGGTGAAGTTTGGTCCGGCTGTGCCATCCCGTTGCTTGGTCAGCAGTCCGTCAGTGAAAAGCCTCTACTGGGTCTTGGGATTCTTGGTGTTGAGAATGATGCGTTCACTCTGGAGGGAGATCTTTCGTGATTTTTTAATATTGGAGTCCTCTGCGATTTGTCAAGTCCATCCAATGTCCAAGCAACCCCTCAGCAGTGATTGTCAGGTCCTAGGGGCAACAGGAAGGGTTTGGCACCTTTTCTTGGTGCAGTAGGTCTTCAGTTCTCGAGACTTGGGTTTTCCTTGTTGCTGGTCTTCTTTTGTCCATGGAATCTGATTTCTTGGTCTAGGGAGGCCCACTAAATACTGTATTTAGTGGACGTTTTAGGGATACCAAGTAGTGACCGATGGGTCATCTACCTTAGGGTTTCTACATCCACTAAGTGCCCACTTTCTGTCGGCATAGGTCACTTCCCTACACCTGATTGGCTATTTTCCATCCACCCAAGATGGAAGAAAATGAAATGGAGAGGGCACCTGGGGGTTGAATTTCAAGGGCAGTATGATCTTTAAAACTTGCCAACAGGGCAGTGTACTTTGCTGAGGGAGGGGGTGTTAGCACTTCCACCCAGGAAGGGCTTTGTTCTGAGTCCCAGACAGCAGGATCACTCACCCCAGGGATTCAGAATCTTGTCTGGCAGTGGCAGACTGGTTGTGACCGGCAAGCAACCATGTCACGGTAGTTAGCTTTTTCCAAAGTGACTTCTGGGTACATTTTGTAATAAATCCAATATTTGTACCAGTTTGGATTCATCATTCTGAGTTGTTTTATTCCAAACAACCCAGGGTTCAGAGTAGCCATCATGTAGCTGTGAAACTTGTACTGACCAGTGTCCAGCACATGGATTAAAATGCCTGCTCTGTTCACTAACTAATTCCCTGCTTTGGCATGGACACTGCAGTTATGACCTCACATACCAAATAGTGCACCCTGCCTTAGGACTGGAAGGCCTGCCAGAGGGGTGACTTATCTATAGGCCATGCAGTGTGTAGTGTGCAGGGCACACAGGCTGTGTTCCATGTCAAGTTTGTCTTTTAGAATTGCTCCAGAACACTCGGCCTGCAACGGTAGTGCTGGATGCTTTGGGATGCATGCACTAGAGGGTGGCACAATCTGTGCTGCTACCCTAGGGGGCCTACCCTTAGTACTCCATGCCTTGGTTACCTGCCATTTACTACAGACTTACAGTAACAGCTAAAGTTGTTGCCAATTGTGCCAATACATCACAACAGTTTTAGGGAAAGAGATCTAGCCCAGGGAACCTGGTTAGCAGGGACGCTGGCCACTAACAATTTTGAGGCTACATCACATACCAGGAAACAAGTGGGAGGCTAACCACGCAAAAAGAGGCTTTTTCTCACACTTGGGGCTTGGCCTTGTTTACAATCCTGTGCAAGCATCGTCCCTGCCCTTACCTCTTGAGTCGCATGGAGCTTCCAGTGCTCTAGTCATTTAAGCCTTCTTAATGATTCTGTGATCCTGAATTCTAAGACACTTCTAGTGTCTTCCTTCATGATATTTTTATGGCTCCTCTTTGAGCTTCTTGCACCAAATCTCCTGTTCGGATTCCTGTTCAAGTACTAGACATGACTAAGTACTTTTCCCTCAGGTTAGTGTGTAGTAATCCAAAGGGTAACGAATGGTATATTCCAAGGCAGATGCCTATGAAGGCGTGAGCTTGTTTTCGGACTTTGGACATTGTTTGAGTATTAATCCCCTTGAAGCCTCTTTCATCACACCTCTCTGAACTCTGTTGTTCCTGAACTGAATGTTTGCTATTGTGTTTCCTGGCAAGTTGTATCTAATATTTAGAAAAAATCTCCTAGAGGTTGAAGTTGTATCAATGAATCAATCAATCAAATTATTTGTTGAGCACACTACTCACCCGGAAGGGTCTCAAGGCACGGGGACGCCACTGCTCAAAGAGCCAGGTCTTAAGGCACTTCCTGAAGGTCAGGGGGTCTTAGGTCTTATGTAGGTTGGTGGGGAGTGAGTTCCAGCAACGGAGTGGCGGAGCGGAGCTGGCGTGTCAGGATGTGGAAGTTGAGTCAATCGTTGAGGAAGGCCGGTCCGGTGTCGTGGAGAGCTTTGTGAGCGTGGATTACGATTCTGAAGTCGATCCTTTTGTCGAAGGGTAGCCCGAGGAGGTCCTTGAGGTGGGCAGAGATGTCTTTGTGGCCAGAGAGATTGAGGATGAGATGTGCTGAGGCGTTCTGGATGCGCTGGAGTTTTTTCCGGAGCTTGGCCGTTGTTCCCACGTAGAAGGCCTTGCTGTAGTCCAGTCTGCTGCTAACGAGGGCGTGGGTGACCATTCTTCTGGTTTCTACGGGAATCCACCTGAAGGTCTTGCAGAGCATTCGAAGGGTGTTCAAGCATGAGGACGAGATGGCGTTGACTTGCTGGGTCATTGAGAGTGAAGAGTCTAGTATGAAGCAGAGGTTGCGTGCGTGGGTGGTTGGTGTTGGGGGTGACCCCAGGGTGGCTGGCCACCAGGAGTCGTCCCATGCTGACTTGTTGGGGCCGAAGATGATGATCTCAGTTTTTTCTGAGTTCAGCTTGAGGTGGCTTGCTGTCATCCAGTTGGCAATAGCGAGGAGTTCGGTGTGGAGGTTGTTCTTGGCAGTTGCAGGGTTCCTTGTGAGGGAGAGGATGAGCTGGGTGTCGTCAGTGTAGGAGATGATGTTGAGGCAGTGGGATTGGACGATGTTGGCTAGCAGAGCCATGTAGATATTGAAGAGGGTGGGGCTGAGTGAGGATCCCTGGGGGACTCCGCAGATGGTTTTGGTGGCCTTTGACTGGAACGGGGGGAGGCAAACTCTTTGTGTTCTCTCGGAGAAGAAGGAGGTGAGCCAGTCCAGGGCTCTGTGGCGAATTCCGACGTCGAAGAGGCGTGTGCGGAGGGTTTAGTGACATACGGTGTCAAAGGCTGCAGAGAGATCGAGGAGGATGAGGGTAACGGTTTCACCTTTGTCTAACCTGGTCCTGATGTCGTCGGTGCAGGCGATGAGGGCGGTCTCAATGCTGTGGTTTTTGCGGAATCCTGACTGGGAGACGTTGAGTAGGCTGTTGTCCTCCAGGAAGCAGGAAAGCTGGTTGTTGACTATTTTCTCTATGACCTTCGCAGGGAAGGGGAGTAGGGAGATAGGTCGGTAGTTTTTAAGGTCTTCTGGGTCGGCTTTGGGCTTTTTGAGTAAGGCGTTGACTTCGGCGTGTTTCAAGCTTTCCGGGAAAATGGCGGTCTCGAAGGAGCTATTGATGATGGTCCAGAGCTGGGGAGCGATGATTTGGCTGGCCTTATTGAAGACGTGATGAGGGCAGGGGTCTGCGGGGAAGACGGAGTGGATGGTGCTCATGATTTTGGTTGTTTCCTCATCGTTGGTGGGGGTCCAGGCGCTCAGTACGTTGGTGCAGCAGGGTACGATGGGGTCGACCATGTCGGTGGTGGTGGTGGTGGGGGGGCGGCATTGCGAAGCTTCCATGAATAACTGTGATCTTGCGGTGGAAGAAGATGGAGAGAGAGTGGCAGAGGTCTTTTGAGTGGGTAGGGTCGGTGGAGTAGGACTTGGAGTTGGTGATTTCCTTGATGATGTTGACTAGCTCCTTGCTGTTGTGTGTGTTTTTGTCAATTCGTTCTTTGTAGAAAGATCTTTTGGTGGTACGGATGAGCTGGTGTTGTTTGCGCATGATTGCTTTGAGGGTGGTGAAGTTTCTCTCTGATTGTTCTTGGCGCCAGGTTGTCTCAGCTTTCCAGCATTCTCGTTTGGAGGCCTGGAGGTCTGTGGTGAACCAGGGAGCTTTCTTGGGTGTTGTTAGTTTTCTTGAGTGGAGCAAGGGTGTTGGCGCAGTCGTCGAGCCATTGCTTGAGATTGAGAGCGGCTGTGTTGGGGTTGCTGATTTTGGGTGGTAGGGTTTGGGCGAGGTTGGAGATCAGTTGTTCCTTGGAGACCTTTTCCACTTGCTGTGAGGGAGCAGATGCTGTTGGTGGTGGGTGGTGGGCTTCAGGAAGGAAAAATTAACGCAATGGTGGTCGGTCCATTTGAGTTCGATGGTGTGGGTGAAGGTAATGTGGCTGCTGGAGGAGAAGATGGTGTTGAGCGTGTGCCCGGCGGAGTGGGTGGGCGAAGTGACCAGTTGCTTGAGGCTGAGGTTGACGAGGTTGTCCAGAAGGGCAGCGGGGTTGCAGTGTTGTCCAGATGGAAATTTAGGTCGCCGAGGAGCAGGTAGTCCGAGGAGGCGAGGGCGTGGGAGCTGATCGTGTCAGCGAAGGTGTCGCAGAATTGGGAGCGGGGACCTGGTGGTCTGTAGACGAGGGTTCCTCTCAGTGTGGTATTGGCGTTGTTGTGTATCTGAAAGTGCAGGTGTTCTGTGGCATCTGGGGCATCGTTGGTGTCGTTGGAGATCCTGATGGTGCTTCTGTGTATAATGGAAATTCTTTCTCCTGGTTTGTTGATATGGTCTTTCCGGGTGATCTTGTAGCCCTCAAGGATGGCTATGGTGATGTCTGGTTCTGAAGAGGGGTTCATCCATGTTTCGGTGAGGAAGGCGATGTCATGAGAGGTTGACGTGAGTAGGTCCCAGAGCTCGATGGCGTGCTTGTGGACGGAGCGGGTGTTGAGGAGGATGCAGTTGAGATGGTTGGGGTGTCTGGCGTTGTTGTGGTGCTTGGGGGCTTGACTTCAGGTGAATCGGCACAAGCGGCAGGCAAAGGGTCCGTAGGTGTGCCTGGGGACGGCGTGGGTGCAGGCGGTGGGCCAGCCGGGGTTGAGTGCGTGGAGCTCAGCAGTGGTGTAGTGGCGTCTGGAGGCATGGGGGCGCGAGGGGGACAGGGCCACAGGGGATGCAGCGGCAGGAATGGGAACCGGGCAGAAACAGGCAGCAAAGCAGAAAAAAAGGCAGAGACAGCAGAAAAGGCAATAAGCCAAAAAACGGCACAAAAAACAGAGACAGGATAAACACACAAGACAAGACAAACACAATACTTACGACCACTAGACAACAGGGATGAGGCGCAGGCAGGTGCCTGCGGGTGATGGAGGGCCTCGAACTTGCGGCAGCAGCGAGGGTGGGGTCATGAGCACGAGTGCAGTCCGGTGGAGGTGCTCGTCGCGCAGAGTGGTTCCTGGCCTTAATTCAGGTCAGGTTAAAGTTGTACTCAGGTTTGAACCTGAGCCCTGCATGTTCCAGAGTGTCATTAAAACTACAATTTATTCTTGAAATGGTTGTTGCTCTCGCTCATCCAATATTAATGATGATGCCTGTTAGTGTACATATAGGGCCTGATTACAACTTTGCTGGAAGGGGTTAATCCGTCCAAATGTGATGGATATCCTGCCCACCGTATTATGAGTCCATTATAGCCTATGGAACTTGTAATACGGTGGGCGGGATATCCGTCACATTTGGGACGGATTAAAACCCTCTGCCAAAGTTGTAATCAGGCCCATAGTGTTAACAATTGAGAGACCTTTCTAGTTGAGAACACCGATTATTTTTTCTCTTGTCCTTTTTAGTGTTAAACACTTGCATAAGGATAACGAGGACGAGGGAGTCCCGATCACACAAGGCAGTAGAAACGACAGCAGAGAAGTTAATTCATTGATGCAACATCATCTTTTCTTATTTTATCCCATCCACTTTTCCTCTCTGGCTTGGCATGGCTTGTGGAATTAAGGTTGTCTTCTCAGTCTGAAACAGACAATGGGAATTTCCCTGAAGTGGACCTGTATCTTCTCTAAGGACAGATAAACACATGCTCCACTCTGAGTATTCAATGATCATAAATGTACCTACATATTGCAAACCAGAGACTTCTGATGTTCCAGATGATCTTCCTGTACCTGGATCAATAAGAAGAAATCTCTTGTTAGTAGCAGTTTCTGATGGCATTAGAAATGTGCATGCACTGTGTGGGTCAGGCTTGTTGCTTATATGATAAACAGTATATTGTTAATAGAGCTTCTTCATGTGTGGTAAATTTTTCTTAGTGATGTGAAATAAATATCCAGAGGGATACCAGTACTGCTACAGTCTGTTAGTAGACAGTTTCGTCCCCAGAGTTTTTCCATCTTCTATAATGCACTCTTCCATGCTCATCATAGAGATGCACTGCTAACTTACAATGGTGGATGAATGTTGCTGTGACCACAACATTGTTTCCAGTAGTGGTACATGTCCTCCAAATATGTAACTAACTAGAGGACTTTCAGCAATAAGACAGATGGTTATGTGAGGTTCCACTGGCAGAAATCGCTATGTGAACAATGTATTCAGGTGCATACAGAGAGCGCATTTCAATGAGGGGCTTGCCTAGGCATGGTCATCACTCTTTAACATCCCTTTAGACAAAGTACGTGTCCATGTGCAACAGATTAATACTGCAAGTGACCTGCCTCAGGCCCTGATTATAATATGTTGCTCATCAAAAGAGAGTACTAATCGCTGTTGGGATTGAAGACCACTCTTTTTAGTAGGGGTGACAACTGACTCCAAGTCCAGGCTATGACACTATTGTTTGTTGGTGAAAACTAGTTCTTGTAGTGGAGAATAGAAATTGCACATGCAGTGGTTCATAACTGGACCCCTCATTTTGACCTTGTATGTATCTTGCATGTACATGTTATTACCTGGGTACATGTGCTGTGAGGCTCCCAGGCTAGGACTGTATGAAACTCTCATAGTTATAGTGTGCTCTATAAAGGTAGTGCTAGTCTGAGGTGTCTATCAATTCCCATCCCAAAGGTGGCTGGACTGTGCTCTTTCTGAAACTACAAATCAGTGTAAGAAACTGGGGATGTGACCTGAGAAAGAGCAATACTTGAACATAGGGAAGACTGGTTTATGCCCTCCTCATTCGGTTCTTTGTGATGGAGGCAGGAACTATATACCTGTAATACAGAGGAGACAAGGTGACAGTTAATCTATTTCAGTGTTTGTTATTAACTTATGACTACCTTAAAAACAAATGCTCTGTACAAGAAATGTGTCTATCTTGCCACCAAATTTAGGGCTAGCTTTGAATTTGATAGGGAAATGGAAAAACCTGCCGTCCCCAGGAATGCATAAAGGCAAGACCTTCTTGCATATCCATTGTTCTATTATTTGAAGAAGCTCTCCACACCTGTGTAGAGAAAAGAGCAGACCAGAGAGAGAAACCTTGGTGGTCTTTCTTTCAAGATGTGGGCAAAATGTCTGGAATTACAGAGAAGATTCATATCACTGAGCTTTGCTGAGAATAAAGTAAACTGCCATGTGTGTTGATGTCCTGCCTTGCATTACTAGAGCTTAGGATCCTGTGTTCGCTGCTATGTAAAACCAAGATTTTAAGTGACACTCTGTTGCCCAGAATGACAGTGACATTCCACTCACAACTCTCTGTAGTGTTAAAGGCTACTGTGTAATCCTGGAAGAGGTACTCTCTGAGCTCCCTTATCACCTTTGAAAGGCATGTATTCAGCAGACATTGTTCTGATATGTGACCTTACTAAAGGCACCCCACTATGTGACATAACTGTTGTGAGCCTCTGAACTCCATGCCCAAAGCATATCTGTAGGTAGTACATGGAACTGCAGGTTGAGGTCAGCATCTGACTCTTTTAGAGGCATGCCATGAGGTTGTCCATCACTTTTTGAAGCCCCGGCGATCCTACCATTTGTCTGAGAGTCAGCACCTCAATGCAATGGCCATAATGTGTACAGTAAGCACTATTCCAAAAGTATGCTGCATTTTATAGAATTTCCTAAACGTACAACCTACAGTGAATATGTGCATAATATTAGTAAACGTTTTATTATTTTTTCATAAAAAACAATTACACAAATGCAAGATGTAATACTTGAAACCAACATCAAATCTCCATACCAACCTCTATGGATAATCCTTGACTATTCAACCCTGTTACTAGGCATGTGCAACATTTTGCTACGACTGTGTAATTTGCATAATCTGTGCAATTTATTTAGAATGTCAAAAAATAAACCAGTACTGCACACAATATTTTGATCCACAGGCAGGAGCATAAAAGGTTTCATGAAAGGCAGGTTTGAGCAAAAAATGTCGCAAGAGATATCTTCTCTTTGAATCAGTATCCTTGCAATCTAGAGGACTTTGCAATCTTGTTACAAATATTGCCATTCTGTCCTTAAGCCATGCATGCCCTGGAGAAAATACCCTGACAATAATGCAGGGGTTAAGTCTGCGATCTATTACATTTAATTTTAGTGGATTTCATCCAAAATCAACTGACCTATCTGCATAGGCCAGGGCAGCATGCACTGGGGCAGAACAATAGCATTAGAATGCATAAAGGCTTTGCAGGCACCAAAGAGTCTACTGAACTATTTCAATCTTTTCTTGAGCCCCCTAATACAATGTGACCAGTCCTTGCTCAAGTCACATACTGTAGTTTAGGATTATGCCATCCAGGTTCTAAGTAGTGCTAACAAGTGCCCTGTGGGCTCCATGTGTGTATTCCTATAACAAAAAAGTCTCCTACTCCTTACAATCTTAGCTCCACTTCCCGTTCCAATACAGTTTTTCTCTCCACTGTCCTGATGTATGATGGTCCTTATGATCCTTTCTGTCTCCAGAGCTTGACTCAACCACATCCAGGTGGTGGATCTTTTATCTATACCCTTTTTATAAGCAGTCTAGAATGTATTCTCTCATGTTTCCAATCCATACTCTGATTCAGGCTTTCCTGTTTCCTGTTGGTGCCTTCAGTTCAGCTTCCCTTTTATTGTTGGCTCCCTGATTCCTCGCACCTGCTTTAAGTCTGGCTCTCTCTCTGCACCTGAGCATCTCTGCCTCCAGCTATTTCAGCCTTGTGAGGCTAGAGAGCAGCAGCTCACAGCTGACATTACTGCTGAGTCTCCCTGCTCTCTATTATAACCCTACTGCTAGATATCCTGGCTTGCTCCATGATTTCGGTTTCCATTGTTATATGATTCCACTTTCTTGTTCTGACAAGTTATTTGTGTTTGTATCTTGTCTCATGTTTATCCTGCTTCTTTGTTCCTGTGAATGCGTTGATTCTCTTCTTGTCTGCACTGCTCTTGATCTGATATATGCAGACTCCTTGCCAACCACTTGCTCACAAGTCACGTTAGAAGTGTCACATTTAGAATGTAAGCCTTTGGCTCATAACGGAGCAGATAAATTACATCTATCTACCAATAATAATATGCATGCCTACAACAACACTTTCTGATGTACTGCTTATCTTTTGGAGGTCTGCAGCAGAAGACATTCATGAAAATTGAAGGCAGTGCCTCGGACCTCAGGGGGCAACGATGAAGTATGGTGCACGGAATCATCTGGGTTTTTAGGCAGGAAACAGCATTAATGGGAAGGCAGCCTCTCACCCAGATGCCCTTCATCCTTGAAACTCTCAAGGGAACTTACAGGATAGATATGTGGACATGGGGAGGGAACAGGCAGTGATGAGAAAGAAAACAACATCACAGGACACTTGATTTGGGGAGGAGGCAGTGCTGTATGTGTAGACCGAAAGAGAAGCAGTGATGATCACAGAAAACCCAATGGAGTTTTCAAAAGTTACATGGAGTTAGAGTGAGTAGAGAGTCCAGCAAAGAAGGAGATGGCTGTACTTGAGAATTATGGAAGTGGAGAGGGAGAAGGTGCTCCCATATGAAGTTAACAGCAATAACACAAAGCCCACACACAAGTCAGATCTGGTTGTCACAAGGAGCCTTGGTATTAGTACCATCAGCCATGATTCCACGGAGGAGGCGTAGACTAAGGCAAGTGCTTGATTTTTTTCTTACTCTATGATCTGGGAGTGGTAGAAACCACTAACACACAAATTATCACCCATGCCCCTGAAGACAAGTGTCATTCGTCTACACAGAAAGAATAAAAGAGAGTGCAGAATAAAAGAGTGAGCTGTTCTAGGCAAGCAGAGTCGAGCCACTAAGCTCCTTACACTCTACCATTCACTGAGTGATGTTGCCGGAGAGTCAAAATTCTGAGGTGACTTGAAAATAACACACATACTTAAAAGTAAATTTCTTGAGAAATTGAGGTTCGCATTTCACCAAGCAAAATTAGAAAGTGTCACAGAATATTTTTGTAAAAAATAAACTAATTTATAAACCTAAATTAATATTACAGTCCACTTTTCATGTTTACAACAGTGAGAAAATATGTATTTTCCTTGATCTAGGAAAATTGGAGATTTAAAACACAGACAAATACAAAACCAAAACAAAGGGTGGAAGAAGAGAAGAAAATACTTTAAAATACAAGAGACTTTGGTTACTGAATTTGTACGTTACTAGACACATTGACAGACCTTTAGAAAATCCACCAGGATATCAAGAAAAGTATAGAAACAATTTATGAACTGTCAAAAGATTCATATTAAATTCTCAACAAAACGTGACATGTTGCATCAAACTGCCTATAGGAGAAAATTGGTGCTATTATTAATATGGACTTTGCCCCAGATTTATGGTATTTGACACAGAGCAGCGCAGCAAGTCACCTTGCTGGGCTCCCTGTATCAATGTTAAAGGGCAGGAATGCGCTGTATCTATGACATACAACCCATTCCTGCACTTTCCCCCTGTGGTAGTGCTGTTTTGGCAGTCTAGCACCAAAGCAGCCACCCTTACACCATGGTGCAAGGGAGCCTGCGTTGCAAATAAGATTATTTTGTGCAGAAAGGGGCACAATCCTCAGAGGCTTTTTCCTCTTTCTGTTGTGCTGCTGAATGCAGCACAATAGAAAGAGGAAACAACTAGAAGAAATAAATATATTTCTTCTTGTTGCACCTCCCCTGTTGAGGTGGAAGGGTTTGACATATCCCCAGGTTTACGTAGCCTTGTAAATATGTAATATTTATCAAAATCCATGCTTGTTGCATGGAACACCCACCTCAATGCCAATGGAACACCCCCCCTAATGCAGAGGCAGGCAACACATCTCACTGCCTTGCCTTAAACCATAACTCTGAGGCCATTCAAAGCCACACAAAGGGGGTTATTACAACTTTGGAGGAGGTGTTAATCCGTCCCAAAAGTGACGGATATACCACCAGCCGTATTACGAGTCTATTATATCCTATGGAACTCGTAATACGGCTGGTGGTATATGCGTCGCTTTACCGTCACTTTTGGGACGGATTAACACCTCCTCCAAAGTTGTACTAACCCCCAAAGTGTCTTTACATTGCCCAATATATATGACTGGAAGCTTTGCACCGCCGTTGCGTCACAAAAAGTGATGGAAGGGCTCATAACTATGCCCCCTTGTGTTTTATGTGTTTCTAAAATTAAATTGCACGCAAATAAATTAGAAGGCTCTTTTTTGAGCACTGATTTAGGAATAGAATAAAGCTGAGCCTGCTACCATACAAACGAGCATGTCAGATAGGGTAAACTGTTTTAGAAAGTTATATTAAATACTCAGCCAGTGACAGTGATATATAAAATATAACCAAACATCTGTAATTGAGGAGACTCACTATATCATCGTAATGCATCCATGTAATAAGGGGCTATACGTACCTTACATGTTCCTGCAGGACCCTTCTCTCCCATGACAAGTAGTGAAAGTTACAAATTTGATTAACGTCTTCTTCACTCTGGATATTCATAGGATTAAGATTATGGAGTTAATGGCTGGGAAGTAAGCAACCATACACCTACACACTAAGGAGGTTGGGCTATCAGGGGTATGCACATGTAAATATCTCATGCATTGGGTAAAATAGAATAAAGAATAGTGAAGGAGGAGGGACGACACTGTTCTCATGGCTCGCAAATGAGCCTCTAATCGTGGTTTGTTGAAGCCATTGATGGTCTGTTTCATCCGATTCATATGTCCACAGAGCTTGGAAAGGATCACAATAGCTGAGAAGGTGAAGGTTGCACAGGTGAACAAAATTTGATGATAAATGGAGTGTTCTTTGTGTCCAATACTCTTGGAATGATTTTATCAGTCAGAGAATCATTGACTGATACAGTTGAGGTGTAAATTGAAAAATTAGGCTTTGAATTTGTAGCTGAGTGCACCTGAGAATTTAAAGCAAGAGGGAGACTTCAGGCCAGGGAAATCACCACAGAGACCACGAGAAGCCAGTGCACGTTTTGTAGGAAGGAATCTTCTGACCAAGCAAACCATGAAGGTTTGAGTGAAGCTTGCAATCTTCACACAGCAGTACACGCAGAACCATGTTGCGAACCAGAGGCTGCAGCAGCGAAGGCAAAACAAAATTACAGAGAGTGGATTCAATGGACAGTTCATAGGCTTTTTTGCAAAATAGGATTGGTGCCCGAGGTTGGAGATGGCAAGACAGAAAATAATAATATCACAGGAGCTCAGGTCACTGCTTCTTTTAACCCATTCAATGAAATTCACACTGATGATAAACATGTTTCCTGTTGCCCCAGCCTCTATGGAAAGCACTTGAAGTGTAAACAGGGCTGTATCTACTGGTGATGTCATGTCATGTTTCAGCATCCGCTTCAACCAGTGGTCTATTTCATGCAGTCCAGAACTGTGCCTACAGTTTGCCCTGACGTAGATAATTATCATTCAGACGAAAAATTCTCTATGTCTTAGTAATGCATTGATTTGACTCATGCAAATTGTGGTGTTTCATCTCCTGATCCTCAAATCATAATCATCTTATTAGGATTCTCACCTGTCCATAATGGAAGTGAGCATGCTATGCATGTAAATCTAGGCAAATGTTGTAAGCTAAAAATAGATCTTGTCAAATATCTGTAATTTACCTAAAGCCCTCTGATGGCAAATTAGAAGAGGAGTGGCTCTGCCAAACTATCATGGTAAGTGAATAGGTGAAATATCTCTTCTCGAGCATTTTGCTTAAACAAACATACAAAGTAGGACCCACAATAAAATAGGGAGCTGATTTAAATAGTCAAATATCAATATGTGGATTCCGCATTGGTGTCCAACAACAATCAGTTCAAGAAAGAGAAATGAGCAAATTACTAGAGTACACAAATTTTAAAAGGGAAAATTAGAGTTGCTGCAGGGAAATCTGCAATGGATCAGGGAGAGCAAATGGGTTCCACAATGCTGTTGACTCACATTGATTTCTGCCCGTTTTGAATATTATTTAACTTTAATTTACTGGAGTAAAATTGCCTACAAACTATATAGGCTTGCTGTTCAGCATTCAGAGCGAGAGACCACTTGCTACCTCAGATTCCTTGTCTGTCTGAAAACACATGGCATGTGTGATTTAATTCCTGTCTTATTTGTACAAGAAAATATAATATATAATTACATTTACCTTTTAGCAGCAGTGGGCTACTTGAATTGTTGTCCAAGTGTGACCTCTTACCCAGACCAAAAGTCTAGTAAACAAAATTGTTCAGTTAAAATCAATGGGACTGAGTGGGGGCATATTAGTAACATCTTTGGAAAAAGAAGCAAACTAAAGTTCAAACTGAAAGGTGAAACCCATATATACTCCAGTTATTTTTAGAAAGCAGCAGCTCATCCTAGGAAACAATGTCAATATGTTAGCCACACCCATCCTTCTACATCCCAGTTAAATGATGGAGGCTGATGTTACCACCCACTAGAAGGCATTTTTAGCGAGCAAAGTTTTGTTGTCAGACTTATAATGTAATCTTTTGACCTTTTAGAGAAGCTGAGACTGTATTAATGTGATGTATATTACCTATTGGCGGTTGCCAGTAGGTAGTTATAGTTAGGACCTACTTTTCATAGGAAATACATTTTGTATTTTGCCTATGACATTGGTGCAGCTTGATGAATTGCCACGGAACATTCATAACTAGTTTTTCTGCTGCTGTCTGGGAACTTTCAGGGTGATTCATTAAGTGGGGGCCAAGGAAAAGGGGATCCCAAATTACGGTTTCCTCATGCAATTTCCCATCAGGATTTTATAAGCAACCAGAGGAATTACACCAAATTTAGCAGAAAGCTAGATCTTGGTCCAGACAACGTTTTTTTTGTAATGTGGTGTGATTCCATTCAGTAGTTTTGGAGTTACTAAAGGAAAATGAAAAATAGATATACATGGAAGCGGATCCACTTGCAGAAGATCCATGGATTCAAGAGAAAAGCAAGGCCCAGAGTGGCTGGCTGGAACCTGAGAGGAAAGTTGCAGCCACCATTTTCTTACTCACAATGGGTGACTGGAACAATGATAAACTGACATAAGGGTTCACGATACAGGTATCCTGACCCCATAGGACAGATGGCAAAACATTTGCCCAATAAAGTTTGTTTTTGGCTAATCTGTGGAAAGGCAGTTCTACTGCGGCACTTATAGCGAGACCCCAGTGTAAACCAAGGTTCTAAAATCCACTGAAAAAAAATACGTCCACTCACACACCAAAACCCACGGCACACGACCAAAGGCAGTGGTTGCCTTAATGTATGGTAATTATATATTACTTTACATTACAAAATTATAACTCATTGCCTAAAGTTAATTAACAGCATAAGTTATAGTTCCTGAATTGCTACAGTTTTGTATGGGTAAAACGTTAATCTAACTATAAGGACAAAACGCCAATCTAACTATAAATCAATAAATCAAATGGGTTCTTAAATAATGTTAAGCACTTGCTTGATTCTCACATAATATTAGTTATTCAATATTAGTTTGGTTGGTGAATATTAAAAGGGAGATTAATCCGCATACATAATTAGCAGTTCACATCTCCACCACATTGGACAAAATTACTCTAATAGGCCACAAAACATCTCTAGGCACCTAGTTAGCATCACCGCTGTGGCTCTCGGTGGTCACCAATTTGAACCTAAGTGGGAACTCTCCTCTGTTTGCAGTAAAGAACAAATGTGAAATTATTTTAAAAAGGCCATAAAGTTACTAAATACCTAAACACAAAACAAATATAAACAGGTGGAAAGAGACCTGTGTAACAATCACCAACCTATTTCAGTTCAGCGTAATTTTTTCTTTGGAGCCCAGGCGGACAACCTGGACCCCTCTCTGGACCCCTCTCTGATGCACATAACAGTAATATTCCATACATAAAACATAACACAAAGTCAAAACTGAAATCAAATCTCCCTAACCTCTAAGGGCTTGACAACAACATTATAATGAATGACAGCAACATGAACTGTAAAGATGTATTTCTGAATCCTGACAGCCTTGGCCCTAGCCAGAATTGAATAATCGCTCTTCTGTCATACCCCAGTGGGAATCCATCTGGAACATTTTCTGTAAAAATTCCAAAAGGGAGCATAGGTGAACACCAGTTGAACAGTGCACTCAATTAATCTTTCAGATTATATATTCCCTGCAATACTTATGAATGCATTGACATCTCTTCGTCACAGTTGAGCCCTGCGGTTCTTTACTATCAAAGGCAATGATGTATCTTGATTCAATCATTCTAAGATGTTTTTCTCTATTTCTTCCTCTCATGTTTCTGGGAACCCTATCTATCACAATATAATTCAACTCATGCTCATTTTGCGTTCAGCATGGAAGTGTCTCACTACAGCATATGCAGTATCTAAGGGCCAGATGTAGGAAGCCATTTGCATGGTGCAAACTGCGAAAATCGCAGTTTGTGCCATGCAAACAGCCTTCTGCGATGCACATTCACAATTTGCGAGTCAGTACCGACTCGCAAATTGTGAATGCGACTGGCAAGTAGGTAGGGGTGTTCCCTTCCTATTTGCGACTTGCATCGCAAAGCAGAATTGCTTTGTGACCGCGAATGCCGTGGTATCACACTGGTGGTAACTCATTCGCGAAAGGGAAGGGGTCCCCATGGGACCCCTTCCCCTTTGTGAATGTGGGCAAAAAGGTTTTTTCAGAGCAGGCAGTGGTCCAATGGACCACTGCCTACACTGAAAAAACAAAACCAAATGGTTTCGTTATTTTTTTTATTTTGCAACTCGTTTTCCTTTAAGGAAAACGGGCTGCAAAATCAATTAAAAAACTGCTTTATTGAAAAAGCAGTCACAGACATGGAGGTCTGCTGACTTCAGCAGGCCACCATCCCTGTGAGTGCAGGGACTCGCTATGGGGTCCCAAAATGCGACCCACCTCATTAATATTTATGAGGTGGGTCTTTGCGACCCCATAGCGAGTCGCAGACGGTGTCTGAGACACCGTTCTGCATCCGAATTTGCAATTCGGAAATTGGGACCTTGCTACATCTGGCCCTAAGTTCCTTATGGCTCGAAGATGTTGAAATATCCTCCTATGTACTGGTAAGGTGGTTCTTCCTACATGTAGTTTGGTGCATACACATTTGACTATGTACACTACATATTCACTTTTACATGTATAGTGCCCTCTGATCTTATGTGTCACCCTTCCGAACATCTCCATTTTCATAATGTTTTTCCCGTTCTTACATGTTTTGCATCTCAAGCATTTTGTGAAACCTGCATGCCATTTGAGCCGGGAGCCTCTCTACTTCCTCACATCACTTCTGACAAGGGCATCTCTCATCGATCTTGTTTTATTGTACGCAGCCTGAGGTCTTCTCAGGAGTTCTTCCCCAATTACTGCATCACTTTTCAAGAGGTGCCAGTGCTTTTTCAAGGCAGTACATAACAAATTGTGTTCTTCATTAAATTAAAACCTGAGTTTGTTACCAGCTTTGTTTCGTATTTGATTTCCTAAACAGTAGACTCTCCCTTTCCACTTGTGGAACCTTTCTACATGCTTTAGTTACGGTGGACTCACTGTAACCTCTACAATTGAAACACATCACCATATCTCTGGAAGCTTTCCAGTTGATCACATATTCTTTTCGCTCTCAAAAGTTCCCCATAAGGGATGCTCTTTTTCAGATGTAGAGGATGGAAGCTGTAGGCATGCACAATACTACTCCCTGTTCTCAGTTTTCTAAGTACTCCTGTTGTTATCTGCCTTAATTGCTAGTTTCACATCCAGAAATTCCACTGCAGACTCATTGGTATGACTGGTAAATTTAAGGTTTAGATCGTTCACATTAATTTCCACCACATACATTTGGGCAGACTCTAATCTCCTGCTACTAGTACTCACACCAACACTTTCCTACAAAATTACATTTAGTTTATCCCCCCACACAATATATAGGACACGCCACTTATGTACAACCTAGCATGCCACTATCTTCAACTCACATTGGGTGCATGAACCTTCTACCTTCTTAGTTCACATTTTAGAATCCCACTCACTATCACACTCCAACGAAAGATTAGTTTTTGTCTTTTTCATTGTAGACAACCATGAACCTCAAGGTGCATTTTGGCATGCAAAAGGAACCATCCAGTGTTATGTAAGGTACCTAGAATATAATTATGTTCCACAGAATTAAAACCCATACTGTGCCCAACTTTACTATCACCAACAGGGTACAGAGGACCAACAATTAAATATGACTACTTCATGATATCATGATGTAATTTTTTTATATACTAAACTATATTTCACAAACTCCTGATTTAAACCTCTGGGACAGGGACTTAGGGGGTCATTACAACCCTGGCGGTCAGTGGTAAAGCGGCGGTAAGACCGCCAACAGGCCGATAGAAAAAAATGGAATTAAAACCGCGGCGGTTACCGCCGCTGTCATCTGCCACTTCACCATTCCAACCGCCATGGCGGTGAGAACCGCTGGGCCGGAGATTGTGGTCTCCAGCCCGGCGGTCGTCACTAGACCGCCGACGGTATAAGGACCCTGCATACCGCCATGGATCTCGGGTGGTTGGGAACCGCCATGAGATCCATGGCGGTAGGCATTATCAGTGCCAGGGAATTCTTTCCCTGGCACTGATAGGGGTCTCCCCCACCCCCACTACCCCCAACGGATCCTCCCCCAACACCCCCCACCCCCCTTCTACCCCCCAAAGGTGGCACAACCCCCCTCCCCACACTGACCCCGAACATGCACATATACACACCCCTACACGCACACACCCTCAACATGCTCATATACACACCCCTACACGCACACACCCCCAACATGCACATATACACACCCCTACACGCACACACCCCCAACATGCACATATACACACCCCTACATGCACACACCCCCAACATGCACATTTACACACCCCTACACGCACACATACACCCCGACAACACATACCCGCACACATACAGACATGCACACCGTCTGACCCGCACACATTTCCCATACACACAGCACCCCCCTGCATGCATACACTCACTCACTCACTCACCCCTCTACACTCTCACACGCACATCCCCATGCACACACACAACACCCCCCTGTCCCCTTCCCTAACGGACGATCAACTTACCTTGTCCGTTGATCCTCCGGGAGGGGACGGGATCCATGGGGGCAGCTCCGCCACCAGAACACCGTCACCAGAACACTGCCACACCGAATCATGGGACGTGATTCAGTGGGCGGTGTTCTGTTGACGTGGCGGTGGAGGTTGGAGTATGGCTGCTGGCGGCGTTCTGTACGAAAAAGGACGGTGGCCTGCCAGCGGTCATAATACGTGGCACGGACGACCGCCACCACTGATGGTCTTCAGCACGGCGGTACCTTGGCGGTCTTGCGAAAAGACCGCTGAGGTCGTAATGACCCCCTTAGACCCTATGATCATAACTACTACTGCTTGCCCATACTCCCATTTTTCGAAATAAACTTTAATTTGACCTGATGAAACTCAACATTTACATATACTTTTATAGAAATAGGAGCATATTTACAAGTCCCTAGCGCCACCTTGACCTGTCCTAGTGTAGTTTTTTTACGCTAAGTCGGTGTTAAAAAGGCCTTTCTCCCATAAATCAAATCAAATCAAATCATTAACATTTATAAAGCGCGCTACTCACCCGTGCGGGTCTCAAGGCGCTAGGGAAAGGGGTTACTGCTGCTCGAAGAGCCAGGTCTTGAGGAGTCTCCGGAATACGGAGTGGTCCTGGGTGGTCCTGAGGATGGTGGGGAGGGAGTTCCAAGTCTTGGCCGCCAGGTAGGAGAAGGACCTCCCACCCGCCGTGGAGCGGCGGATGCGAGGGACGGCGGCGAGAGCGAGGCTGGTGGAGCAGAGACGGCGGGTGGGAGCGTAGAAGCTGAGGCGGCGGTTGAGGTATTCTGGTCCCTTGTTGTGGAGGGCTTTGTGTGCGTGGGTGAGGAGACTGAAGGTGATCCTTTTGCTGACGGGAAGCCGGTGCAGGTGTCTCATGTGGACGGAGATGTGGCTGTTGCGGGGTATGTCGAGGATGAGACGGGCGGAGGCGTTTTGAATTCGTTGCAGACGTTTCTGGAGTTTTGCGGTGGTCCCAGCATAAATTGTGTTGCCGTAATCCAGGTGGCTTGTGACGAGGGCGTGGGTCACGGTCTTTCTGGTGTCTGTGGGGATCCAGCGGAAGATCTTCCGGAGCATGCGGAGGGTGAGGAAGCAGGAGGAGGGCACAGCGTTGACTTGTTTGGTCATGGTGAGAAGTGGGTCCAAGATGAAGCCGAGGTTGCGTGCGTGGTCTGAGGGGGTCGGTGCGGTGCCAAGGGCCGTGGGCCACCAGGAGTCGTCCCAGTCGGTCGGGTGTTACCGAGGATGAGGATTTCCGTTTTGTCTGAGTTCAGTTTAAGACGGCTGAGTCTCATCCAATCTGCGACGTCCTTCATTCCATCTTGCAGGTTGGTCTTTGCGCTGGTGGGGTCCTTGGTGAGGGAGAGTATCAGTTGAGTGTCGTCGGCGTAGGAGGTGATGATGATGCTGTGCTTGCGTACGATGTCGGCGAGGGAGCTCATGTAGACATTGAAGAGTGTCGGGCTGAGCGAGGAGCCTTGTGGGACGCCGCAGATGATCTCGGTGGGGTCAGAGCGGAAAGGTGGGAGGTAGACTCTCTGAGAGCGGTTGGAGAGGAAGGAGGCGATCCAGTCTAGGGCCTGGCCTTGGATCCCGGTGGAGCAGAGGCGGGTTATTAGGGTGCAGTGACAGACGGTGTCGAAGGCAGCCGAGAGGTCGAGAAGGATGAGGGCGACTGTTTCACCGTTGTCCATCAGGGTTCTGATGTCGTCTGTGACTGAGATGAGGGCGGTTTCAGTGCTGTGGTTGGCTCGGAATCCGGACTGAGAGGGGTCGAGAAGGTTGTTGTCTTCAAGGAAGTTGGTAAGCTGCTTGTTGACGGTCTTCTCTATGACTTTGGCAGGGAAGGGGAGGAGCGAGATGAGGCGGAAGTTCTTCAGGTCGCTTGGGTCAGCCGTAGGTTTCTTCAGTAGGGCATTGACTTCAGCGTGTTTCCAGCTTTCGGGGAAGGTAGCAGATGAAAACGAGGAGTTGGTGATGGTCTGGAGGTGCGGGAGATGATGCCGTCAGCTTTATTGAAGATGAAGTGTGGGCAGGGGACCGAGGGGGCACCTGAGTGGATTGAGTTCATGGTGGTTTTGGTCTCTTCTGTGTTGATGTGGGTCCAGGCGTTGAGGGTGATGGCTGGGGGTGTGGGTTCAGTGTTGGTCGGCTGGGTCTGGTGTCCGAAGCTGTCGTGTAGGTCGGTAATCTTACGATGGAAGAAGGTGGCGAGGGAGTTGCACAGGTCTTGTGAGGGCGTGATGGCGTTGGGGTTGGAGAACTCTTTAACAATGCTGAAGAGTTCTCTGCTGTTGTGGCTGTTTTTGTCTAGTCTGTTTGTGAAGAAATTCCTTTTGGCTGCGCGGATCAGGTGGTGGTGTTCGCGGGTAGCGTTCTTGAGGGTGGTCATGTTGTCTGCGGTGTGGTCCTTACGCCAGGCTTTTTCGAGGGCGCGACAGGTTTTCTTTGATTCCTTAAGGGTGTCAGAGAACCAGAGAGGTTTTTTGGTGTTGGACTGTCTTGGAAGGCGTCTGAGGGGAGCGAGGTTTTCTGCGCAGTTGGTGATCCAGTTCGTGAGGCTGAGGGCTGCGTCATTGGGGTCGACGGCGAAGGTGGGTTGGTTGTCGATGAGCGTGGAGAAAAGCTGTTCTTCGGGGATTTTGTTCCACTGTCGACGAGGGATGGGTTGAGTGCGGAGGTGGCGGGTCTCGCGTCGGAAGGTGAAGTGGACACAACTGTGATCGGTCCAGTGTAGAGCGGAGGCATGGCTGAAGGAAACATGTTTGCTGGAGGAGAAGATGGTGTCAAGCGTGTGTCCGGCGATGTGGGTGGGGGTGTTCACCAGTTGCTTGAGGCCGAGGTTGGCGAAGTTGTCAAGCAGGGCGGTGGTGTTGGGGTCGTTGTTCTGTTCCAGATGGAAGTTGAGGTTGCCGAGGAGGATGTAGTCTGGCGAGGCGAGGGCGCGCGGGGAGATGAAGTCGGTGATGGAGTCGCTGAAGAGGGCGTGCGGTCCAGGGGGACGGTAGATGAGGGATCCTCTGAGGGTGGTCCTGGGGTCTGTGCGGATCTGGAAGTGCAGGTGCTCGGAGGCGAGGGGGGTGTCTTCGTTGGAGGTGGTGACGCTGATGGAGTCTTTGAAGACGATGGCGATTCCTCCTCCTACTTGGTTGGTGTGGTCTTTCCTGGAAATCTTGTAGCCTTCGGGATGGCTATGGCGATGTCGGGGGCCGAAGAGGCGTTCATCCAGGTCTCAGTGATGAAGGCGACGTCTGGTGCAGTGGAGTCCAGGAGGTCCCAGAGTTCGACGGCGTGCTTGTGGACGGATCGAGCGTTGATCAGGATGCATTTGAGGTGGTTGATGGCACGTGGGCTGGTGGTCGTGGTAGTTTCATGGTGGAAGGTAAGTTTGCAGGTGTGACATGCGAAGGGTCCGTGGGTCCGTTTCGGGTTAGCTTGGAAGCAGGTGTTGGAGCGTCCTGGGTTGAGGGCGTGTGTAGGAGGCTGGACTGGCTTGTAGTGAGTACCTAGGGGTACTTGCACCTTGCACCAGGCCCAGTTATCCCTTATTAGTGTATAGGGTGTCTAGCAGCATAGGCTGATAGATAATGGTAGCTTAGCAGAGCAGCTTAGGCTGAACTAGGAGACGAGTGAAGCTCCTACAGTACCACTTAGTGCCACATGCACAATATCATAAGAAAACACAATACACAGATATACTAAAAATAAAGGTACTTTATTTTTATGACAATATGACAAAGTATCTCAGAGTGTACCCTCAGTGAGAGGATAGGAAATATACACAAGATATATATACACAATACCAAAATATGCAGTAATAGTCTTAGAAAACAGTGCAAACAATGTATAGTTACAATAGGATGCAATGGGGACACATAGGGATAGGGGCAACACAAACCATATACTCCAAAAAAGGAATGCGAACCACGAATGGACCCAGCGTGGTCGCGCAGCGGCCGCCATAAGAGGGAGGAGGGGGGGAGGGGTCAGATGGGGGCGGGGGACGGGAGTGGGGCGACGAATGGGAGCTGGGGGGGTAGGATAGGAAGATAGATAGATAGAGAGATAGAGTGAAAGGATAGGAAGATAGGGGGTGTTACAGAGGAGGTGGTGAGTGAGGGGGAAAGATAGAGAGATATAGAGAGATAGGTAGATAGGGGTGTTACAGAGGGGGTGGCGAGTGAGGGAGGTCAGAGGGACGAGACAGGAGCAGGAGGGCAGGCGCGGGAAGAACCAAGAAGCAGGGAAAAGAAGAGGAGGAGTAGAAGAGGAGCCGAAGATCAGAAGACAGAAGAAACACAGAAGAAGGTAAAGAAGAAGAGGAGCCGAAGATCAGAAGACAGAACACAGAAGAAGGTAAAGAAGAAGAGGAGCCGAATATCAGAAGACAGAAGAACACAGAAGAAGGTAAAGAGGAAGAGGAGCGCAGAAGACAGAAGAAACACAGAAGAAGGTAAAGAAGAAGAGGAGCCGAAGATCAGAAGACAGAAGAACACAGAAGAAGGTAAAGAAGAAGAGGAGCCGAAGATCAGAAGACAGAAGAACACAGAAGAAGGTAAAGAGGAAGAGGAGCGCAGAAGAGAGAAGAACACAGAAGAAGGTAAAGAAGAAGAGGAGCGCAGAAGAGAGAAGAACACAGAAGAAGGTAAAGAAGAAGAGGAGCGCAGAAGAGAGAAGAACACAGAAGAAGGAAAAGAAGAAGAGGACGGTCGAGCAGCAGAGGGAAGAGCCAAGGAGAGGGACAGAGAAGAAGAAAGCACACGCAGGTCGCGGTGCAAAGGAGAGAGAGAGAAGCACACAGAAGAAGAACACAGATGAAGACAGAAGACGGGGAGCAGGAAAGAAAGAAGAGTACAAATGAAGACTGCAGAAGAAGAGCACAGAGGAAGAACAGAGATGAGGAAAAGAAGCAGGAGAGGAGGTGAGTAGCGCGGGTAGGGCGAGGGGCTGGGTGGTGGGGGGGGTACTTACTTGTGAATTCGCTGGGCTTGCTAGGAGGTCTCAGGAGCCTGGGCTGGTGGAGCTGCAGCGACAGGGGGAGCGACCTACCCTTGGGTCATACCGTATTTACCAAGTTGCACAATGCATGCATTTCTCCACTTTGTAAACCATTGTGCCACATTATGCCTGCACGAGATTTTATTAATGGCCATCTTTTAGACCAGCTTTCTGCATGTTTAAAAATGTCATTTTCATTAATACACCTTGCATACAGTGTTTCCCATAACCATTTCTAGTGACACGTTTGTTTGCTGTGATCCATGGAGTGATTTTACATTAAATCGTCACAACACAATGTATGGTTAACCATTGTATAACATTTTACAGCCTTTAAAAGGTCTCAGCCCTGCCACTACTGGGGATGAAACACATGTTGGCTCTTCATCTATGAACAAAAAAATAAAAGCGGTTGAACAAAGAATGAAGAGAAATACAACAAACATTTTTGCTGCAGCAATTAATTAAATGCAAAAAATCATTGAGTTTGCCATAAGCGTCTTTTTATTGTGTGAGCCTGAAATATGTTTAAATTATAAGGTGCCAGCTTCTCAAGTTCTATAACTGTAATCGGTGGGGAGGGGCCATCCCGACCACCAAGGGATGTTTGGGTACACTTGAAAGACACTTTTGTTTTCCAAAAAAGCCACTGGAATAAAACAACAGAGTTCAGAGGCCCCCTCCTATCTTGCAAATATGATGAGAAACACCAACCATTGTGACCATGACCATTGCGGGCAGTGATTAGAGGGCAGTGATTAGAAGTCTCCACTCAAAGAGACCCTGACTTTAGCCAATGACTTGGTTCCGAGCATGGTTGCTTGTCCCTGCTAAGGCCACCTTGTCATCCAGCTGACGTGCAGGGAGGTGTGCCATCCAATCTGAACCCAGCAGTGAATCCATGCACCCAGGGACATATGGATGTAGCCACCTCTTGGGAACCCATGAACCATTCCTCCAACCAGCAGCAGTAGAGGGACACAAGCAAAAACAAAAAAACATCATCTGACACAAAAGTGTGGCTCTGCTTGTTTGCCACAAGTTGTGTTTAAAGTGTCAATATTCAATATGTCCTGCAATTCACACTACCTTTCAGTGCTAGATGGAATCTTCATTGACATGCGAGCTGAGTGATCCACCACCAATTGTGGGGGAGGTGAAGGCATCACCGCTCTGCAGCAAGAGGGCGTGGTTAGGCTTGTCCTTTGTGAGTTAGCCTTAACATAGGAAAAAGTTTCAAAGGTGAATGTCTCCCATGGCAGAAGATGCAGGCAACTTAACCACTGGCCTGTCTGGACATCCAGGCAGGTCCACACAAAACTTCAAACCTGCCCTAATCACACATGACAAGAAAAACAGCTCACTGGCAATGAGGGAGGGTCGCTCTACGTACACATCAGCCATCCACCACCTGCCCTGAGTGTCAAGATCCGTTGCTTAGGCTGAGACCCTAAGCCATGCCAGTAGGCTGGGCCCTCATATCTGGTGGGGAGGCGCTGGTGGATAAGTGTCAGGTTATCCCTCACCATCAGAAAAACTCATGCAATCACCATTGAGGTTGGTGCATAAAAGAACCCCCTCAAAGCAATGACAAGGCACAACTGTTGGGATTCATGCCCAGAACATTTCCAAGAGGTTCATTGTCCCAGCTACTTCTTACTCCAGACTGCCCTGCCACCTAGGGTTGGCTACTCCTCAGTCACTTGAAACCTTGATGGGATAGGGTCTGCCATGAGAGGGGCTAGGCAGAAGGGTATTTCTCTATATTTCTCAGGCCCAGCCGAGGAAGGTACTGCAATTCATTTCAATGGGGTTTCATAGGATAGAACCGGGCAAGCATAGGTTTCATTTTGGGAGTCTTCCAGTCACACCAATCCCCTTCAGGGCCAACCAGCCAGAGATCTCCTGTTCCTGGCCCTCGTGTGTATCAGCCAGGTCTCACCCACTCAGCCAGCACGCAACGAGAAGCACCAGACCCTGTGTCTGGGTTCTGTCTTGTGGCTATCTGGTTTCAGGCTGGCACTGTTTACATTACCATTCTTAATAATTCTTCTACAGGTTCACCTATGAAAGCCTTGCATGGCAGTCTCCTGTCAGAAATTTACTTTTGGAAGGCCTCTCCTGAATTCTGTTGGCCTGAAAAAATAGGGACCCTGTGTCTAAGTTGGTGGTTTCTAATGTGGGGCCAGCTGAGGCTCCATCTTCAGAAACTAAGGCACTCATTATGAAAATGGCGGTAATCACCGCTCAACCAGTGGTGGCCGTAACTACCGCCAACAGGCTGGCAGTCCAGACCGCCAAATAGTGAAGCACATGAGAAACAGCCAGTGTGAAATCCACACACCACCAGCATAGGAGTGCCCACAACGACGGAAGAGGCCGCCCACAGGCCGCCGAAAAGGCCCCACCCACCCAACAAATAATGAAGCACAAGACAGCTGTCAGTTCCGGTGCTGGAACCACCGCCACGCAAAGCGTGGCAGAAACGAATCAAATAAAAGGAAACACTCACCATAGCCACACACAACACGACGAAGCAGACATGGAGAGAGAGTTGCAAATAATGGCAGTCGTGCTCATTGCAATATACCTCCACGACCGTGATCGCTGACAAAGACGACAACCTAGCAAACAAGGGAAGAAAGGGCACAGTTACACACTCAACCACCCCACCCACCCTGCAACACACTCCCAACCCCTCACACCATCACAAGCCAGACACACCAGAACAAGAGGTACTTACCCGACATAAGTCCAATACAACCTGCCCAAAGTACACATATGTGCACACCACACCCCCACAATGAAACGATGAACCAACTCTCCATATTGTGCCAACACTGGGCACACAAACTTTAATTCAACATTGTATTGAAATGTCCAAATAAGGCCATTGACCAGTCTATGCGAAACAGGCTGAAGGGCCCAAATGGCCCGAGCTCGACTCCCACATGTGCACATGGTACTCCACCGTAAAGGGACATCAATGGGGCAGCCAGACACCTCAGGGAACAGGGTCAGTGGGTGGCAAGAGTTGGGGGCTTACATCTGGGAGGGCGGGCTTGGGCTTACGTTTGGAGGTGGAGGGGGTTTGGGTTTGCTCTTGGAAGGTGGGGGAGTGGGCTTGGACTGGGGGGTGGCAGATGGCCCTGGGATAGCATGGGGCTTCTTCCTCTCTAAGAAGGGGCATGGGAATGGGACTGGGGCAGACTTAGATGTGGAAGGAGTGGATAGGGCAAGGAGATGGGCATGTTTAGGGACGAGACGGGGTGGGCCAGTGGGTACGAAAAGGTCAACACAGAACAGGAAAAGATTTTTAGGGGCAGTTGAGGTGGACATGGAGGAAGGTGTGGGAGTGGAGGTAGAGGGAGTGCTTGTAACTGGTGTAGGTATGCTGGACGTGAATGCAGGTGCCTGTACAGTATGCTGAGGTGTGGTGGATGTGTGTTGAGTGGGTGTCTGGGAACATTTGAGTGTCTTGGGAGGAGGGGGGTGGAAACAGTGGGACAAGACAGGCTGCCAGTGTAAATGGATGTTGTCTGGGTGTCTGCAGGTCTGGTGAGTGGGGTGCATGTGCCAGTCAATGTCGTTATGATGAGTGCAGGTGTGGTGTCTGGGGTGGGTGACTGGATGTCTGATGTGGTGACTGCAAGAATGGGGCCAGCAGCAGTGACTCATGGTGCAGTGCCTGTGGTTGTGGATGTTGAGGTGACAAACAGGGAGGCGGGAGAGGTGGACACAGTGGGGGAAGTGGATGTTGTCATGTGTGCCTTTGTATGTTGGCTGTGTGTATGCCTGCGGTGGGAAGTGTGGTGCTTGCGTTTCTCTGTGTGCTTCTTGTGTGTTGATGGGTGTGCATGGCTGTCTGAATGTGTGCTTGGGATGGGAGAAGGGAGTGGAGTGCTGGAAGTGGTAGAGGTGGTTGGAGGGGAGACGGAAAGACCAGGGACACTGGCTGCCGTCAAGGAGGAGGCCAGAGCCTGAAAGGATCTCTGTAGGCCAGACATAGCACTGTGAATGCCTTCCAGGCTTGCATTGCATTGCTGCATCTGGGATGCTATCCCTTGGATGGCATTCATGATGGTCTTCTGCCCTACAGAGATGGTCCTCATGCGGTCAATAGCCTCCTCCGTGAGGGCAGCAGGGCAGACTGGGGCAGGGGATAAGTTGCTGGAGCGAAGGAGATGCCCACTCTCCTGGGTGAGCGGGCATGGGCAACTAGGTGGGGAGTAACTGGGAGGGCGGTGATGATATGGGGGGTGGCAGAAGATGACAAAGAATGGGTGGGCCCACTAGGGTCCGCCACCATCAGGGAGCTCCCATCGGAGTAGGTATCAGATTCACTACTGCCAGTGGTAGTTTCCTCCCCCGTGGTACTCCCCTTGCCCTCCAACCCACTGGTCCCCTTGGTGTCTGTCAACTCTGCCTCCTTGGAACTGTGGGTCGCTACATCCCCACTCGCCAATGCCACTGCTCCCTCGCCAGATGATGCTGATATGCACAGACAACACAAGAGTACAGGGGTGGGAGACAAAACATGAGAGAAAACTGTAAATACCTGAATGGATGTACATACTTGGTGCACCCACGCTCCCATCCAGCTTACACACCTACATGCAGCGCTACAACAATAGCCATGACAATGCCCCGGACTACTGGCCACTGCCACAGCATACAACTTATTTCCCATATGACACACTGACCTGATGAACTGTTAGACCTGCCCCTAAGCATTTCTGTGCCCATTGGGGGCAGGACTGCTGGTAGACATGTGTCAGAATGCCTGGCACTAGACAGTATACATACTACAGCACCCAAACACATCCATCAAAAAGGCATGAAATGTTGTTGGTACTCACCCCCTTGCGGCTGCTATGCAGCCTTCATTCACCCATCCAAATCTGGATATGCCACCACCAGAATGCGGCACATTAGGGGAGTCAGGGTCCGACAGGCACCCCCTTCCTCGTTGGGAGGCCTTCTCCAGCTGGGCCTTGCAGGTCTTCCTGGCCCAGCGCCACAGGTCCTCCCACCGCTTCCTGCTGTGGGTGCTGTGCCGGTTGTAGACCCCCAGGGTCTGCACCTCCCTGGCGATGGCCTGCCAGAGTCCCCTCTTCTGTTGGGTGCTGATCTGTATGGGACACACAGAGAAGAAAAACAGAGTTCAGGATATGGCCATGTGATCCAGCTGACTGTGGCCCTCATTACAACCCTGGCGGTCGGTGTTAAAGCGGCGGTAAGACCGCCAACAGGCCGGAGGTAAAAAAAATGGAATCACAACCATGGCGGCAACCGCCAACATAGACAGCCACTTTAACACTCCGACCGCCACGGCGGTACAAACAAACAGCATGGCGGTCACCGCCAACAGACAGGCGGAAGACAATGTACCGCCCACACTATTATGAGAGGCCAATCCGCCACGTTTTCCAGGGCAGAAGTAACGCAAACAAAAACACAGCGGAAACAGGACTTGGAAGGGGAAACACTCACCTCTACACAACCCACGAGGAACCAGGACGCCTTGGAGCCAGAACTCAAAATCCTCCCTGCAATAGTTTTCCTGCTCCTCTACCAGGAGCACGAACGATGGCGGCGACGACCATGGTGAGTACTGCACCTAAACCACAGGGGAGTGTGGAGGGAAAAGAGAGTGACACACACACACATGCAACATGCAACACTCCGACCCCACCCTCACCCACAACAACACACACACGAATACATGCTGCAACATTAGATTTACACCCCCCCAACCCCCCCCTGGAAGAACGCAATAACAAAAGGAAATGATTGTAACGATTGTAATCAATAAAAATCCATTAGTCAAAACTTTAAATACAGTATAAACAATTATGTACACCAACTATACAAGTCCGGATAGTGCACCATTCATAGTCCGTGGACCACTGGGCCCAAAATGCATGGGCGAGGCCCACACTCGATACCAGACTCCAAATGGAGAGAACACTGCTGGGGCTTCAGATCGAAATAAACAAGGCACCTCAGGTGGAAGGGAAGGGGGGCACCTCAGCCGGATGAGTGCACGACGCCAGCTCCACGAGGGGGCTCCATGCCCATAGATGTATCCTGGGGAGTGTAAAGCCACAGTCTCTCAAGTCTTTTCAGTTGGTGGGTTGCCCACTGCTTCATCCTGGGGAGTGCAAAGCCACAGTCTCTCAAGTCTTTTCAGTGGATGGTTTGCCCACTGCTTTATCCTGGGGAGTGCAAAGCCACAGTCTCTCAAGTCTTTTCAGTGGGTGGTTTGCCCACTGCTTTATCCCCAGTCTCTCAAGTGGATGTCTTTCTCCACTGGTTCTGGAGGGGGCTTTGTGCCCAGAGTGCTTCATCCTGCCAAGGACTGAGGTAGTGGATGCCTTTCTTCACTGGTTCTGGAGGGGGCTTTGTGCCCAGAGTGCTTCATCCTGCCAAGGACTGAGGTAGTGGATGTCTTTCTCCACTGATTCTGGAGGGTGCTTTGTGCCCAGAGTGCTTCATCCTGCCAAGGACTGAGGTAGTGGATGTGACACTCCACTGACAGTGGTGCAACATGCAAGCTGGCCAGGCTCCTGGAACTGACCATCAGCCTCGTACAACTGACCACTGGGGATGGCAGCCATGTCTGCGGTGGTGCCACTGGCTCAGGATGTCGTGGGGCAGCCGGCCGTGCTCGCGGCGGTGTCAGTAGCGGCGGTGTGTGCTCTGCCTCTGTGGCATCGGTGCTTGTGGCGGGCTCTGTGGCATTGGTGCTGGGGGCGGGCTCTGTGGCATCGTTGCTGGCGGCGGGCTCTGTGGAAACGGTGCTGGCGGCGGTCTTTGTGGCGGCGGTGCTGGTGGCGGGCTCACTGACTGCAGTGCTGGTGGCGGGCTCACTGACTGCAGTGCTGGTGGCGTTCTTTGTGGTGGCAGTGCTGGTGGCGGGCTCACTGACTGCGGTGCTGGTGGCGGGCTCACTGACTGCGGTGCTCGTGGCGGGCTCAGTGTCTGCGGTGCTCGTGGCGGGCTCAGTGTCTGCGATGCTGGTGGCGGGCTCAGTGTCTGTGGTGCTGGCGGCGGTGCTGGTGGCGGTCTTGTCCACCGTGCAGGTTGGCGTGGACGTGGACCTGCCTTTGATTTTATGGCCCTTCACCACCTTGGATGGTGATGCAGCTGTCTTGCCACTTTCCAGTTTTGTTTTGCCTGAGCCCTTGGTGGCAGGTGTTTTCGCCTTCTCCCTCTGGGATGTGGGCAACTTCTTCAGTTTTGGAGGTGGGGGAATGTCCTTGCCCTCGCTCCTTGGGACACTGGCAGCCCTGTTGCTTGGCGCACTCCAAAATCCCACTATTGCTGGCACCACTGTGCCCGGTGATGTGGTGGCTGAGGTGCTGGGTTGGGACCTGGAAAGGCCGGCCCTAGAGATCGGACGGGGGGGGAGGTGTAGGGAAGAGGTCAACATTTGATAGGAAAAGCTTTTTAGACACAATGGGACAAGTAGATGGAGGGGGTTTGGGAGTGGAGGAAGAGGTAGTGGATGTAGGAGGTGTACTTTGCTGAAATTGGGTGAAGGTGCATTGGTTGGAGGCTGTTGTGAGGTGGATGGCTGTTGGGTGGATGTGTGACTGCGTTTGTGTACATTGGGAGGAGGGCTCACAGACACACTGGGAGAGGACACAAGGGATGTGTGAATGGTAGGGGGGGTGGTAAGTGCACGTGAGCGGTGTGTGGTGATGGGCGTGCTGGTGATGGAGGTAGTGGGTGAAGATGTAGTGCATGCAGGTGTGAGTGGAGATGAGACAGGGAGGGAGGAGGGAGACGTGAGGCAGGGGGACACAGTGGAGGCAGTGGATGTTGGTTTGTCTGCATGGGTATGATGCTTGTGTGAGTGCCTGTGGGATGTGCGGTGCTTATGTTTGCCTGAGCCACCCTTGTGTGTTGACGTGTGTGCATGCTGGTTTGAGGGTGTGCTTGGGATAGGCTGAGGTACAGGGGATTGGGTCTGGGAGGAGGAGGTTGGAGGGGGGAGGCTGGACACAGGAACAATGCCTACCATCAGTGCAGAGGCCAGAGCCTGAAATGCTCGCTGTTGGGCTGCCTGGCCAAAATGAATGCCCTCCAGGCATGCATTTGTTTGTTGCAACTGCCTCTCTACACCCTGGATGGCATTCAGAATGGTAGACTGCCCAACAGTGAGGGATCTCAGGAGGTCAATAGCCTCCTCACAGAGGGCAGCAGGGCTGACTGGGGCAGGGCCTGATGTGCCTGGGGCAAAGGAGATGCCCACCCTCCTTGGTGAGTGGCCACAGGACACACGCTGAGGGGCTGCTGGGAGGGCGGTGCTGGTAGGGGGTGTGGCGGCTGTACCTGTAGATGCGGGGGCTCAGAGGGGCCCGCCACCACAAGGGACCTCCCATCAGAGGAGGAGTCAGTGTCGCTGGTCTCTGCTCCTGTCCCCGCCACTGGATTCAAGCTAGCCTGGCTGATGAGGGGTGAAACCCAGAAACCGGTCCCAGGATGCTTGTTTCCGGTCCAGTGAGGACATGGCTTGGCAGTTCGGTCTGGACTGTTCCCATGAGGAACAGGGTCAGGACTGATTTGCATATGGCTGGGTCCAAACTGGGGTGGCATGGTGAGCAAAAGAATGATGGATTAAACCCAGATCTATGACTGGGGGTGAGTGTTTGACAATGTTCAGCATTCCGTCCATCACTTGTTGTTTTCGCCGTGGAGCTCCCCTCGCCCTCCATCCCACTGGTGACTTCAGACTCCGTTGTCTCGCCCTGAGGGCCATGTGGGATGCGTCTCCCTCCTGCTCCGGTGGCACTGCTCCTCCACCTGATGATGCTAATGCACACAAGAACAGGGAGACCACAAAAAGGGGGGGAGAAGAAAGACATGTTCAGTGCATGCAATACCGCTACCGTTGGCAGACACTACAGACACAGTAGCCCTCTGCACTACGCCATGCACTTAGAGTTCCCTAATTAATCACAGGGACATGGGGTACAGGGCCTATGCCCGACTGCTGCACACATGGAAGTCACAGGAGCCTGACTAGGTGTAGATGGCTCTTACCACTGGTGGGGTTGGGGTGCCACATAGCCTGCCTCACAAAGGGTATTTGCCTACAAAGCTTGCCCCGTCCTAGGGTAACCCATTGTCCACCTCCCCCACCCAGACACCTCCTAATGCGCGCAGAGCCAGATGGATGAGATGGTACTCACCCCCTTGTGGTTGCTGTGATGCCCTCAGGCGCCCATCCAACTCTGGATACGCCACCGCCAGGATCCGGAACATCAGGGGGGTCATGGTGTGATGGTCACCCACCCACGTTGGAGGGCCATCCCCAGCTGGGCCTCTTCCGTCTTCTTGCTCCAGCGGCGAATGTCCTCCCATCTTTTCGGGCAGTGGGTGCTCCGTCTGTGGTGGACCCCCAGGGTCCGGACGTCCTTGGCGATGGCACACCAAATATCCTTCTTCTGGTGGGTGCTGACCTAGAGGAATAGTACAGGGGAAAAGAGAATACTTTAACTGTCCGGACCGTCACAGGCATTGGCCCACGTTCCCACCCTTGCCCTGACGTACATACACTCACCGTCCGCTCATGCAGGCCTCAGTCCCCCCCGTATCTTTCATCCACACCACTCAAAACAGGCACTGCCCATACAGCATGCTTACAGTGTACTCACCTGTTTGTCTGGAGGACCGTAGAGTAGCGTGTACTGGGGGAGGACCCCATCCACTAACTTCTCCAACTCCTCCGAAGTGAAGGCAGGGGCCCTTTCCCCAGACACATAAGCCATTGTCGCTTCCAGACTGAGGTCACAGCAGCACTTGCAGTGTAGGTCCTCTCCTGTCGAAGGTCAGGTATCAAATGAGTGAACAGAGAGAAAATGACGGTCACGTATTGTATAGCAGTTATTCTTACACAACATGTTTTGCATGTGTATGTGTGTCCCTCATATGTGTTCTCTCCTCTCCATAGGTACAGACCCATGTGGCGAGGGAGGGCCCCATCTGAGTACAGACCTCTTGTTGATTTGGAAACCATGGTGGAACGTCACATCATTGTCACCTACAGACTCAATCGTACAACAATCCATGACCTATGTGCATTACTGGATCCTGTACTGAGACCTACTAATCGGAATCAGCATGCCATCCCTACTGAAGTGAAAGTGCTCTCTATACTCCATTTCTTGTCTACAGGCTCATTTCAGGTGACAGTGGGCATGGGTGCAGGGTTGTCACATCCAATGTTTAGCCTCGTCCTGTCCAAATTCCTGGATGCATTTGTACAACACCTGCAGACATATGTCAAATGTCCCCAAAGGATTGAACTCCCTGCCATCAAGTATGACTTTTATCCCTTTGCTAACATTCCCCATGTGATAGGTGCCATTGATGGCACCCACATAGCTCTCATACCCCCAAGAGTGAATGAACAGGTGTACAGGAACAGGAAGAACTTCCACTCAATCAACATACAATTGGTGTGGACTGTTGACCAGTACATTTCACATGTAAATGCCATGTTTCCAGCATCAGTTCATGATTCCCTTGTCCTGAGGAACAGCAGTGTCCCACACTTGATGCAGCAACTACAAGGGGACAGAGGATGGCTCATAGGTGAGTGTGTATGACACTGGATCAGTACATAGCTGACAGCCAGGCTGTCTGCAAGTAATGGCAGTCTGTTACAGTCCTGTTTCAACCACTTTTGCAGGTGATTCGGGGTACCCCAACATGCAATGGCTACTGACACCTGTGAGAAATCCCAGGTCAGATGCAGAGAGGAATTATAATGAGGACCATGAACGTACTAGGATGGTGATCAAGCGTACTATAGGTCTCCTGAAGGCTAGATTTCATTGCGTCCATCTCTCTGGGGGTTCCCTGTGCTATGGCCCTGAGAAGATGTGTAGAATAGTGGTGGCATGCTGCATGCTGCAAAATGTGGCTGTGAATAGAGCTATCCCCCTACTAGAGGAGGAGGATGCTGTGCATCCAGACTTTTTTCCTCTGAGAGGGGATGAGAGTGATGGTGAGGATGAAGAGGGGGAAGATGTTCACTACAGGAACCAGCTGATCCAACTATACTTCCAGTGACTATGAGGTACTGTTCACTGATGATGTTGTCTGCACCGCATAATGTTTGTATGACTCATTTGTTTGGGGATGTGGGGTATGTAGTCATTGACACTGTTAGCTGTAGAATTAGGTGGCATGTGCCATGGGAACATACATGGTGTATATTTTGGTACACTCCAGACGATGTTGTGCATGGGGTACCATTTGTGCAATAAAGGTCTGATTATGGAATTGACTGGCAAATGCATTCACATTTACAATTGATTCTACATAATGACAGGGGACATACAAATTGGTGTACATGTGTTTTATTTGGTGTCACAAATGCATTGGTGCGCTGTGCAGTGATAGGGGGTGGGCTAATGGTGGATGTCCATACTAGGTACATGTGCTCAGCGATTGGTGGCAGTGGGTATAGGTCCATATGTCCCTGGCAAGCTGTCAAGCTGCCATTGGTGGGTGAGGATGGTAGCAAAGTAGCACACTTGGGAGACAGTTCATGTCAAAGTCACTTCTTTGTTTGGGCCTTGGTCTTGGCAAGTGTTCCTGTGCCATATCTGGGTCTGAGGGACCGTATGAGGGACAGTGCTGGGATGCACGGGTAGGGGTGCTGGTCTCTTGTGTGTCCTCTGCCAGTGCCACCAGTTCAGTTGCCGCTGCTGATGTAAAGGGCTGATCTGTGTTCTGGCCAGTGGTAGGGGCTTCTAGGTTTGTGGGGGTCTCAGGATGGATAGGGTAGTGGTGCTGCAGCACCCCTGCAATAGTGGCCATGATGGCATTGAGTTGTTTCCACTGCTCCATGGTCTCTTGATGTTGGGCTATCTGCAGTCTTTGACTCTGTTCCAGGGTGGCCAGGATCTGGCCCATTCTGTCTTGTGTATGGTGGTATGCTCCCAGGACCTCAGAGATCACCTTCTGGGCTGCAGCATCCAACCTTTGGCCTCCCGCTGGGCCCCTGAGGCCCTCCCACTGGGCCTAGCCCCCTGTTCCTGTGTCCCATGCACAGGTCTGGCAGACCCCCTTGCACTGGGGCCACCGTCATTCTGCCTGTTAGTAGGTGGAGACTCTGGTCTCTGTACTTGTGATCCACTAGTCTGTGGCCTGGGGACACTGGTGTGGGGTTGTTTGGCCAGAGCTTATGTTGGTGACTGGGTGGTAGGGGTGTCAGTGGTATCCTGGGTGGAGCTGCTGGATGGTGACAGTCCAGGACTGTGTGATGGGCCAAGGTATTCCTCACTGTCCAGACTTCCCTCTCCGGTCTCCAGAGTGGGCCCTCTGTCTACATGTGGGGCGCTGGCACTCCTTGGCCTTTCCATCAGAGTGGCATGGGTGGTGGTGCCTGTGGGGGGGAATGGACATGTATGTTACATGTACTAAGTCGAATAAGAATGCACATCCCTGCCCTATTTTGCGCTGTTTATTCCCCTGTTGGGCCATGCAGGGACATATTGTGGGGTTGTCCTTACATTTTGCATGGGATGTGGAGGTGCATTGTGGGTGCTGTAGTGCCATTGTGATTCCTTGCAGGGGTAGGTGGCTGTGCACAGGGGGGAGGGATGGGGGTCTGTTGGTGGGTTTGTGGGCATGCAGGGTGACTGGATGTAGTGATTGTGGCCTGGATGGGGTAGTGGTCCTGGTGGTAGTTGGAGGAGTGGGGTGGTACATGCATTACAGGTGTAGTGGATATGAAGTAATTGTAGATGACTTACCCAAGTCCAATCCTCCAGTGAGTCCTGTGAGGCCCTCAGGGTGTAGGATGGCCAGTATCTTTTCCTCCCAGTCGGAGTAGTTGGGGGTGTAGGTGGGGGTCCTCCCCCAGTCTTCTGGACCGCAATGTTGTGCCTGGATGCCATCGACCTCACCTTGCCACGCAGGTCGTTCCATCTCTTGAAGATATCGTCCCTCGTGCGTGGATGGTTTCCCACTGCATTGACCATGTTTACTATAGTCTGCCATAACTCTAGCTTCCTGGCGATGGGTGTGTGCTGGACCTGTGCTCCGAAGATTTGTGGCTCGAGCTTCAGTAATTTGTCCACCATTGTTCTTAGCTCCCTATATGTGGAGCAGAGGTACTTAGGGGGTGCCATGGTGTATGTTGTGGGTGGTGTGTTGTAGAATTATTGGTGAGGGTGCTGTTGTGTGGTTGGGTTTGTGACTTGTGTGATGTTGTGTTCATTGTATGCATGCTGTGTTGTCAATCCCAGTTGTCCTATTGGCAATGCAAAGGATTGTGGGGTGTGTATGTGAGAGTTTTATAGAGTTGTGGAAGTGTGTCAGGTGTGTGGGTTTCAAACTTGCCAATGTGTGCATTTCTTTCTGTGGGTCCACTTGCTGACCGTGGCGGTCCGTACCGCCAATGGTCGTTCGACATGCACTATCCGCTGTAGTGATTTGTGCATCATTATTTGGAGGGCGGGGGATTTGTCTGCTTGGCGGTGGCGGGTGGGGTTTGAAGCCTTTCCGCCATCAAGGGCCCTGGCGGTGGCTGGAGGTAGCAGAATTTTTGGAGGTTTCTGTTTTTGGCATTATTATTTGGCGGTGTTCTGTTCACTGCCAATGGCGGTCTTCTGCTCACCGTCAGCATGATGGCCGACAGTGTTTCCCGCCATGTTCATAATGAACACCTAAGTGCCTAAACTTTTAAATGCAATGGTGGAACTGCATGATGGCATGGTGAGTCTGAATTTCTTTTTAGTAGACTTCCATCGTATATTATCAACTATTACTTTCTCTATAGGCAACCGTGTAGTGAAACGGTGTGCAGGCAACAGTTGCAAGAGGATTTGAGATTTTATAGTCTTTACAGCACTGCTTAAGATCACTTCTCCAATGGAAAAGATTTGTTAGCTTTGAATGCCCTCTTTCTCAATTACCCTAGATTGTTGCCCCAATAGTGTTGCAATCAATTGTACTACAATACATATACTGTAGTGTGTCACTGTGATAGCTTGTTGTTGAGGCGCTCCTACAACATCTGACAACTGTTCCATGGGCCATCTCTCACCTAGAAAAACCAAGGTTAAACAAAAAAAAACAGGCATGTTTCTATGAATGTAGGAGTTTGTCGCACATTCTCAGGGAGGGAGGTGGTGGTGCTCTTTGGATTGATCTAGGTACCATGGTGTGATGCTTTATCTCTACCACTAACATGCGGGAGAGTGATTCTGCTCCAAAAATACGCTGCAGCATTTTCTCCACATATTCCTCCATGAGGCACATAGTTGTTGATTCCACCACTCCTACGATCCAAACATTACTTCTGTGTGAGCATGCTTCCAAAATCTCAAGTTATAACTTGACATTTTCCATTTACAGCACCTTTTCCTTCAGCATTGTTTGTTGCTGTGTTGGGTCATCCTGAGCATCTGAGATCCTCTGCTCAGCCATATCTATAAGAAAGTGTTGTCAGTCTGGTCTCTCCTTCATATCATCCAGACAGCTGGTGGTGGGAATCCAAATTCGAGTAGATCGTGGGCAGCCTAGTTTTCATATCTCTCAAGAGTGTGGCAACTTCTTGAGTAGAGAGAGGTCATCCTCCACTGTCACACCCCAGCCCCATCTTGGGGGTAAGAGTCATAGAATTGCTTGTTGATCCTGTGTAACTCAGGGTTCAGGAGAGATTGCTTGTACATTTCGCCCATAGCGGGGGAAAGGCATAATGTTCAAGCCCCAGCAGCGCTATTACAGAATCTCAGCGCAGTCGAGACCAGAGTGCAGACCGCTAGAGCAGAAGAACTGAGCACCCAATCATGACACTATATACTGGGGGAAGATCGGACATCCAGTTCAACCCCCAGTGGTTCTTTGTGCTATCAAGGCAGTGTTTGGAAGGGCATGACAAAATAGGGAGAAGCAGCAGTGCCACATACAAGGCCCCTTTTGCCGTCTGTACTCTGAGGTCAAACTCCCCACTCATTGCTGTCATGATGTAGGTGTGTGGGGTGGGGGGCAGCACACCTTCAGTCTTCACCCGGCTTACCCCCACCACAGTTGTGGCGAGTCACAACACTGTCAGTGGACCTCTTGTGTGATGTCCCTGTCACCCGTAGCTGGAGTGGCTGATGGGAGCCACAGGGTTAGTCAAATTGATGCCTGACATTGCGATAGCCATCCCGGACGGCTACAAGATCACAAGCAGGGACCGCTCCAACAAACCAGGAGGAGGCATCGCCATCATCCACAAGAACACCTTCAGGATCACGACCAACACCGAAGACACCCTCTGCACCGCCGAACTCCTGCACTTCCAAATCCACAATGACCCAAACACCACTCTACAAGGGACCCTCGTCTACAGGCCCCCTGGCCCACGACAGCAGTTCAGCAACTCCATTACCGACATAATCAACAAGCACGCTCTCGCATCCACTGACTACATACTCCTTGGAGACTTAAACTTCCACCTCGAGAACACTGACAACAACACCGCCACTCTGCTTGTCAACATCTCCAACCTCGGCCTCAAACAGCTTGTCACAACACGCAGGACACACACTCGGCCCTATTTTCACTGGCAGCAATCATGTCTCCTTCAGCCACACCACCGAACTCCACTGGACAGATCATCGCTGCATCCACTTCTCCTTCAAGAAACCCACAACACACCACCACCCACAACGGATCCCCCACCGCAGTTGGAACAAGGTCATAGAAGAGAAAGTTATCGCGACCCTCTCCCGGAACCCACCGATCGATACCACTGACACCGATGCAGCTGCCCGCAACTTCAGGCAATGGGTTAACACCTGTGTCAATACTCTCGCCCCAATCAATAATCACTCCAATAGATGCAAAAGCAGAAAGGCCTTCTGGTTTACTGCCGACCTCAACAAATTTAAGCAAAGCTACCGAAGACTCGAAGGAAATTGGTGCCAAGATCAGACTTTGGACAACCACACAGCCTTTGAAAACGCCATCCGCAGACACCACCAACTCATCCGAGCCACCAAAAGGACCGCCTTCAAAGACAGAATCAACAACAATGCACACAGCCACAAGAAGCTCTTCAATGTCGTGAAAGAACTCTCTAACCCTAGCGCCAACGTCAATGACATCCCGCATCCCAATGCCTCTGCAACTCCCTAGCCTCCTACTTCCACCGCAAGATTGCAGACACCAACAACAGCTTCAGCACCCAGACTCCCTCGGCAACCACCAACACCACAGATTCGGCTCCAACCAACCACCTGCTCTGCTGGACCCCGTCAACGACAACAACACCATCGAAATCATGAACACCATCCACTCTGGCTCTCCATCTGACCCCTGCCTTCACCACAAGCAAGCCCCGTCATCGCACCCCAACTACGGAGGATCATCAACAGCTCCTTCAAGGCCGCCACCTTCCCAGAGCGCTGGAAACACGCTGAGATCAACGCCCTCCTCAAAAAACCCAAGGTGGATCCAAAGGACCTCAAGAACTTCCCGCATATCTTCCTGCTCCCCTTCCCAGCAAAAGTTATTGAGAAGGCCGTCAACAGACAACTAACCCGTTTCCTAGAGGAGAACCGCACCCTGGACCTTTCCCAAAGCGGATTCCACAGCAGCCACAGCATGAAACAGCCCTCATCGCCACAGACGACATCAGAACCATACTGGACATTGGTGAAACCACGGCCCTTATCCTCCTGGACGTCTTGGCTGCGTTCAACACCGTCTGCCACCACACCCTATGTTCATGCCTCAGCAATGCTGGAATCTGCGACAGAGCCCTGTACTGGGTCACCTCCTTTCTCACCGGCAGAACCCAGAGAGTCCGCCTCCCCCATTCCGCTCGGAGGCCACCAAAATCATCTGCGGCGTACCCCAGGGTTTGTCCCTCAGTCCGACCCTCTGCAACGTTTACATGGCCCCGTATGCTAACATCGCCCAATCCCACAACCTCAACATCATCTCATACGCTGACGACACCCAGCTGATCCTCTCCCTCATAAAAGGACTCCGCCAAGACCTACCTCCATGAAGGAATGAAGGCCATCGTCAAATGGATGAAGAGCAGCTGCTTCAAACTCAATTCTGACAAGACGGAAGTCCTCTTCTTCGGCTCCACCCCCTCCGCATGGGATGACTCCTGGTGGCCTGTCACTCTCGGAACTGCTCCTACTCCCACCGACCACGCACACAACCTAGGATTCATCTTGGACCCCACACTATCCATGACCCAGCAAGTCAACGCCATCTCCTCCTCCTGCTTCAACAACCTCTGCATGCTCCGAAATATCTACAAATGGATACCCACGAAACCAGAAGAACAGTCACCCAAGCCCTTGTAAGCAGTCAACTGGGCTACGGCAATGCCCTCTACACAGGAAGCATGACCAAACTCCAGAAGAGGCTGCAACGCATCCAGAACGTCTCCGCATGCCTCATCCTGGACATCCCCCGCCACTGCCACACCACAGACCACCTGAAAATCCTACACTGGCTCCCAGTCATCAAGAGAATCACCTTCAAACTCCTCACCAACGCTCACAAAGCGCTGCACAACACCAGGCCAGAATACCTCAACAGATGACTCTCCTTCTACACCCTGACCCGACATCTCCGCTCTGCAGACCTTGCCCTCGCAACCGTCCCATGCGTCTGCAGAACTACAACCGGCAGTAGATTGCTGCCAAATTGTGGAAAACTCTTCCCACCTACCTGCGCCAGATCAAAGACCTCCTTACCTTCAGGAAACCTCTCAATACCTGTCTGTTCGAGAAGTAGCAGCACCTCCCACCCCACCTCCTCCCCCTCCCCACCTAAGCACCTTGAGACCCTCACAGGTGAGTAGTGCGCTTTACAAATCCCTGATTGATTGATTGATCGGGGCAACAGTGGTGTCACATGCAGGACAGGGACACTTCTGCCATGTGGTCCCCACAATCTGTCTCCACACTCCTGCCTTTGTGATATGGTGGGGAGCCCTTGTACAGTCCTCTTCTGCTTGACCCGCCTCTAGTTGTAGTGAGTTTCCACACCATCTGTGGGCCCCATGTTTAATGCCCACACCCTCTGTACCTGGAGAGGATGGGAGCTGGCCACAGTGGATGACAGGCCAGGGAAAAGTGAGACAGTAGGTGTCAGATCAGCTTCAGTATGCAACCCACACATCCCAACAGGCAGCTTTGCAGCAATTCTCTGGGCTCCCCCGGTGTTGTGGCACCTGCCAGCACTGGCCGGTGCTGTTTACGAGAGTCGGGCTGGCTAGCCATCTCTGCTTCGCCCACTCTCAATGCTCCGCATCACCATCTACACCTGCAGAGAGTGAGTGGGGTGGGATGCAGTTGCCACTGCCTCTGGCCATGTGCCTCCAGCTCTGATCCACTGTCCAGCAGTGACTCTGTGTGCTTCATGCCACCCTCACCGGCAGCGTCCAGGGATTGTAAGCGGCAGCTGGTATTGGGAACAGTATGATTATGAAGATGGCACCATCTTGTATCGAGTTCTCTGGTGCCATATCCACCCCCCCATCAAGAAGAGAATATTGAAAACATTGACAGGTAAGTTAGTCGAGATTTTCCACACCTGCCCCCATGCTTATGTACCTATGCGGAGCATTTGTCTTCAAGATCTGGAGTTAGAAATGGTAAATTTATATATCCATGTATTTTATCCTGTCCTCAGTATTTTTGGACCACTTTATTGTCAGTGCTTATATTCAGTAGTAAAAACACATTTAATATATTTTATCTTTTAAAGTGTGTATGTGAGTGTGTATCACAAGGTTCTCCTTTTTCTGGTCACAACATTGCAGTCTGCACTTACCTTGGTTATTAAGGCCAGGCACATGTGCTGACCTTTAACTGACCTATTGTAGTTGGAGGCACATTATGCTTAGAAGCTTCTGGCCTGTTGTTCATTGAATGGTTCACTTTGTACTGCAAGTCAGGAATATTCTGTGTCTCCATCTGGCCTGCCATTGTTGTAATCACTATTTGTAAGATTATAGATTTCCCTCTCTCTGAGCTCAGTTAAAAACATGTTTAAATGATGTAATATGCATTTGAAAATGTCTCAGATCAGCAGCCGGCAACACAGCTGGCACAATTGTTCACCGCACCACGGTGTAGGACTCAACATATTTAAAGTGTAAGCTTGGTTTTCGTAGGGTGAAAACAGTGAAGAGTTGTGGCATGTTTTCTCCTGCAACAGTCAAAAAACAGACAAACTGAATGGGAGCATTTACTGGTGCTATGTTTGTAAACATGTATTTTACAAAGACAAATGCATATGCTTCATATTTTATAGGCACAACTAGTCTGAGTAAGAAGTCATAGTATAAAGGATATTATAAGGTGTCCACTGACTGGTTCTATAGAATTTGATACAATTTCCTCACTTTCCCTTTTAGCAAAATAAAGCAAACATCACATGGAACAAGTAAACCGTGCATCTGCCACAGAGTTCATTTTGTTGGGGTACACAGTTCATCCAATACAATACAATGGGGAATAGTTACAAGCCCATTGAGCCACCTTGGGACACCCTCGCGTAATTTGTTTTTGTTCACTAAGGCGGCCTTATGCAGGCCTTTCTACTGCACCGTATTTACAAAGTGGTGCAATGCCTGCATTTCGCCACTTTGTAAACCCTTGCACCACATTATTACACCAGGCATAATGTATGAATAGGGAGCATTGCGACGCAGGGAGGCCCAAATAAATGGTGCAATGAAATTTACAGAATTTCACTGTGCCATTTTTTCTGTCATTTTAATCAATGGGCCTCCCTGAGCTTTGCTGCACTAGCGTCAACATTTTTGACGCTAGTACAGTCAAGCACCACTGTAGCGTCAAAAATGTTGACAATATTGTGCTAATGACTACCATGGTGTGCCGTATAGTAAAGGTGAGGAAAGGAAGGAGACACAAGAAAAGTGGCGCATCGGGACCGATATGCCAAATATACCCCAATATTTCTTCTGATATATGTGGTTAAGTACTGGGGCATCTTACTATAACGGTAGCAGGATGTGTGGACTCAAGGTTGGACATCCCAATGTATTCCTTCCTCAAAAACTTGTCCCTCGGTCACACTTCCTGAACCGGCAGGCATTTTCCTAGGCAAGGTCAGCCACTTCTCCATCAGTGTGTGCATGATTCCAAGTTACTTTTTTCTGTCTTTCACAAGCACTCAGTTTTGCCTTCCCACAGTGATGGCGTATGATCATCACATGGTCATTGGCCACCCCTTTGCATTACACCACAACCATGAGTAAGAGAGTCTGCGGTCTTTTGGCCGTTCTTTCTTGGGTGACTAGTTTCATGGATGAGGTCCCATTTCTGGTTCTGCTACCTCAGTTGACTTCTGTGGATTTAATGTCCTTGATCATTTCTTCTGTGATATTACTGCTCTAGTTAATATGTCATGTTCTGATACCCCCACCATTGAGACTCTGATCTTTGCTAGTATTGCCCCAGGGGTCTTATCCCATTTGCATTGACAATCACCTCCTAGATGCACATTATCAACATCACAATGAAAATGCCTTCCATCTAAGGGCAAAAAAGGCTTTCTCTAGCTGCACTTCCCATCTACTTGTTGTAACTATTTTCTATGGGACAATAATATTTATGTATTTAAGACCTTTGTCATCAGTTTCACAAGATCAGGTCAAGTTGTTTGCCTTAGTGTACACCATATGTATTTCTGTTATAAACCCTCTTGTCTACACCCTGAGAAACAAAGACATGAAGGGGACCATTACAAAGGTTATCAGGTTGTACCATCACATCAAAATGAGGTTTTGTGATAATAAGAAATGCATTTACAAATTGAATGTTGTTCAGGCTGTTGACATTCACAGACAGGTTTTTCAGGATTCAGAAATATGTTATCTCATGTAGAAGTTGTATCCAAATGTGGTGTTTTTAATGGCTGGTTTTGCAGCCGTGTGGGGGCTGATTTTGTGGCTGTGTTTGGATTGGTTTTGTGGATGTGTGCAGTCTGCTGTTGTAAACATCTTCAAATGAAGACAAGGTGACAGTAGGCAGCATTGTGCAAGCTTTACATGCTGTTGTCTCCTTGTATGCAGCATCGAGGAGCCATTCACACTCTGTGAGTAGAAGTGTAGGGATGTGTCAATGTTTTTATCTTTTTGATAGGGAAGGTACATTGTGGAGTCCACCACTGCATTTTTCTTCCATTACCACTCACATTGCCTACAGCAAGCACAAATACCCGTTGCTCTTCACCCCTCAGACTACCCAGACAGAACTCTTTAAATTCCCAGAGTTGATAATTTTAATAATGTGGGACACTCTCTGTACTACCCATTTTGTAATTGTCTGCATTTTGGTGGCTGGGACTTTTTTATGCCCCAGCCTGACCCTGACAACTGCCACTTAACTGCACTTAATGTTCTGCACATATTCTTAATTGGCAGGTGCTTCAACAATCATATGGTCTTCTAGGTCCCTTAGTCTGTTGGATTTGGTGTAAGGCAGGTAGTAAATGTGGATATGAGATACCTACAAACATATATTGGACTGGCATCTTTGAATTTGAACATACAGAAGAGGTTTTTAATTTTTGATGTCATGCCATGTCTTGTCATGTCACTGTGCCATCGTAAAAGCTGCACCAGCAAAAGCAATAGCAACAATAAAGCACTTTGACGCTTCAGTATCTGTTCCCTATACAGCAATATCAGTGGATGTGTAACACGCCTGTAATGATGCTGTTCCACCTGAGAAGATGATGCCACAACTCAGATGCACTATACACTCTTGACTACTTCCACATATACGGGGGAGGTGCATTTTAGTCTTTATTCTTGTCTGATTGAAGCATTCAACATACACATAAGGTCCTCTTGCTCTCTCCATGAATGGTGCACACAGTCTGCAGCACTATTTGCTCAGAAGTATGCCAAGTTAAAGTATCTTAAATCTGGTAGAAAAGACATGGAAAGTGCCTCCTATTCCAGTAAAAGGACCAGCTGATATTCAGTAAATCCTTGAAACACAACATAATAGGCTTAATTGACAACGCACCAATGCCAACACAACCTCTGTGACTGTTACAAATTCACAAGAAATATATATTTGTGATATTCTGAGCCCTGTAGTTGTTGGAGAGGAGCCTGAGCCCAGCACTCCACCCACAAGTGATGCTGATTTGCAGTCTTGGGAGAGACCTTCTGTTGCGGGCCACACACTAAGATACTCACACCAGGGACAAGTAGGAGGAGTAGATCTCCCTGACGTATTACATCATTAGGACCATCCTGGGCAGTTTTTCAAGGGCACCTTTTGGACTTAAACAGTGTCTGTCGGGTGTCAGGCTGAGTACAGGTCAGCCTGACACACACTCTTTATTTTCAGATTAGGCAGCAAGGAGCTAGACATGCACTAAATGTGCAGGTTCCTGGCTGCCTGAGCTGAACTTTACTGGGTTGAAAATGTCACAGCTCCTGTGGGTGTGACCTCCTCAGCTCAGGGCCCTTCCCTTTGTAGTGCAGGGTAGAATCAGTGATTGACTCGTACCTGGGTGCATCCATTTTAAGGGCTGAGGTTCTATCACTGACACCTCGTCACAGAGCTGGATGGAGTCTGCAGTCCCTCTGACCCAGTCCTACTCAGTGACGAGGTAGCGACAGCTGCCTCCTCTCATTGGCTGACTTCCCCGAGGGCTGCCTGGTTTCCCTGATCCCTGTGTCCACTCTTTGGTGTGTGCATGCATGTTTGAATATATTTATGTATATTTATGAATGGGTTTTGTGAATGGGTATGTGTGCGATCTGCATGAAAATTCCTGCAAGTGAGTGCTCATGTGTGTGTGTGGGCCCTCCTATTGAGCTGTATTTACCCGTCACCACTGCCCAGCTATCCCATTTATGCCGGATTCTGCTATTAACCCCAACTACCCTGCATATACATTAAATGTGTCCCTTTTACCACAGTCCAAGCATGGTGTAAGTCTAATGTTTCAGCCATAATGCAAATACACAGCAATCCCCTGATTGACGGTGAGACACACCCAGCAGGGAGTCATGCTAATGCATGTGTGGTTGCTTGACTTAGTGCAGACCCTTAGGGGCATATTTATACTCTGTTTGCGCCGGAATTGCGTCGTTTTTTTTTACGCAATTCCGACGCAAAACTAACTCCATATTTATACTTTGGCGTTAGACGCGTCTAGCGCCAAAGTCCATGGAGTTTGCGTCATTTTTTAGCGTGGACACCTACTCTGCATTAATGATATGCAAGGTAGGCGTTCCCGTCTAAAAACTTGACTCCGAGGCATGTGCGCCGTATTTACACTCCCGGGCATAACTCACGCCCGGGAGTGGGCGGGTCAAAAAAAATGACATCCAGCCGCTTTTGCGCCGTTTTTTAGCGCCTGGTCAGGGCAGGCGTTAAGGGACCTGTGGGCTCGGAAGGTGCCCAGAGGTGCCCTCCCATGCACCCAGGGACACCCCCTGTCACCCTTGCCCACCCCAGGAGGACACCCAAGGCTGGAGGGACCCATCCCAGGGACATTAAGGTAAGTTCAGGTAAGTATTTCTTTTTTTTTTTGTGGCATAGGGGGGCCTGATTTGTGCCCCCCTACATGCCACTATGCCCAATGACCATGCCCAGGGGACATAAGTCCCCTGGGCATGGCCATTGGGCAAGGGGGCATGACTCCTGTCTTTGCTAAGACAGGAGTCATTTCAATGGGGGTTGGGAGTCGGAAAAAATGGCGCAAATCGGGTTGAGGCGAAAAATTTGCCTCAGCCTGACTTGCCCCATTTTTTGGCGCACAAGCTCCATATCCCCCTACGCCGGCGCTGCCTGGTGTACGTCATTTTTTTCCACGCACACCAGGCAGCGCCGGCGGCTAACGCCGGCTAACGTCATTGATTAAATACGGCGCCCGCATGGCGCTTCAGAATGGCGTTAGCCGGCGCTAATTTTTTTGACGCAAAACTGCGTTAGCGCAGTTTTGAGTCAAAAAGTATAAATATAGCCCTTAGTGTGGGAGTAGAACTGTTTGCCCAGCATATTCAATGCCACATTACCTTACCAACATCTTACTGTCCTTGCAGCATATGGATACACATATGGGTAACATCCACACCAACATTCAGTAGCAAATTAGGTAGTTTTAAAACCCTTTTGAATTGGTGATGCAGAAAAACCCCATGTGGGATAAAGAGGGCTAGCTGCTAACCTTGGTCCTGGCTGATTGATGCTCACCTCGGTGGTTCATCTGCTAGACAAAACCAACAGCCTTCAGGACCTCCAGCATTCAAATCCACACTTCCTATGAACCTGATAGCAATTCAGTTAAGTACCAGGAGGCGTAATGAGGGGTATGGAGAACAACATCCTTTATATGGACGCCACCTGCTCCTTATATCATGCCCATATCACTTTCATGTGCCAACCTCAAAACTAGGTCCTGTTCTCTTGCTTTAAGTACACATATCATGGAAATATGAATATATCAACTTACTATGGCAATTGCCTTTACTCATTTATTGTTCACTGTTATGACATCATGCAAACATGTTAAGTGTCCATACAAATGTGTGCAAATGCTTTGTAAAACAGAACACCAATCAGTTAATACCATAATGTAGACTGACACAATGTATTTAGCACATGGGTGTCATTTCCTTACTTTCAGGCTTCTGTTTGGAGTGATACACTGTTTAATCTGGTACATATTCAACAGGTCTCCCGATTAGTTCTTGTATGTGCCCTTGGTCCCCTATTAACCTTGAAATTATAAGTACCTGACCTATGGAAGTTGGGGTGACAGCTTGCATAGTTTGAGTGGTATCTCATGCCAGTGTTGCAATGTGTAGTGCTTGCCAAGTGTGTCTTTACAAAGCATCACGTGTTGACTCTCCTCAAACGTTGTTGAACGATGAGGTTTGGCGAGCAAATGTTTGTTTTTCTCAAAGCATCCAGCTCCTACTATTGAGGCCATCATTTTGGTGGGTGTGATTGTTCTTATGTTATCCATGAGCTGAAGCCACCCCTCCTGACATTTCTTAGAATGTGTTTAAATGTCGATCCTAATTTTCTGATACACTTAACTGAGAAAATATGTTCACAGTTATTAACAATGTCCATGTTGACTCTGATCATCAGGATTAGGAGTGAGAGGTTGAAGAATTTATCAAAATAAATATACATTCATACCTTGGCACTTTCACTCTCACAGACTGTTCATAAGACTATGCCACCGTCTTTTAAATCTATTGATTCCTCTGTGGTTGGATCAATTTGTGACACATTAACAGGATTCTTCTTCTATGTAATGGACTCAGTTGGAATTGTGATCAGCTGATCCCAGTGGCTCAATGATGTTGCCTACCCAACAATGACTAGGTCCTCATACTAGGAGCAAAGGATCAGGAGTCATTCTTGATAATGCCCAAGATAATTTTGACAATGCTTATCTCTGATGCGTTTTTGTAAGAGATATAATTTTACCCTGTGTCTAAAAGGGCTATGTTTGATATATCTTCGATTATTTTTGGATACCAATGCCTATATTTGATCCTCCTTTATCCTTAGTACATCACTACAATTCTGCCAAATGGAATCCCTCAGATCGTGTAGCTGATTATATATGAGGAAGACTTAGGGTACCTATTTTTAAGTCTATCAGTTCTAAATTAATAGCCTAAAAGTCTGGAATTACAATCCTGAATAAATTTGCTGTTACACCTACTTCATATCCTAGAATGGTTACAGCCTTCTCTAAATATGTGCACAATCCAAGGAAAAATTATTGAATGGATTGGAACCTCTGATTAAAATGTTGGAGTTATAGGAACGTGCCAAGGTGAAATAATATTCATTTGCTGGTGTTTCTGCTTCATTTTCCTTGAAGAATATCACTTTAGGCATTTACATTCCCTGTTGTTTCCAATTCTCACATTTGAGACTTGGATATAGAAACACTCATGAAAATAGTGTGACCACGTGGTAAGGGTAGTAGCATGAGCGAGTACACTGGAAGGTGAGATCAAGGGATTTGTTTCACTTTTGATTCTTTCAAGGTTGTCCTTTTTTCTCCTGCAAGTAGGACTAGCTGCTTGCCTTCCTTTCTCCCCTTCCTGACCAGTGCACTAGACAGAGTTATGCAGAAAATGTCACTTCGTTCCCAAGAACTCTTTGCAGCCTAACATTCTACTTGTTCGCTTCTGCTGTTTAACCTACGGCTTTTGAGTGACTGAATTTGTTGAAATTGAGGCCCTTACTGTAAATTAAGGAATACATTTTGATTCTTGTTCAAAGAGGAATTAGCACAGGATAATTTTGACAGGACAATCCCAAATTTATTGGGTGGAAAGGCCTGGAACAAAGCAAAATTGTGTAATTCAGTGTGTCAAATCAGATTCTGCGTACTGAGAGCACCCAGGAGCGGGATTTACAATCTCTTATCTGATGGATCTTTTTAATTTGACTGAGACACAGAGGGAGTTAACAATAATAAAACAATTCCATTTTTGTGAAGCTTGTTTGGCCACACATTAAGAACCAGGAATCAATGATTGAAGATAAGTCATTTTATAACCAATCAATATACAGTCCAAGGTATAAACACGCCATGAAAATATTAAAAAGAGACCGGATTACAGCTAGCCAGCTGAAATGTCACAGTTGTTTCAGTCTCATTAGAGCAAGATACAAAGCATTAACAGCAACTGCAATACAGAAACTGAGAATCAGAATTAGGCGTTCCATAAAGAAACCCCTGTTCTCTTCTCAGAACATGAAATGACTTTAAAATTGTTTAACTGGTTTCTAAATAAGGAATTATGAAGTTTTGAATGAAATCTTTAGGAAATTTTGAAATACTAGAAGGTATCAGCACAGTGAAGACTTCTGTAGAAGTCGTCTAAAAAAAGGATTAAGTGTTCAGTATGAAGTTTTCCACTTGCAGGAATAAAGGAAGTAGATAGGTCTGTACCCCTAAAAGTTTAAGAGAATCTGCCTTAACTTCTAACAGCGTGACCATTTATTAAAACAAACAGAACTTTGAACAACAATGGTATTTCTTCCCACTCCACCAGGAACCATTCACATTGTTTCCTGTGGTGTGCAGCTGCAACATCACCTGCATTTCTCATCCCACAGAACTTGGGCAGTCACTTCAGCCTGGAGCATCCCCCCTTCCTGATATGTGATGAACAGAAGACTTCAGCTGCTTGTTAGGTCTTCAAAAGTCTCGTCAAGATTTCTCTTCTCAGGCCTTACTATCAAGAAAACTGATACATATACTAATACTCCTTTTCCCTAACTAATGACATCTTAAAATGCACCTGCAAACGAAATACCACTTTAATATTATTCAAGGCACACAGTAAACATAGGGCCTGATTCTTACCTTGGCGGGCGGCGGAGGCCGCCCGCCAAAGTACCCCCGCCAGAACACCTCACCGCAGTCGTCAGACCGCTGCAGTGATTCTGAGATTTCCACTGGGCTGGCGGGCGACCGCCAAAAGGCCGCCCGCCAGCCCAGTGGAAATCAACCTTCCCACGAGGACGCCGGCTCTGAATGGAGCCGGCGGAGTGGGAAGGTGCGACGGGTGCTGTTGCACCCGTCGCGTATTTCAGTGTCTGCAAAGCAGACACTGAAATACAAAGTGGGGCCCCCAGGGGCCCCACGACACCCCATACCGCCATCATGTTCCATGGGGTGTCAGAATCCCCATGGCGGCGCAGCGAGCTGCGATGAACAGGAGACTTCAGCTGCTTGTTAGGTCTTCAAAAGTCTCGTCAAGATTTCTCTTCTCAGGCCTTACTATCAAGTAAACTGATACATATACTAATACTCCTTTTCCCTAACTAATGACATCTTAAAATGCACCTGCAAACGAAATACCACTTTAATATTATTCAAGGAACACAGTAAACATAGGGCCTGATTCTTACCTTGGTGGGCGGCGGAGGCCGCCCGCCAAAGTACCCCCGCCAGAACACCGCACCGCGGTCGTCAGACCGCTGCGGTGATTCTGAGATTTCCACTGGGCTGGCGGGCGACCGCCAAAAGGCCGCCCGCCAGCCCAGTGGAAATCAACCTTCCCACGAGGACGCCGGCTCTGAATGGAGCCGGCAGAGTGGGAAGGTGCGACGGGTGCTGTTGCACCCGTCGCGTATTTCAGTGTCTGCAAAGCAGACACTGAAATACAAAGTGGGGTCCTCTTACGGGGGCCCCTGCAGTGCCCATGCCATGCCCATGCCATTGGCATGGGCACTGCAGGGGCCCCCAGGGGCCCCACGACACCCCATACCGCCATCATGCAGAGCCGCCAGGAACAGGATGGCGGTATGGGGTGTCAGAATCCCCATGGCGGCGCAGCGAGCTGCGCCACCATGGAGGATTCTTATGGGCAGCGGAAAACCGGCGGGAGACCGCCGGTTTTCCTCTTCTGACCGCGGCCAAAGCGCCGCGGTCAGAAATCCCTGCGGGGCACCGCCAGCCTGTTGGCGGTGCTCCCGCCAACCCTGGCCCCGGCGGTCCATGACCGCTGGGGTCAGAATGACCCCCATAATGTCAAATGTTAATACATTTTTGTGCAATGATAACCTGCAATGGATGGAGTATAAATTGCGCTGCTCCGCCTCATAATTACATTGAAAACTCAGACAAGGAGGAATTTACCACACATGGTAAATGCTTCACCCTGTTGTAATGGATTTTACTATGTGTGGTAAATGATCTGCCCTATTCCACCCTACTTGAAACGAGGGTCTTAGAATTCTATTGGATCTTTTCCGTTACAGCGAGGTATTGATCTTTTAGTTGTCTCTTGTACCAATGTTGTCTGCCCCAAGTGACATAAAAGCTGGGGTTACCACCTAGAACCAGGCGCTATGAACTGGATAGTGTAAGATGGAGAGGATTGTGAAAAGTAAGAGCGAAAGTGATCAAAAAGCATAACTGGCAGGCCTCAGGGATTTCATTGATTTGGGGTTGAGGATTGGGGTAATCCTTGAGAAAGAGGAACATTTTTTTTATTGATGGATGCCCAGAGGAGGGGGAAGGTAGTGTGAGTGATAAAGTAGGGAGTTTGTGTAACCCAAACATATGGCCTTGGATGAACGCTGGGTTTACAAATTCACATTGGGCTGCCTTTTAAAGACCGTTTTCAGGGCCTGGTTTCCCGTGATGTGCCCTGATCCCTAGCATGTTTGTTTGTAGTGATAGCTAAACACAATCACTGGCACTCAGGTTGGATGGAGTGCGTCATGCTTTCAAGGCTATTACGTCCACAATGATGATTGCTCTGATGTACACATTACTCATATGATCTTGTCTAAAGGTAAGCTGCACCATAAGTGCGGTAGTGGAGTATTCTATACTGAGAAAGGGAAAAAATAAAATATGAATTGATATGCTGCATATGGTCATCCTAGACCTCCTGAGACTGTGAATCTAGTCTTCACCTAGACTTATTTAAATATACCAATATCTAGTGATATAATGATTCCATTGGTAGCCACTTGACCTCATAGCACTAAACTTAAATTCACAAACACTGGTCATAATTGTCAGCACGTGGGATTGCAGACGCAGGGGCAGGGTTACTCTCACGTCAGGCTGTAGACATGACTATCTCCAAGAAACCATCTTTTAAAGTTATTCTTATCTATGTTCTTTATAACCCCTTGTTCTGTTCTCATTTCGGCGTCAGAGCAAAGAGTGATTTCTGTTTAGTAAGAACTTCATTGTAGCACGTAATGTACTTCTCCAGAAGGACCTGTTTGATTGTGGTTACTTTAGAAAACAGCATGTATCTACACAGCAAAGCCTTTCTCAGGTTATTGCAAATCTCACACTGTTCATTGAGGTTAGACTAGGATGACCTTTAACATTTGTAATGAAAATACACTGTTCTCATTTAAAACACGCTTTACACAGGACATTTATTAGCGGATTCTCGCATGTAGTGAATAATATGAATCAGTGAGATAGGATCCTATTGTAAAACAGTAAATATATGAGAATTCATTATATGAAAAAATACAGCTGCTACAGAAGTTCTGGATATGAGATGTTTTTCTTAGTCAGTTCATGTGTCATCTAATAGACATCAAATTTGAACCACCCCTCTAGTTCCAGTGGGCACAAATGATGCAATCTCAATAAATAGCGACACAAGTCTGCAACGTCTTTTCAATGCTTGTATGCTTACATCACCAGCAAGCAAGACAATTGATTCAGACAGCTAAGAAATAGAGACCTTGGGCCACCTTTAGGTTTGCGATTTCCTAATAGTGATTTTTTGCGATTCAGAAGGATGGAATGAAATTGCTTGCAAGTGACCTGCCTCGTTGATATTCACGAGGCAGGTTGCAATTTGCAACACATTTGGTAAATGCCACAGTCACAGGGATGGCCATGTCTGTGACTGCTTTTTAAATAAATAAAGCAATCTTTTTTGGTATTCAGCCCATTTTCCTTATAGGAAAATGGGATGCATTACAAAAGCAAACATGAAAAGTTTTATTTTTATTTTTTAAGAGTAAGCAGTGGTCCGTGGGACCACTACCTGCTCTAAAGAAATGTTTGCACCCCTATTCGCAAAGAGGAAGGGGTCCTTTGCTGGTAACTGCTAATGTGACTTCGGATGTTTTGCGACTACATTGCCGGGTGTGAAACATTCCTACATACCAGTGCAATCAGTGTGGCCCAATGGGCCGTTTGCAATTGGTAAAAGTGCTTCCAGTATCTGAACCCTTATTTCTTCAATGGAGCATATATAACCATCTCAGCAAAGTTCTCACAGGATACGTACTTGAAGAGATAGACATTTCTAGCCATGAGAACACTGTTCCACTACCAGGGCAATTGTTTTGGTCTTTCTGTACCAACTGTTATATTCATCCCACTAGATTGCATCTTTTCTATTGTCCAGAGATTAATCGTCATACTATCTGTTCTGTAACTGAATACCAGTATACTCACACACTTAATTTATTAAATTAAATCAAATGCTGTCATTTATGGTCTATATGTTTTTATATATCACTTTTCTTCAAGAAATCCAACTCTCTCCATCAGGTCATAAAAAGTGAAAAATGATTTGGTAGGAACTGCAGTGTGTACCAATAAAATCCACATAAACTAGGAGAGTCTCTCCTTCTCATCCAGTTACTGGAACAGTGGAGTGGTCATCCTATTCAAACTAATCAGAACATGGCCAGATCCTTTAAGGCACAATGCCTTTGCAAATCTCGTCTCACTGGGAATGACAGTGATCATGGCTTCAGATATACACCCAATGGAGGAGGCATGTTATTAGATGCAGCACAGCACACACCCAGACTGTACCAAGCCGAGATCTGATTGGATCCCATGCCAACTTAACGAGCATTCCTAGGGTGTCCTGTCCAGATGTCTACGTAAAGTGGGAACAGGTTATGGATGCTACATGTTTAAGCCTGATAGGTCATGAAAGGGGCCTTGAGTCACAATCCTTGGCTCACACCTGTCACATGCATGCAGGTAGGTAAGTAACAGTTTCCAATTTCTACTAACTTACCTTCTCTAAAATCAGGTCTTAATATTCACCAATACTCAGCTGATTTAACAGTTGTGTCAGTATACTCATGTCCTTCTACACTCTAAACAGAAATTAACTACTTCTACCATATTAATAAGGAACAATATTCCTAGCACACTGACCTGCCACAGACTTTGACTATCTCAGAACACATACAATCAAGCATGCAACAATAACTCCCAGGAACATCCCAACCCTAGTTATTTGGAAGAGGTACTTAGACCTACATGTGGATTTATTGCATAACTGGTTAACTCTATATGACAACACTGCACTAACAAACAGGGACAAGCATTTCAATATTCTCTTTCCCACCACCACCCATCTACTGATTAGATAGCCATCCCCTGTTCCTTTGGTTTTTCTTTGTCCCACTCTCCTCAGCATGGAAAAAGGAACAGATCAATCCATTTCTCCTTAAACTCCCATCTAGGACTAACCCATTCCACCTCTCTCACTCGTTTCTTTAAATCCAAGGAAATTTCCACCAGCTGAATCTCTCTAGTGGGGAACCACCCTATCTTGTTCTCGTTTTTGCCATCAAGATGTCACTACAAATTCACTCTCTACTTCCTTCTGTCATTAAATAAGTACTACCCTTAGTCACTCCATGGCAGCTATGGGATTTCTATGAATCATAAAATCCTCCTCTAACTACCCTCATTTTAGTTATCAACCCAAATGACCTATTACACATATCTCAATCCCACACAATCCCCTAAACTCACATCTATATCTCATTGACAAAACAACTATTCAACAGAAGCACATTCATCAGACACACCATCTTTCCTAACACCTGCACAAAATGCTGAAAATACTTATGACTACTTTCAGTAGCAGTGTTCAAAACCCTAACAATAGAGCCCAGTTGTTTGAAATGGGGTCTCTAGTTGGCAGAGGTGTAGACCCTTGCCGAAGTAGAGACCACAATCCTTGTCAGGTTAAGTCACACACAATCCAAATTATCCTGTGCCCACCCACTGGTAGCGTGGCACTGAGCAGCCAGGCTTAACTTAGAAGGGAATGTGTAAAGTATTTGTACAATAAATCATATAGGCTCTCATTCCAACCCTGGTGGTTGGTGTAAAAGCGTTGGTAAGACCGCCAACAGGCCGGCGGAAAAAAAATTGAATCACGACCGTGGTGGAAACCGCTAACATAGACAGCCACTTTAACACTCCGACCGCCATGGCGGTACAAACAAACAGCATGGCGGTCACCGCCAACAGACAGGCGGAAGACAATGTACCGCCCACACTATTATGACATGCCAATCTGCCACCTTTTCTGCAGCGGATTCAACGCGAACAAAAACATGACGGAAACAGGACTTGGAAGGGAAAACACTCACCTCTACACACCCCACCAGTAACCAGGACGCCATGGAGCGGGAACTCCACATACTCCCTGCCATTGTCTTCCTGCTCCTCTACCAGGAGCACGACCGTCGGCGGCGACAACCACAGTGAGTACTGCACCTACGACAAAGGGGAGGGGGAGGGAAAAGAGAGTGACACACACACGCAACACACAACACCCACCCCCACCCTCAGCCACAACAACACACACAAATGTACATGCTGAAATGTTACAATCCCCCCAAACACCCCCTGGAAGAGCGCAAGGACAAAAGGAAATGAGTTGAACGAATGTAATCAAGAAAAATCCATTACTCAAAAATATTTTTACACTATTAACATATATGCACACCAAGAATTCTAGTCCATGTACTGCACCTATTTAGTCCATGGACCACTGGGCCCAAAATGCATGGGCGAGGCCCACACAAGATACCCGATCCAAACGGAGAGAACACTGCTGGGGCATCAGATCGAGATAAAACAGGCACCTCAGGGGGAAGGGAAGGGGAGGCACCTCAGCCAGATGAGTGCACGACGTCAGCTCCACGAGGGGGCTCCATGCCCATTGATGTATCCTGGGGAATGCAAAGCCACAATCTCTCAAATCTCTCTAGTGGGTGGGTTGCCCACTGCTTTATCCTGGGGAGTGCAAATCCACAGTCTCACAAGTCTCTCCAGTGGGTGGTTTGTCCACTGCTTTATCTCACAAGTGGATAACAGTCTCCACTGGTTCTGGAGGGGGCATTGTGCCCAGAGTGCTTCATCCTGCTAAGGACTGAGTTTCTGGATGCCTTTCTCCACTGGTTCTGGAGGGGGCATTGTGCCCATAGTGTTTCATCCTGCCAAGGACTGAGGTAGTGGATGCCTTTCTCCACTGGTTCTGGAGGGGGCTTTGTGCCCAGAGTGCTTCATCCTGCCAAGGACTGAGGTAATAGATGAGATACTCCACTGGTTCTGGAGGGGTCTTTGTGCCCAGAGTGCTTCATCCTGCCAAGGACTGAGGTAGTGGATGCCTTTCTCCACTGGTTCTGGAGGGGGCTTTGTGCCCAGAGTGCTTCATCCTGCCAAGGACTGAGGTCGTGGATGTGATACTCCACTGGTTCCGGAGGGGGCTTTGTGCCCAAAGTGCTTCATCCTGCCAAGGACTGAGGTAGAGGATGTGACACTCCACTGACGGTGGGACAACATGGAAGCTGCTCATGCCCCTGGAACTAACCACCGGCCTCGTATGAATGACCACTGGGGATGGCAGCCATGTCTGCGGTGGTGCCACTGGCTCAGGATGTGACGTGGCTTCTGGCGGTGCTGGCGGCGGGCTCAGTAGCGGCGGTGCTTGCAGCGGTCATTGGGCAGCGGTGCTGGTGGGGGGCTCACTGACCTTAGTGCTGGCAGCGGTCTCATGAGCATCGGTGCTGGTGGGGAGCTCACTGACCTCGGTGCTGGCGGCGGTCTCAGGAGTGGCGGTGGTGGTGGGGGGCTCACTGACCTCGATGCTGGCGGTGGTCTCAGGAGCGGCAGTGCTGGTGGGGGGCTCACTGACCTTGGTGCTGGCGGCAGTCTCAGGAGCGGTGTTGCTGCTGGCAGAGGTGCTTGTGGCGGTGCTTGTGGCGGTGCCAGTGGCGGTGCCAGTGGCGGTCTTGTCCGCCATGCAGGGTGGCGGCGACTTGCCTTTCTTTCCCTGGCCCTTCCCCACCTTGGATTGTGGCGCAGCTGTCTTGCCACTCCCAACTGTTGTCTTGGCTGAGATCTTGGTGGCAGGTGTTTTGGCCTTCTCCCTCTGGGATGTGGGCAACTTCTTCTGCTTGGGAGGTGAGGGAATGTCCTGGGCCTCGCTCCTTGGGACACTGGCCGCCCTGCTGCTTGGCACACTCCAGAAGCCACGGCAGAGGGTGCTCCATCTGTGGTGGACCCCCAGGGCCCGGACATCCTTGGCAATGGCATGCCAAATATCCTTCTTCTGGTGGGCGCTGACCTACAGGAAGAGTACAGGGGAAAAGGTACAACATTAAACATATGGACCGTCACAGTCATTGGCCCACGATCCCACCCTTGCCCTGACGCACATACAATCACCGTCGTGTCATGCACGCCTCATCCCCCACCTCCCATCCACACCACTCCAAACAGGCATTGCTAATACAGCATGCTCACTGTGTACTTACCTGTTTGTCTGGAGAACCGTAGAGTAGCGTGTACTGGGGGAGGACCCCATCCACTAGTTTCTCCAACTCCTCCAATGTGAAGGCAGGGGCCCTTTCCCCAGACACTTGAGCCATTGTCGCTTCCAGACTGAGGTCACAGCAGCACTTGCAGTGTAGGTCCTCTCCTGTCGAAGATCAGGTATCAAGTGAGTGTACAGAGGGAAAATGGCGGTCACGTCCGCGGCGGTGCGTACTGTCACCGCCGACGTACATCGTCATTGGCTCCTGGGACCCATTGGGTCCGATGTTAACCAATACAGGATTGCGCTGCAGTCTTCGACCGCCTACCGCAACGGTGTACAACACCAGCGCAGTTACATCATATCCCCTTGTCCCACATTACAAGTTAGGCAGCCCCCATTTCAGGGGGCCACACGGCATTAATTTTAAATGTGTCACACATATATGGGCCTTGCATTCACACTACGACAGGCACATAGCGGATTGACAAATGTGTGCAATAAAGTTGTTTTTTTCGTACCTCAGTGTTGGCTGACCGTCTGATCGCTGTTTTCATCCATAGTGCACGTCCGCTGGGGCAGGTGAGGAGATGGCGGCATCCTCCGGTATACAGACCGCTGGTGGACCTGTCGACAATGGAAGAGCGACATGTAAAAGTCACATACAGACTTGATTGTGCCGCAATCTAGGAACTATGTGCCCAGCTATACGCCATCGCACAGGAAACCCCCTCTAGTGCAGGTCTTGTCAGTACTCCATTTCCTGGCAAGTGGGTCTTTTCAAACTACAGTGGCCATTGTATCAGGGATGTCCTAGCCAATGTTCTCTAACGTGTTGACCAGAGTGTTGTCTGCCCTGCTGAAACACATGCGAAGCTCCATCGTTTTCCCTCAGGTGGAGGATTTGCCTACAGTGAAAAGTGACTTCTATGCCCTAGGACATATCTCCAACATCATAGGTGCCATTGATGGGACACATGTGGCCTTGGTACCCCCCCAGGAGTGAACAGGTGTACAGAAACTGGAAGAGTTACCATTCTATGAATGTGCAGATGGTGTGTATGGCCGACCAGTTTCATCTCCCATGTGAACGCCAAGTTTCCTGGCTCAGTGCATGACGCTTACATTCTGAGGAATAGCGGCATCCCTTATGTGACGGGGCAACTCCAGAGGCACCGTGTATGGCTATTAGGTAAGGACCTGGACCCTATACAGTGTGAATAGTTGTATCAGTCTGGGGTTGTCCCTAAGAGTTAGTGTGTGTCTAACAGTTGTCCCTCAACATTTGCAGGTGACTCCGGCTACCCCAACCTGTCATGGCTACTGACCCCAGTGAGGAATCCCAGGACAAGGGCAGAGGAACGCTACAATGAGACACATGGGCGAACTAGGAGGGTTATAGAGAGGACCTTCGGCCTCCTGAAGGCCAGGTTCTGATGCCTCCATATGACATGTGGTTCCCTAAACTACTCACCAAACAAGGTGTGCCAGATCAACCTGGCCTGCTGTATGCTGCACAACTTGGCTTTACGAGGACAGGTGCCTTTTCTGCAGGAGGATGGTCCAGAAAGAGGTCTTGTGGCATCTGTAGAGCCTGTGGACAGTGAAGTAGAGGAGGCAGAAGATGAGGACATAGACAACAGAAACACTGTGATCCAGCAATACTTCCAGTGAGACACAGGTAAGAAGACATCACTGCCCCCTACATCTCATACAATTGTTCAACCTCTCATCTGTCTGTCACTTTCACCCAGTGTATGGACCCTGATTTGTCACTTTCCCTTTTGACTTCCCAGATGTGGGTCCCACTGTACCTCATGGACCTGAGCTGTGTGACATAGGTATGTTGACAATACAATGGACATTGCTATTTCCCTCAGTTCTTGCAAATACACTTTTGTGAAAGGCCAGACTGAATCCAGATTGTTTTGTGATTCAAGGGTGTTTATTTAAGTGCTAGATAGTGGAGGGGGTTGTAAAATGGTCCGGGGTCATGGTGGAGGAATGTCCATGGCAGAGTCCAGTCTATTAGTCTCACAGGTGCATTGTCTAAAGGAGCATAGGAAGTGGAGCTAGGGCAGTTTAAGGATGGACAGGGTGACAAAGTTGGACAGAAGGATGACAATCAGGGTGGTCTCATTTCTTGGCGGGGGTCTTGGCATTGTTCTCTGTCTTTGTCCTGGATCTCAAGGACCGCTTGCGGGTGGTTTTCCATCTGCAGGGGGTGGGGTGCTGGTGTCATGGTCCTGTGGTGGTGCCCCCTGTCCACTAGCGCAGGCAGAGGTTGGGAGCTGTTCATCATCCGTGCTAGTTTCAGGGGCCCCTTGTTGTGCCACAGTGTCCCTCCTGGTGTTCACGAGGTCCTTCAGCACCCCTACAATGTTGCCCAGGGTGGTATTGATGGATTTGAGTCCCTGCCTGAACCCCAGATAGTGTTCCTCCTGCAGCCGATGGGTCTCATGAAACTTGGCCAGTACCGTTGCCTTCATCTCCTGGGAATGATGGTAAGCTCCCATGATGTTGGAGAGGGCCTCGTGGAGAGTGGGTTACCTGGGCCCGTCCTCCCCCTGTCGCACAGCAGCCCTCCCAGTTCCCCGGTATTGCTGGGCCTCTGTCCTCTGAACCACGTGCCCACTACTGCCCCCAGGTCCCTGCTGTTCTTGGCGTGGTGGGTTAGCCTGGGTTCCCTGTAGTGGTGGACACAGTGCTGATTGACGTGTCCTGGGGACAGAGGTATGGGCCCGCTGGGTGGGTGCTGTGCTGGTCTTTCCTGAGGCGGGAGGCTCTGTGGTGGCCTGTGACTGTGTTATGAGAACCGACTGTTCCGAGGTCCCAGATGGGCCGGGCTGGTCATCTAGATCCAGTTGGACAGAGCTGCTGTCATCACTGTGGGCCTCTTCTGTGGGTGGAGTGGACATGTCCGGAACCTCCTGTCCGGGGACGTTGGGTAGGGGTCCTGCAGGGGTGTAAAGGCATGATTATTGCATCTGTGTATGCCATGGTGTGCAATGGGTGGGTGACCCTGTACCCCAGTGCTTCCATTCTTGTGTAGGACCTTGTGTGATCATTGTTTAGGGGTCTGTGTGAGTATGTGTAGTGGACATGCATTGGTGATAGGTGTCCATGCTTTGTTGTTGCATGCTGGGCTTGGTGTTGGGATGTGTGGTTTGTGATAGTGGGACATATGTGAGGAGTTGGAGTGATGGGGGTGAGGGTGAGGGTGGGGGTATGTGATAGCATGCAGGTAGGGTGGGGAATGAAGTAGTTAAGATTTTACTTACCAGAGTCCATTCCTCCAGCTACTCCTGCGAGGCCCTAAGGATGCAGTATAGCTAAGACCTGCTCCTCCCATGATGTTAGTTGTGGGGGAGGGGGTGGGGGTCTGCCACCAGTCCTCTGAACTGCAATGTGGTGTCTTGAGACCACGGAACGGTCCCTCCCTCATAGGTCGTCCCACCTCTTCCTGATGTCATCCTGTGTTCTTGGGTGCTGTCCCACCGCGTTGACCCTGACCACGATTCTGTGCCATAGCTCCATTTTCCTAGCTATGGTGGTGTGCTCCACATGTGATCCGAATAGCTGTGGCTCTACCCGGTTGATTTCCTCCACCATGACCCTGAGCTCCTCCTCAGAAAACCTGGGATGTCTTTGCGGTGCCATGGAAGTACTGACGGATAACTGATGTTCTGTTGCCCTCATCCTCAGCCTCTTCATCCTCACTGTCATCAGGGTCTACTGCTGCCACAGGGGCATCTCTAGTCTCCCCCTCCTGCAGAAAGGGTACATGGCATCTTAGGGCCAGGTTGTGCAACATGCAACATGCCACTACTATCTGACAGACCTTCTCGGGTGAGTAGCACAGGGATCCACGTGTCAGATGGAGGCACCTGAACCTGGCCTTCAGAAGGCCAAAGGTCCTTTCGATGATCCACCTGGTTCACCCATGTGCCTCATTATAACGTTCCTCTGCCCCTTTCCTGGCATTCCTCACAGGGGTTGGCAGCCAGGATAGGTTTGGGTAGCCAGAGTCACCCACAAGTGTTGTGGGAGAACATTTAGCCACACACAATCCTATGGGGTTAACACCAGAGGCATACAGTAACATACAGTGGGTGGGGACCAAGGCTCACCTATTAGCCACACCCTGTGCCTCTGTAGTTGGGCCATCACATATGGGATGCTGCTATTCCTCAGAACAAAGGCATCATGCACCGATCCAGAATACTTTGCATTGACGTGGGAGATGTACTGGTCCGCCAGGCACACTATCTGCACATTCAGTGATCCTGAACAACTGTTCATTCTGGCGGGGGGACAAATACTGTATGTGGACCGTCAATCGCACCAATAATATTGGGGATATGTCCCATTGCATAGAATCCGGCCTTCACAGTGGCCAAATCGTCCACCTGGGTGAAAGCAATGTAACTGCACATGTGTTTTAACAGGGCAGACAACACTCTTGCCAGCACAATTGGGAACATTGGCTATCACATTCCAGCTGCCAAGCCCACTGTCACTTTGAAAGAACCCGTTGACAGGAAATGGAGGACTAATACCACTTGCACAAGAAGGAGGATCCCAGTTGGATGACAGATAGATTAAATCAGGTCAGGCTCCAATTTGGCACACAGCTCTGTGACTGTGGCCCTGTCTAGTCTATAGGTGAGGATAATGTGCCTGTCCTTCATTGTAGCTAAGTCCACCAGGAGTCTGTACACGGTGGTATGTCTCCACCTCCTATTCATCCACAGCGGTAGGTATCTAAGGGTCACAAGAGTGAGTAGGCTGTCACAATTGGAACAATGAAACCACAGCTGCAGTCCGCATGGTGCACTGATGTATTTGGACAGTGTTAATGGTGATATATGTGCCAATCTAATCTGTGACACAGTAATTGTTGATATATCCCCCCCCCGAAATGGCGTCCGCCTGTCCTGTATGTGGGGACAGGTGGAAGTGAGGTAATTCCGCCGACGTTGGGCGTCGGTGCAGAAGGCGGTCTTGCACCGCTGTGCAATTCCTCATTGGATAATATGGGGCTCTGTGGAGTACAGTCGCCAAAAGGGATCTACGCCGGACGTGACCGCCATTTTCTATCTGATTCCTCACTTGTTTCCTAACCTTCAACAGGAGAACACCTACACTGCTGTGACCTGTGTCTGGAACCTACCATGGCCTGTGTGACCAGGGAGTGGTGGATGGGGTCCTACCCCAGTGCGGACAGCTGAATGGTCCTCCAGACCAACAGGAGAGTACGCTTTGGGCACAATGCATGTGTGAAGGACACATGGAGATGTGTGTGCAAGCATTGTGTAATGGGGGTCGGGGGCCGGGAGGAGTTTCTTATGGTGGTGTAGATGGGCTATGTGTGTGCCAATAGTAATGGAAAGAGGGTATGGTGGGCCATTTGTGTGACAGGCTGGACTTTTTTTTTTAATGGTGTTCTCCCGTCTGCACTGCCTCTGCAGTTCAGTGCCCATCAAAAGAAAGGAATGTGGCATGCCATTGCCAAGGACGTGCAGACCCTAGGGGTCTATGGCAGGCAGAGCACCCACTGTCTGAAACAGAGGGAGGACCTGAGAAACTGGGCACAGAAGACCACGGAGGCACAGCTGGGAATGGCCTCCCAACGAGGAAGGGGTGCCCGTCGGAGCCTGACCCCCCTGATGGACCGCATAATGGTAGTGGCCTACCCTGAGTTGGATGGGCGCTTCACACAGCCACAAGGGGGTGAGTACAGTGGGTATCATTAAATATTTTGGCTGGTGGGGTTGTATCCGGGTGGTGGATGTGTGTTAGTGGGTGCCCTAAGGCCAGGCCAGACATTGCAGCGTAGGTCCTCTGAAGGGTAATGGGTGTAAGGCAAATACAGGTAACCTAGCATCTTAGCAGTCCATTTCAGCTAGGGCATCGTGGGTCCCAGGAGTGCTGAAGTTGGCAGTGTGTGGTCCTCATCTTGCCTTAGTGACTAACCATATCACTGGTAGTGCAATGCATAGTGCTTAAGCCTGTTCCCTGTGTGTGACGGTGATGTGTATGCCAGCAGTGGTGTTGGTTCAGTCATTGACCCAGTGTATCATTTGTCTCTCCCCCCCTTTCTTGTTTTGTCATCCTGTCCTTGTGTGCATTAGCATCATCTGGCGGAGGAGCAGGGGCACCGGCGACAGAGGGAGCGGCAAACCACAGGACCCAACAGGCAGAGTCCACCAATGCCAAGGAAACCAGTGGGATGGAGAGAAAGGGGAGCACCACGGCGGAGCCTGGAGGAGACAACACAGACTCAGATTCCTCCTTCGACGGGAGCTTCCTGATGGTGTCTGTGTCCACCCCAGCTACAGGTACAGCTGCCACCCCCCTATACCAGAACCGCCTTACCAGCAGCCCCTCAGCAAGTTGCCCATGACTGCTCACCCAGGAGGGTGGGCATCTCCTTCACCCAGACACCTCAGGCCCTGCACAGTGAGCCCTGCTGACATGAGTGAGGAGGCTATTGACCTCCTGAGATCCATCTCTGTAGGGCAATCAACCATTGTGAATGTCATCCAGGTGCTGGCATCCCAGATGCAGCAATGCAATGCATTACTGGAGGGCATTCACAGTGGATTGGTTGTCCAACAGAGACTGAGTGAGGCTCTGGCCTCCTCTCTGATGGCAGCCATTTACCCTGTTTCTACTGTCCCCCCTCCAACTACCACTTCCCAGTCCCATTCTCCTAATCCCCAGCCCATCCCAAGCACACATACAGACAAGCATGCACACAAGACAACACCCAAGAGTGGCACAGGCAAACACAAGCACCACACTTCATCACACAAGCTCTCACGCAAACACCAGGCAATTGCAGGCATAACATCCACTGCCTACACTGTCTCCCCTTCCTCCTCCTCCACCTCCCCACCCAGTCATGTCCACACTCACACTTGTACGCACTAGATCAACATCCACCACCAGCATCACCACACCAAGCAGCACACACATCACTAGCAGACACCTCCACAACAGCCATGCATGCCTCCCCTCTGTCCTCTTCCACCCTGTTTGTCCCCCGTCCTAAAGGACACAAACACACTCACACTCACCAGCCATCCACCTCACATCAGCATACAGCCCATGCACCTGCACCCAAATCAAGCAGACATACACCTCCTGCAACCACTCCGTCTATCTCCACACACATCACTCCAACCTTCTCCCACCCCACCATCCCTAAAAAGATTTTCCATGCCCAACTTGACCTCGTCCCTCCCCCTCCCCCATCCTGCCCATATGCACAGGGTACCAAAGTCCCAGCCCAGAACCCCAGCCAAAAATTCCATGGGGACAGTGGTGGCACCACCTACTCATGGTGGTAAGGATACCACCCCTCCAGACAAGAAGGGGAAGGAGCCTGCACCTCCATCAAAGAATGGGAAGTAGTCTACTCCTCCATTGAAGAAGGGGAAGGAGTCTGCACCTCCATCAAAGAAGGGGAAGGAGCCTGCACCTCCATCCAAGAAGGGGAAGAAGCCATCCACCCATGCCAGGAAGGGTAAGGAATCCACGCCCCATGTAATGGAGGAGACAAAGCCCTCTACTCCAGTGGAGGCTGTCAGGGTGACACCTCCACCACCACTAGCTGTCACAGGGCCCCCACCACCAGCTGAGGAAGTGCAGCCATCACCAACTGCAGGGGCTCACCCAGGAGGCACCTTCACCCACCACCACACTGCAGCCATCAGCAAGCTGCAGAGGCTGCCCAGGAGGCACCTCCATCTACCACCACACTGCAGCCATCACCAACTGCAGAGGCTACCCAGGAGGCATCCCCATCCGCCTACACACTACAGGCATCATCGCCAGCAGACGCCATGAAGTCCACCCTCCAGGGGCTGCTGTATGAGGGGCCCCCTCCAGAACCAATGCCCAAGTCACCCACCTGAGAGACTGTGGCCTTGAACTCCCCAGGACAGAGCAATGGGTATGGAGCCCCCTCCAGAACCAGTGGGCAAGGCACCCACCTAAGAGACTGTGGCCTTGCACTCTCCAGGACGGAGCAATGGACATGTTGCCCCCTCCTGAACCAGTGGGCAAGTCACCCCCCTGAGAGACTGTGGCCTTGCACTCCCCAGGACAGAGAAATGGACATGGAGCCCCCTCCAGAACCAGTGGGCAAGTCACCCACCTGAGAGACTGTGGCCTTGCACTCCCCAGGACAGAGCAATGGGTGTTTTGCCCCCCCCAGAACCAGTAGGCAAGTCACCCATCTGAGAGACTGTGGCTTAGCCCTCCCCAGGACGGAGCAAGGGGCATGGAGCCCCCTCCAGACCAGTGGGCAAGTCACCCACCTGAGAGACTGTGGCCTTGCACTCCCCAGGACAGAGCAATGGGCATGGAGCCCCCTCCAGAACCAGTGGGCTTGTTCCCACATCTAGCTGAGGGCCCCCCAACTCCCCCTGAGGTGCCTTCCCATTTGCAAATTGATGCCCCTGCAGAGTTCCATCCGGATGAAGTCAGGATTCGAGTTGGGCCTTAGACTGTGCCCTGTGGCCATGTGGGCCCTTTGAACATTGGACTGGGCAGTGGACATTTATGTACGTGTGTACATATCTGTTTTATTGATACATTTTCAGATGTTGATTTGAATACAATCACTTTTGTCCATTCCTGTCGTCCTTGCATTATTCTGCCATGTATCGGGGGCAAATTGTTTTTCGTGTGCAGCTGGACGTTTGTATGGTGAGTGTGTGTCGGGTGTGTGTTGTGCATGTGTGTGTCACTCTCATTTTCCTCCCTCCCTCCCTTGTATGCTAGGCAGCTGTACTCACCGTCGTCGTATTCGTTGACGTTGGTGTTCCAGGTGGAGCATAATATAGAAGATCATCAGGAAAACTTCCAATTCGGGTTCCATGGCGGCATTCTTCTTCCCTTTGTCTCCGATGGTGAGTCCTTTCTCTTCTGTTATGCGTTTCTGCCAGGCTTTTGATGGCATTGGTACCGCCTCGGAAAAGGTGGCGGTTTGCAGTGTCTTAATATGTTGGGCGGTACTTTGTCTTCCACCTGGCTGTTGCCGGCTACCGCCGTGGTGAGTGTTGTTTCCACCCTGGCGGTTGGTGTGGGTCACTGGCTGTCTATTGGAGTTCTCATCGCCATGGTCATAATTTGGCGGTAATTACCAACAGCCTGCCATTTTATCACTCACCGCCAGGTGTTACTGAGTGTCCTGTGTTTGTGATTGTCTGGGTGAAATGCACAAGAAAGCTCTTAACCAGCCAAGCCCAGACGTTGATTGGAGACAGGTTGTAAGGCACAGATGGATTTTAAGTGCAGAGAAATGCTCACTTTCTAAAAGTGGCATTTCTAAAATATAATATACAACCTCACCAATAAGCAGGATTTTCTGTTACCATTCTGGAAATACCAAGTATGACCTGGTTACCCCTTTCTGATCAGAATCTACCACTGAAACTGTACATTAGGGTAGTCCTAATGCTACCCTATGAAAGGGGCAGGCCTCACAGTAGTGGAAAACGAATCCACTACCAGGACATATAAAACACACATGTCCATGTCCTGCCTTTTACCTACATAGCACCCTGCCCTATGGGATACCTAGGGCCTACTTTAAGGGTGGCTTATATGTAGAAAAAGGGGAATGTAAGACTTGGCAAGGGCTTTTAAATGCCAAGTCAATGTGGCAGTGAAACTGCACACACAGGCCTTGCAATGCCAGGCCTGAGACATGGTTAAGGGGCTACTTATGTGGGTGGCACAATCAGTGCTGCAGGCCCACTGTTAGCATTTAATTTACAGGCCCTGTGCACATGTAGTGCACTTTACTAGGGACTTCCAAGTAAACTAAATATATCAATTGAGTATGAGTCAATGTTACCATGTTTTAGGGAGAGATCACATGCACTTTAGCACTGGTTAGCAGTGGTAAAGTCTCCAGAGTCCTAAAGCCAGCAGAAATTAGGTCAGAAAAAGAAGAACAGGAAGGCAAAAAGATTTGGGTGACCCCCTTGCAGAGAGGCCATTTCCAACACCAGTTCTGTCCATTCCTCTTCAACACACACACCTTTCACATGTCAAGAAACTCCGAAGAAAGTGAGGCTGACTCTCTTTACCTGAATTCCCCATCCCTTCTATACCATATAAAAACCAAAGCCAAATAAACCATCCACACAAAACACTAATGATACCACAATCTCCCCTAATGAATCTCAAGGTACCCGCACTCATCTTTGAAAAAAACTATTACATTCCTGCTGTGTCTCCTGGAACTAGCAACCAACACTACTTATAATATTCTTGACAACATTGAAGACACCATAGATCCAACCTTATCTCACCCAACAGAAACAAACATCCGTTTAACAAACACCCTTCTCAACTACGGATCAACCACCAGCCTCATTTACAAAGCTCCTTCATCTTCAACATCTACCTCACTTTTCCCCAGCACCTATCACTCTCCTGACCTCAAACAGCACCTCTTAAACTGTATGCTACTAAATGAATGTTTCTTGTACATGAACACACAAAATATCAGCAACTCGATAATGGACTATAGTCCAGTTCTTTTTTTCATCACTGAAACATTGCTATGAGATTGCATAGAGTCAGATCTTCAAGAGGTGATCCCCACAGAACACAGAATCAGCTGAATTACCAATGTAGAGCAAGATCAAAAATATCGACAAGCAACATTCATTGCATAAAAAATGCAGCTTGTAAATTACTTACGGTAAGACCCAGCCTAAAATCAGTCTTCCCATGGTTATTTGTATTACTGTACAGATCATTGTATTGTAGTGATCTGTACATGGGTTGTTTTCCTGAAATTATATCAGAGAAAGCCATCAGATACTGTCACGTGTATTTTCTACAACCTGAATATATGCTTTCACAATGTTAACATGCCACACCTCAATTATGTCACAGCCGGGTTTGGACAATCATAACCTCTATCAAAATATCCTATGGCCTTCCTTACCAGATGTCCCATACTATATGTTGTTTTCTGTAACCTGGGCTTCAATAATAAAATCATTAAACCTAGCCACTAGAGGGATCACTACCTTACCCCTTTGACTTAAAATATACCATCAAAACCAACAAACAACTCACCCTCACACATGACAACCTATAGACAATTGAACAAAGTGAACATGGAGGAATTCAGCAATCACATGCAGCACGTCTAAAACTTAAATAGTTTTGATAGAACAATCCCTGGGCACCTTTTACATGGCTAAAAAGTCAATACATTTTATCTTGAATGAAGGACAAAAAAAAAAGATAAAAATACATTTGTGCAAACCTCAGCACCAAAACTTCAGTCCAAAAACACAACTACACAATAATTTGACTGCGTTTCACAATCTACATTGTACCTCCATCTCATCACCTCAAGCACAAGAATTTTGCAAACTAATATTGACAGACTTTGTCACACAAGCCAAAGCTCCAAAGCTATACTTTCAAACAAAAGACCTAGCTCCCAAATTTAACCAATGCAAACAAAGGCACGTCAAGGAGAGATGAATCCACCACAGTCTCCTTCAAGCTAATGAATCTCCTGGAAGTCCAGATTCTGATGAAAGTCAGCAGACCAGCAGAATCACCATTGGATCGATGCCCACTGTAAATATTTATGAAAATGCTACTGACAACTTAAGCTGCAGTTACAGTAAATCACATGATCTATGGCTCCTTAACTACAAGCACTTCCCCTACAGAGGTCAAAATATAATTTATGTACCCACTCAATAACAAAAGCAGCTTGAACCCACCAGTATCTAAAAGAAACAGAACAATCACAAATGGTCCATTCTTAGGAAAACTAATAAAAAGGTAGCTTTCTTTCAGATTTTGAATCTTCTGGATGAGAAAGAATTACTGTCAGATGAACAAACTTGCTTCTAAGGATTAGAGTCAAGCCTGATCTCCATTTGAGATGAGTTGAGAATAATAGTGAACAGAAATGGAACAGCAGCAATACTACTTCTCATTTGTTATGCCACATTCCACACTGTTCACTGTGGAACACTCCCGTTCAGGCTAAAATCAATTGGTGCTGAAAACAAAGCCTTCAGTGCACTTTCACATACCCCACAAACAGAAAAAGCATTATCTTGTTATCCCAAAAAATATTCACATCATGCAGCACCATAGCAGGACACACTCAAGGCTCAGTCATCTCACTACTCCTCTTCATCATATTCATTGGATCAGTCCATGGACTCCTCAAATACAATCACCTTACATGCTACAAATATGCTGATGATGCTCTGAAAATCCTCAAATCAGAGAACCCAAATGACTTGGTGGATTCAAATCTAGGAGATTAAATAAAAGGCAATTCCCCCTTGATAAAAATGAGCTACCTCAAACTCAACACCTACAACCCTGAGATCCTAACTTGTGGAGATAAATAAATCTTCAACCCACTGGAAATGTTGTCTGAGGGACACCTACCAACAATATCAATCATATTGAGCAACCTAAGAATAATAATGAACTCTAAGATCCCTCAAGCCAACCAAATAACACAATTGAGAAATGCAATGGTGCCTATACATATTTTTCCACATCTAGAATTCACCATCTGCAGTAAGCTTCTTCTTATAAACCTTTGAGATCACATCATTCCTGCAATAAAGGCCATGTACTGGATCTGATATGATCTTAGCAGAAATCCGATCTGCTTCCCTGACAGCAATCACGTTTATCATCCACTTATATGCTCGAATCATATCAACCACTAAAATTGATTTATACCAATTAATGAATCAAGGCCTCAAACAAGCCCAGATAATGTTTCAATACATGTGCGTTTTTGAAAAACATTGGGATTTACTCTCATTGGTCATACTCTCCTCTGGGAGCCTTTAGCTCTGTTTGAATCCTTGGCTAGGAAAAATGCAAACAACAATACAAATTGTAAGATTGTTAATTTGCATAAGGTCTGATTTTCTGAGCTTATCTTTTCCCAGGAAAAAAACAAAACATTCAGAACTTCCACCTTGTTTACTTTCTCTGGCCGACTGATTATTGGCTCCAGTGAGTCTAGGGAAATGGGCCAATCACACAGTGTATGGTAATCCTTTCTTGTTCTCCATGTTTTATTAGCAGGTTAATCCCAGCAGCAGCATCCAAAGGTTCACTGCGCCTAGTCGGACTAGCTCTCGAGAAAGCCCTAGGAAGCACGTGTGAATCAAACTGCATACTTCTCGGTCGTCATTTCTTTCAGCAACATTTCATTTCATTTTGAATTACAACTTTGTGAACTTGTCAAGTACTGTGAGTATAAAGAATATGAACACCGAATAACCTATGATGAATATGGTTCTCTGAGTAGTGTTTAAAAATGTTTTTCTTTTACTTGCCTGTTACAACATGGTGTGGGGGGCACCCACCTTATTGTGGCACCTTGTAGGTGTGGGTGTGTGTGTGTTGGTGGATGAATGTGTGTTTTTAGGGGTGGGGGTGTTCCATGTGTGGGTGGGGGCTTGCATGCATGTGAAGCTGGAGGCAAGGAAGGTGCGTGTTTGTGTGGGTGCACGGGGGCACATGTGCACATATGTATGAATCAGTGTGAATACTGCTCTGAAGTTTTCTTCAAACATCTTAGGTAAAGCACCCATATCTTTTTCTTTGAAAAATGCCTTATATTATGCATACTCTTGAGGCAATAGTATGAAATACTCCTCATCATCATAAGAAGTGACTGAGAGAATTGGGAGAGGTTGGACATTGCTGGATTTTGTGAGAAGGGGTGGGTGTAAGAAATGAAGCAGATTTGTGGTTGATTTGGTTTTGGATCTTCAGCATTTTTCATTGAAGAGGAGGTTGACGTATTTTTACTTTTCTGTAGAGTGAGGAGAAAGTGTATCCAATTGGGTTTGATGCTCTGCCTGATTGTCTTGAAAATACTTCTGCACCCGTTGGAGGCTTCATTGATGGAGTTGGATTGCTTTGGCTGTTGTGATTAGCAGCCTCCTAGTTTCATAGAGGGACTAAAGTATCAAGAGGTAATCAGGAGTATTACGCACCATACAGATAGTTCCATTTCTGCCTGGTAGGAATCTGTCTGCTGTGACGAGCGCTGCAAAGCATGAATTTGTTTTCTCTCAGCAAAAAGTAAATGCCTCTAATATGCAGGGAGATTTTTCTTTGAATGGCAAAAGTTTTTTCTGTGAACCATGGTGGACTTAAGCAGAGAAAATGTTTGATGGTACTCTCATCCTCAATAGGACAGACCGACCATCATTGTGACCCAATGGTACTGTGGCAGACAGATGGCTGAATCATAAGTTACTTGTGGCAGAGCCAGTGAAAGCTCAAATTACAATAACCCAGTCATTCTCATTAATCTAAATAGAGTGACGAAACCTCAGGTTTGGCCTGGTGGGAGGGCCCTCTGTGTGATACACTATTCCCACTCTGTCAATTCCTAAATGAGATTCTGTGGGATTGCACATTGTTTCATTGCAGTTGCTACAGTCACCAAGAACTTGAACTCAATGTCAAGCAATAATTATACTTCATTAAAATATACATTTTGCAGCTCGTCTTTCTGTTTCAAGTGTTATATGCTTTTTATTGTCATGTCATTTAAGTGCAAGAAATCAATATTGATCCCAATAATCCTTGTCAATTGTAAATACTGTGATCAGAAAGAGTCTCCTGCATGTTGTAATGACTTTTCAACTATTTTCATAAGCAGGTTTTGATAGGTCCTTTAGTCTAAGACCTGACAAGATGGGGGGTCACTGTGTTATTACTCATATCTGACATGCACTGTGATATGGAGGTCAAGAGTTTAAATCCAAGCAAGACTAACTCAGCCTTGAAGCCCTTCAAGGTCAATGATCTGAGTAAATATCTTTTAATTGGATAATAGTAAAATCCATGTACAACGCTTACAGAGAGTAGTTGTTTGGTGTGAAGTGATGCATAAGAGGAAAGTCATACTAATTTATATGCACTGTTCACTGGCTGAACATCTTTTAGATGGAGATAACACCTAACTACCACTGAGGGACTCATTTTGAATTTCCAAGTAATTCCAGCAGGATCAGCAGCAGAATTATTTATTATTACTCTGTTTGTTTTTATCCCACTGTCTGCAGCAAATTATAAGTATTTCAGTATCCAAGTAGAGCAAGGTCCATTGCTTCTCATTCTACTGCTTATTTGTAACTCCTGAGGGGATCTTCAGGGTGCACTGTATGTCTCCCTAATAACTCCACTGCTCAGCTTCTCTGCACCCTGGTATCGGTGAATCCCTTGACCTCATGATGATTCTTTCTATGTATAAATGTGGTTAGTCTACTGGTCAGCCATCTTGACAGACATTGTGCGAACATTGCTGATTGAGGCCAAGCCCACACAAAGTGGTAACCTGTGTCAGAAGGATGCTGTCACAATTCAGAACATGCAGAATGATAATGGAGGGCTTAGGGGGGTCATTATGACCCCAGTGGTCGGCATTAATATGGAGGAAAGTACTGCCAACATGCTGGTGGTACTTTTCTCCATATTATGACATTGGCAGTTTGGCTAAAGCCAAACCACCAATGTACCACATTTACCGCCACAGCGGTAACAACCGCTGGGATGGAGACTTCACTCTCCAGCCCGGCGCCCGTCACTTGCCCGCCTGCGAGATTATGACCCCACCTACCACCATGGTTTTCGTGGCATCCTTACCGCCATGAAAACCATGGCGGTAGGCACTATCAGTGACAGGGAATCCCTTCCCTGTAACTGATAGGGGTTTTCCCACCCCCCCTCCCCAGGTTTCCCCATCCCCTCTTCTTCTCCAAACCCCCCCCTTCATACACGCCCTTCACCTCACACCCGTATACACACACCCATTCCAACATTCACCCTTGCATGCATACATCCATTCACGCACACATCCGCACACACTTACATACATGCACGCAAACACCGATTCACACAACTCAACATACACGCACTCACACCCCCATACATGCACACACATACAAAACACAACACACGTCCGCATTCATGCACACACAGACATACACACATACCCTCAAACACATACACAACACCACCCACCCCCTCCCCTGTCGGAGAACCTGACTTATCTGTAGTTAGGGGGTCATCCGGCAGGGGAAGGGACGGGGCACTGCTGCCAGCAGCAGCGTCCATCAGCTGAACACCGCCAGGCTGTATTATTCTCATAATACCTCCGGCGGAGGTATACTGGCGTGGCGCTGCTGGTGGCAGCAGGGCCAACTTACCGCCATCCACTGGCATGGCCACAGCTGGATTTCCGCCATTCTTCTGACAGAAATTTGGCTGTGGTCCTAATCCGGTTGACGGATGGTAGCCGTGGGGATGGTCTTTTGGTGGCCGTCACTGCGGCGGTAGGTGGGTTTCTACCTCTGGGGTCATAATGACTCCTTAGACTCAAGAGAGGGGCTCAGAGAAGGAAAAGTCCAGAATGTATATTTCTCCAACTGAAATTCATTCGTACTTACTCATTTTATGAAATCTGCAAACTTGTAATGAGTATTTCAAGTCATAGCAATGTGAAATTGTACAATGTTAAACACCTTTTGCACGGCCTTTGGTCTATTAAGAAGGCTAAAATTATGTTGTTTTCAAAGCATTCTCAACATTTCTTGTGTTTAAAAATATTCATACTTTACAATATGAACTGTAATGGGAAAGTCATTGACAGCGAGTAGTTAGTAAAAATCTATTGTTATTTTAAGCTTTGCATTTTAGTAAATATTATATTAGGTAATTAAAGAATCAGTTGACACAGATGTCTTTGTAATTTGATTATAAAATGTGTTTTTACTCTCCTGCATAGCAACTGATGCAATACAATTATCTCCAAATACAACCGCTTGTGGTTATAGGTCAAATCCACTTTTTGCATGAAAAGAGCCATGATTATCATATGGCTAACACTTTCTTTTTTCGGTTAGTGAAGTAAGTCAGACATTGCATATCACAGTATACTGACAAGTAATTTCAAATTATATGACAATCCCTTTTTAAAATCAAAAAGCAAATATGTGATTGTGATAACTGTAGTTATTATTTACCCTTTGCTTGTCACTAGCAAAGTTAAGAGGATCTGGAATCAAAATATTTTTGATCACGTACCTAAAAATATTCAGTTAGAGCTTGGCTGCTTTGGAGAGTGACATGTGCAGAGGTTCAATTGTGCTGATAATTCAGCTTTGAGCACATTGACAAAAGCAACACTAAAACTTTAGTCAATATATATTCCGCTTGCTGAAGAAGCTCTGTGGAGTGAGGATGTCTTGGCCACAATACGCCCACTGTACCTCCTTTAATGCCCTGACCCCTAGTGTTCACAGCATCATCGACCCTGCTCCTCTTTTGCTGTGTTCCTGCCTTACAGTACCCTGCAGTAGCCTTGCTGATCACAATGTTCTTTGCATGAGTCACTCCTTGCTAGACTTGGTTGGTCCCAGTCACTCCCACAAGGTGCCTGAAACTGATTCTTGACTGCAATCCTGTGACCACTATCAGAATCATTGATCATGGTACTGTATCAGAGTCATAGTCATAATGTGGATATTACTGTTGTGTGTAATTACATGAGTGTTTGCCCAGCCATTATGGCCTGGCACCACAACAATAACTTTCTCTATCCTCGAGCCATGTGACCCCACTGAAAAGATGACTGAAGGACTCCAACTGGCACCCATGACTAAGATGAGTCTCTCCAGAGCCAGTGGCCTTATGGTCCCTGAGGAAAGGTTGAGGGGGTGGACCTACTGGGAGACCCTGGATGGTTCCCTGCTCCTTCTGTGGACTGGTCCCTGACTCTGCTGACATACAGGTGCTAGGCAAGAAAGTGGGAGCCTCTGGAATCTGGTGAATGTGGCAGGGAAGGTGTTCTTTGTGCTGGCTGTGGAGGGGCTCTGTAATGTGCTCCCCTGTTCAGCAGAGCGCATCAGTAGCCCAGATCTGTCAAAAGAACAGCAAATCCAATTTTCTCCAAAAAGCACCCTTTTACATGACAGGAAGCCTGAAGTAAATGTCCCTAGACTTAGAACTGGCCACCGGGAGCAAAATAAATTCAAGAATAACTAAATCGTCTTTATGGGTCTGGAGAAAACCTGGTCAGAATTTTGGTCCCCACAGATTCCAGGAGGGAAATTACACATGTGATGCTTTGCTACAAATGCCAGAGACTTCCCCTGGGAGAGGACAAGCCCCCTGGTGTCAGTGCAATCTGTATTTTATATTTCCTACTGGTACTGGCACTGGACTCAATCCCGAAATTCATCTTTGGCCCTGGTGAACCAATCCTCCAGTGCCTTGATGCAAAAAAAAAGGTGCTGCATTTCTAAATGGTTTACAGTCTCTGGCTTTCATCTCCATGTAGAGAAAGGTCAAACAAAAGTGGGCAGTGTAGTCTGAGGGGTGCTCAACCTACCCTCTGTGCCCATGTCTGAGATGAGCAGGCACACCTCATGGGCAGAAACATAGAAGGAGCTGGTTCCTGCATGGCAAAGAAAATCTAGATACTAAGAAGTCTGCCATATTTCTAACCCTCTCAGCATTGCCTTACGTGTTTTTGGAATGTAACTACAAAGTTGGCGTTTGTTGCTAAAAGTAGTCTCCTTGGATACCAAGGGCATATCCATCAAAAGTTCATGCAGGATGCAGCACACACGGAAAGAGGAAAAAAAGAGAAATAAACATATTTCTCCTTGTCACACCTCACTTGGGGAAACCAAGCGGTTTTGGTGAATTCCCAGGTCTATGGCTTATGGTAAATCTGGGAATGTGTCAAATCCCATGGGTGTTGCTTGGGAACACCCACACACCACCCATGGAACACCTTGGACGGATGGAGTAACACAACACAGTGATTTCAGCTGCCTTGCTTGGATTTATCAAGCCACTCATGTTCATGTAAAGTGTTCTTGCATGGCTTGATAAATTGTACTTAAGGTTTGTGTCATGCTTGCACCAAATTGTGTGGTGCAAAAGTATTGCAACCCATACATAAATCTGCCCCCAAATACATTTTAACATTTTTCTTCCTGGTGCAAGTGAGGGCAAGTATTGTAAGGCAGACCATGCATACGAGGACAGAGCAAACACCACTGTGACGCTACAGCCCAGTGGTGGCTCACTGGCTGGGTCCAAGGTTTCTGACTGTGGAGCTGGGTGATGCTCTGCCATCAGAAAACTAAGGCCCGTATTTATACTTTTTTTAGCGCCGCATTTGCGTCGTTTTTTGACGCAAAAACGGCGCAAACTTGCAAAATACCATTGTATTTTGTAGGTTTGCGCCGTTAGCCGTCAAAAAGCGGCGCAAATGCGGCGCTAAAAAAAGTATAAATACGGGCCTAAGTTAGTGGGGCAGGCTTTCTAAATTAAGCCATGCGTCTGATCACAGTGCTACTGTAATCTTACTTGTCCCTGGTGTAATTTTATAGTATCCTATCTCACATTGTTGTTGTAGTGATTTGGTGCAAGAATGTATGCTACCAAAGTGCATTTTAAATTAATACCTGCTTGTAGGTCATCTTAGTTGCTACACATAACATGTTGCTGAGGTTAGCTCAGTTGTATATTTACTGAATGTAAATGTACTATCTTGGTTGTCAACCATCAGGGCATTTGTTAATAGTTTTGCATATCATGAACAAGATTAATTTGATACTCTACAATAGTGTCATTCACTTTCATTTTGTGTTAGCTAAATTGTAGTATATCTCATTTTGCCTTTCTTCTGATTAGTGGATGATGTTAAATCTGCAAATAATTAATATGTATTGTAAACAGCATTTTAATACTATGTAGATATATTGTCTGCTGGGTGTTAGATAATCAAGTTTTTCCAAGTGGCATGTTTTTCTTTAATGAGTACTGTATATCCAGCACTTACAATTTACTTGTTTTCCACAAGTACACCACATGCGCAGTTGTCCAACTTGGTTCAGACCATGTTATGTAGTGTTCTGTTTGAGTGTCCTCTTCCATTGAAAGTTTCCTTCATTTCCTTGCCAAATCATGCATGAACCATCTCCATTGTTTCATGCGATCAAAGCATTCTGGAACTTGGTCTTCCCATGTCCAGTGTCTTTCTAATGGGTCATCCAATAAGGTAGCATCGGATGGTGCAGGTTTACAAGTTATTAGCATAACCTGTAGTCGAAGATACAGCTTTCCATTGGAACTGGAAAAAATCTTTCTTCAAGAAAAAATCAGTGATTTAAAGTAGCATGCTGTTACTTGCTATGTATTGGTCTGTTTCTGTTTGTAGAAATTAATCTGTGGATTTTAACCCAAATGTGCTTTTAAATGAAGGAGAAAGGAAGAGAGAAAAATAATGCATGCAGAAAAAGAGTGAAAAAGACAGGAAAGAAAGATTGGAAAACAACAAAGAAATGATAAGGGAAGTGAACGTAAGAAGGAGAAAGAGAAAATCTGGGGGAAAGTAAGTGAAAGAAAGTAGGAGTAGAAATAAAAGAAAGAGGAAAAAAGGAGGCTACGAGTGAACAAAGAAAGTAACTGCGAATGACGATAAAGAGAGGTAAAGAAGAAGCAAAGAATTAATAATTATGGAGTAGAAAACAAAGTAAAAAAGAATGAGCAAAAAAAAGATTGGGAAACTTATAACTACATGAAGAAAGTGAAAAAGGAGGAAAGTGAGAAACAAAAAGAGACTACTGAAGGAAGATATAGAAATAGAAAAGGAAAGAAGAAGAAAAGGAAAGAGAAGAAGAAAGGCAGATAAAGAAAAACAAGAAAAGAAATGAAAAAAATAAAGAAGGCAGTTTGCAAGGAAATGAAACTAAAAAGTAAAGAAGTAGAGAAAAAGTAAGTAAAGAAAGAGAAAGAAACGAGAAAGTGGTGAAAGCAGAACATGGTTGATAAAAGAGGATGTGATCACCTGTTGTTGACCCCAGCAGAGTGATGTGTACCTATCATGATGCACACTAATCCTCTAGGTGGAAAACTATAATACAAAGACACATTTGAACTTTTCATGATCTCCACATGGATAAAGTGATGTGATAATGCTCGTAACACAGCTAGATGATTATATTTATGTATACTATTTTGAGTAATGTAGACACTAAGGCCTTCATCATGACATTGGCAGTAAAAAACCCTTACCGCCACGCTGATGGCAGCCAACATATCGCCGCGGTGGCGAACATCCATTCGGCATATTACGAAACACACAGACCAAACCGACAGAATACAGCCACATACCCAAATCTGCCAGCCCAAAGGTCAGTGGTAAACTGTGAGTTCCAACACCTATACCGTTACGCCAGCAGAACAACGCCCACCACATCATGACCCATGAATCACCATGGCGGACATTCAATAGCGGTAAACCATTGGCAGTACAACACATACCTGACACCCATACACATACCACACGCACCCACTCACACAACTATAAAACACACACCCACATTACCCACAACCCTTTATGAATACAAATCATTGCCACCAGACAGACATCAAGACCACTATGACAAATACACACACACCCATACATCCCTCACGTACTCCACTATGCACACCCAATCACACCAGCCAACACTCACACACTTACACATATCACACAACACCCATGGCCCCACAAAGGCACGCCTGTTTCAAAGATGAGGAGTTGTGGGTCATGGTAGAGGAAATAGTCAGGGTAGAGCCACAGCTGTTTAGAGCACAGGTACAGCAGATATCCATTGCAAGGAAGATGGAGCGATGACGGAAAATCGTGGACAGAGTGAATGCATGGGACAGCATCCAAGAACAAGGGACAACATCAGGAAGAGGTGGAACGACCTACAGAGGACGGTGCATTCCATGGCAGCAAGGCACCAGCTCGCCCACAGCTCACAGCATGGGAGGAGCAAGTCTTGGCATTACTGCATCCTGAGGGACTCGCTGGAGTAGCTGGAGGACTGGACACTGATAAGTCAACATTTACCACTTATCACCCCCATAGTGCATGCCATCACACCCCCTCACCCCCACTCCCATCACTCCACTCCATCCCACACACTGCACCTACACATATGACTAACTATTGACCAGCCCTACATGCCATACCAATGCATGGACACCCATCACCAATGCAGGCACAGCTTTGGGCAACCAACAATCGCACAATACATCACCATACACAATCAAAGGTGGCAGGGCAAAAGCAACCATAGGGGGGAAGATAGGGGTGTACAACATTTCACAGGCAAGAAGCATAATACATCACTTACATCCCTACAGGTGCCCCAGCCAATCTCAGTGGAGAGGAGGTGCCATGACTATCTAGTCCACCAACAGAAGATACCCCCAGTGATAACAGTAACTCTGGACTCCAGGATCTGGATCAACAACCTGACCCATCAGGGACCACCGGACATTTGACCACCCCAGCCACTCACAGTCCACCACAGACCCTCCCCCATCAACTACCAACACCACAGCACCCACCCAGTGTACCCACACCTCTGTCCCAGGACACGTCACTCAGCAGTAGACGGGGCACAGGGCAACAGGAACGCTGGGAGGACCGCGTGCACCAAGGGGAGGACAGGCCCGGGAAAACCAACTTCTCAGGAGGCACTCACCAATGTCCTGGGTGCCTACCAACAATCACAGGACACGATGGGCCAGATCTTGAACAACATCCAGGGCAACAAGCGGCTGCTAGAGGAACACCATCAGGAGATCAGTGAGGACTTGCAGGCTCTCAACACCACCATGATCTCCATAGCAGGGGTGCTGGCAGACATGGTCAACATTATGAGGGAATGGACTGCACAGCAGCGGGCCCCTACCACTAGCCAGTCTATTGACCAGCCCTTCACTTCTGCTGCAGCTAGTGGACAGGAGGCCCCGCCACAGGGCCCACAGGCCACCTGCACCCCTCCCCCTGCAGAAGGTGAACCACCCCGCATACGTTCCCTGCGAACCAGACAGAAGCCAGAGGCACTTGCCAAGACCAAGACCACCGCCATGAAATGAGACTCTCCTGATTGTCCCCTCCTGCCCCACTCTGTCACATTGTCCACTTTGAACAGCCATTGCTCCCCTTCCTAATGCCCCTCAGACACTGGACCTGTGCAACAAACTGACTGGAACTGGAATTTCCTCCACCATCACCTCATTCCATTGAACTTGACCGTCAATTTTATAGCACTACAATAAATGCCCTTGAACACAATTTGAGTAACACTGTTTTATGTGTCATAAATGTGCATTTGTGGGAACAGTCACATTGAGTGCAAATGATCTGAACACTGTGATAGCTAACAAATAATGACCTGGAACTGTTTGTAGTGATCTCATCAAGACAATGTTGTCATATCACCAACATCTAGAAAATGAGAAGCCATAGGTGACAGTAAGTTGAGATGCAAAGGAAGTGAATACCATCATGGCATAGGCAGAAAGATAAGTCAAAAGTCAGAGTAATGACTGTCTCACCTGTTTGTCATTGGAAGTATTGTCATATAACTGATATTCTGTCGTCATCATCCTCATCCTCTGCCTCCTCATCCTCACTGTCCTCAGGGTCCACTGCTGCCACAGGGTCATCGCCAGTCTCCTCCTCCTACAGAAAAGGCACGTGTCGTCTGAGGGCCACGTTGTGCAACATGCAGCATGCCACTACTATCTGGCAGACCTTTCCTGGTGAGTAGCATAGGGATCCACCTATCAGATGGGGGCACCTGAACCTGGCCTTCAGGAGGCCGAATGTCCACTCGATTATTCTCCTGGTTCGCCCATGTGCCTCATTATAAAGGTCCTCTGCCCCTGTATTGGCATTCGTCACAGGAGTCAGCAGCTTCAATAGGTTTGGGTATCCACCTGCAGGTATTGAGGGACAACATTTAGCCTTACACAATCCTATGGGGATAACACCTGAAGGCATACATTGACATACAGTGGGTGGGGTATATGGCTCACCTATTAGCCACACCCTGTGCCTCTGTAGTTGGGCCATCACATTTGGGATGCTGCTATTCCTCAGGACGAAGGCGTCATGCACCGACCCACAATACTTGGCAGTGACGTGGGAGATGTACTGGTCCACCGGGCAAACCATTTGCACATTCATTGAGTGTAAATTCTTACAATTCCTGAACCCCTGTTTATTCTGGCAGGGGGGGACTAACGTACAGTCAATCGCACCAAATATACTGGGGATATGGCCCATTGCATAGAATCCTGCCTTTACAGTGGCCAAATCTTCCACCTGGGGGAAAGCAATGTAGCTGCACATGTGTTTCACCAGGGCATACAAGACCCTTGCCAGCACAATAGAAAACATTGGCTGTGACATTCTAGCTGCAAAGCCCACTGTCACTTGGAAAGAACCAGTTTCCAGGAAATGGAGCACTGATAGGACTTGCACAAGAGGGGGGATTCCAGTGGGATGACGGATAGCTGATATCAGGTCAGGCTTCAATTGGGAACACAGCTCTGTGATTGTGGCCCTGTCCAGTATATAGGTGAATATTGTATGCCTGTCCTCCAGTGTAGGCAAGTCCACAAGGGGTATATACACGAGGGTTCGTCTTCTCCTCCGATTCATCCGCAGCAGTAGGTATCTAAGGGACACAAGTGTGAGTAGGCTGTCACATTTTGAACAATGGAACCACAACCTCAGTGTTCATGTTGCATTTATGTGATGGGACAGTGGGAATGACAGGTATGTACAACTCTAGGCAGTGATGCAGTAAAGGTTAATCTAATGGTTGTCCATCACCATGAAATGGTGTCTGCCTGTCCTATATGTAGGGACAGGTGGAAGTGAGGTAAGTCCGCCAAGTTGGGCGTCGTGGGGAAGGTGGTCTTGCACCGCTGTGCAATTCCTCATTGGATAATATGTGGCTCTATGGAGTATAGTGGCCAAAGGGGAGCTGCACCGGCGGTGACGGTGTACACCGCCGCCGACGTGACCGTAACTTTCTATGTTTTTCCTCACTTTTTCCTGACCTTCAACAGGAGAACACCTACACTGCGTGTGCTGCTGTGACCTGTGTCTGGCACCTACCATGGTCCTTGTGACTGGGGAAAGGGCCCATGCCTTCACTTCGGAGGAGTTGGAGCGATTGGTGGATGGGGTCCTACCCCAGTACGGACTGCTGTATGGGCCTACAGACCAACAGGTGAGTACACTTTGGGCACGATGCATGTGGGAAGGATGCATGGAGATGTGTGTGCAAGCATCGTGTCATGGGGGGGTGATGTAATTCGGTAGTGTACATGGTGTTCGCCGGCCGATGTTTGTGCCAATGGTAAAGGAAGCGGGATTGGTGGGCCATATCTGTGACAGGCTGGATTATATGTGGAATGGTGTCCTCCCATCTGTATCACCTTTGCAGGTCAGCACCCATCAAAAGAAAGGATCATGGCGTGCCATCGCCGAGGATGTGCGGACCCTGGGGGACTATAGCAGGCAGAGCACTCACTGTTGGAAACATTAGAAGGACCTGAAACGATGGGCGCAGAAGACAGTGGAGGACCAGCTGGGGATGGCCTCCCAACGAGGAAGGGTTGCCCAACGGAACCTGACCCCCCTGGTGGCCCGCATACTGGTGGTGGCCTGCCTAGAGCTGGATGGGTGCTTGAAGGCATCACAGCAGCCACAAGGGGGTGAGTACAGTGGGCATTATTATAATAATTGGTGGGTGGCATGGGATCTGGGTGGTGGGTGTCAGTTAGTGGGTGCCCCTTAATGCCAGGCCAGACATTCCAGTGTAATCCATCTCCAGGGTAATAGTTGAAAGGAAAAACAAGGTAACCTAGCTAGGTTGCATCCCATGTCAGACAGGGCTTAGTGGGTCCCAGGAGGCGTGCAGTTGGCGGTGTTTGGCCCTCATCTTGCTGTGGCATCTAGTCAAATCAATGGAAGTGCAATGCATAGTGGTCAATCCTGATCCCTGTGTGACAACACAGTGGTGTTGGTGCAGTAATTGACCCAGTGTTCTCTTTCTCTCTCTCCCCCTTTATCTTCTGTCATCCTGTCCATGTGTGCATTAGCATCATCTGGCGGAAGAGCAGGGGCACGGCGACAGAGGGAGCTGCATCCCACAGGGCCCAGGAGGAAGAGTCCACCAATGGCGAGGGAACCAGTGGGACAGAGGGTGAAGGGAGCACCACGGCGGAGACAGGAGGTGACATCACAGACTCAGATACCTCCTCCAATGGAAGCTCCCTGGTGGTGGCAGACACCTCTGTGACCACCCCAGCAGCAGGCACTGCTGCCACCCCGTACCAGCACTGCCCTCCCAGCAGCCCATCAGCGAGTTGCCTGTGCCCGCTCACCCAGGAGGGTGGGCATCTCCTTCGCCACAGGCCCCAGTAAGCCCTGATGCCCTCAGTGAGGAGGCTATTGACCTCCTGAGATCCATCCCTGTAGGGCAGTCAACCATTGCGAATGCCATCCAGGGGCTGGCATCCCAGATTCAGCAATGCAATACATTTCTTGAGGGCATCCACAGTGGATTGACAGCCCAACAGAAATAGATTCAGGCTCTGGCCTCCTCTCTGATGGCAGCCATTGTCCCCGTCCCAACCGTCCCCCCTCCAACTACCACTTCCCAGTCCCAGTCTCCTCAACCCTAACCATCCCAGGCACACGTACAGATGAGCATGCACACAAGACAACACACAAGAGTAACACAGTCAAACACAGGCACCACACTTCAACACACAGGCACTCATACAAACACCAGACAGTTGCATACACAACCACATCTGCTGTCTCCACTGTCTCCCCTTCTTCCTCCACCTCCCTCCCAGTCACGTCCACACTCACACCTGCATCCACCACCAGCATCACCACACCAAGCAGCACACACACCTCACTAGCAGACACCTCCACAACATCCATCCACGCGTCCCCTGTGCCCTCTCCAACGATGTCCGTCTCCCCTCCTCCTAAAGGTCACAAATGCAATCACTCAGACACCCAACAGCCATCCTCCTCACATCAGCACACTCTCCAGCAGACGTACTCCTCCAACAACCACTCCCTCAACCTCCACTCCCATCCCTCCTCCCTCTTCCTGCCCCACCGTCCCTAAAAAGCTATTCCTTGCACAACATGAAGAGACTGTGGCCTTGCACTCCTCAGCACAGAGAAATGGGCATGGAGCCCCCTCCAGAACCAGTGGGAAAGTCACCCACCTGAAAAATTATTGCCTTGCACTCCCCAGCAAAAATAAATGGGCATGGAGCTCTCTCCAGAACCAGTGGGAAAGTTCCCAATTTTGGCTGAGGTGCCCCCTACCTCACATCCCCCTGAGGTGTCTGTCCACTTACAAAATGATGCCTCTGCAGAGTTCTGTGCAGTTGATGTCAGGAGGCAAGTTGGGCCTTGGACTGTGCCCTGTGGCCATGTGGGATCTTTGTACTTTGGACAGGGCCTTTGTACTTTGTAATTTGGTCCTTTGTGGACAATTGTACATATCAGGTTCATGTGGTGGCTTTTCCCTTGGTAATACATTTTCAGTACTTCAGAAATCTGGTCCATGTTGTGTTGTGTGCGACTGGTGTACGTATGCAGCTGGTTGTGTGTATGGTATGTGGGCGTCTGGTGTGTGTTGTGCATCTGTGTGTCACTCTTGTTTTCTCCCTTGTGTGCTAGGCGGCTATACTCACCGTCATCGTCTTCATCAGCGTTGGTGTTGAAGGTGGAGCATGGCGTAGATGACCATCGGGAAGACTTGAAGTTCCGGTTCCATAGCGGCGGCGGTGTCCTCTGTGTACTTGTTGGTGAGTCTTTTGTTTTCTGTGTTCTGTTTCCGCCAGGCTGTTGATGGCATTCGCACCACCCCACAAATCCTGGCAGTTTCCTGTGTCATAATATGGTGGGCGGTACTTTGTCTTTCGCCTGGCTGTTGATGGCGCTGCCGTGGTGCATGGTGTTAATGCCCTGGCGGATGATGTGGTACATTAGCTGTCTTAAGGAGTTCTCACTACCATGGTCACAATTTGGAGGTAATCAACGCCGGCCTATTGGCAGTATTTCCAACACTTTATCACTTGCTCCCAATGTCATAATGAGGGCCTAAGTATTAACAATTTAAGGTTGTATTGTCCACATATTCTAAAAAGAAATTAAGGTAAAAACGCTGGTTTAACTGTATACTTGACTCGGGGTACCTCCCCTGGCAGAGAATAATTCAAACATTTCACCCACCACATTTGCTCTATATATTTCATAGTTGCTGTTAGATACTCAATACAGGACACTAGTAACAAAAAAGACACAAGTGCACCAATCATTGTGAGCCACTGACTCATCATTGACTTCATCATTACTCCAGACACTTAAGAGATTGTGTGCATCTTTCATCATTACTCCAGACACTTAAGAGATGGCGTGCACTCTTCATCATTACTTCAGACACTTGAGAGTGTGTGCACCCTTTATCATTACTCCAGACACTTAAGAGATTATGTGCACCCTTCATCATTACTCCAGATTCTTAAGAGATCGCATGCACCCTTCATCATTACTCCAGATACTTGAGAGTGTGTGCACAGTTAATCATTACTCCAGATGCTTAAGAAATTGTGCGCCCTTCATCAATACTCCAGACACTTAAAAATTGTGTGCACCCTTCATCATTACTCCAGACACTTACGAGATTGCCTGCACTCTTCATCATTACTCCAGAAACTTGAGAGAGTGTGTGCACCCTTTATCATTACTCCAGACACTTAAGAGATCATGTGTACCCTTCATCATTACTCCAGACACTTAAGAGATTGTGTGCACCTCTTCATCATTACTCCAGGCACTTATGAGATTGTATGCACCCTTCATCATTACTCCAGACACTTAAGAAATGAATGCAACCTTCATTAATACTCCAGACACTTAAGAGAGTGAGTGCACCCTTCATCATTACTCCAGACACTTAAGAGATTGTGGCCCTCATTACAACCCTGGCGGTCGGTGTTGAAGCGGCGGTAATACCGCAAACAGTCCGGCGGAAAAAAAATGGAATCATGACCATGGCGGAAACCGTCAACATAGACAGCCACTTTAACACTCCGACCGCCACAGCGGTACAAACAAACACCGAGGGGGTAACCGCCAACAGACAGGCGGAACACAATGTACCACCCACTGTATCACAAGAGGCCTATCCACCACCTTTTCCGGGGCGGAACCAACACTATGAAAAGCACGGCGGAAACAGTACACAGAAGGGAAAACACTCATCTCTCCACACCCCACGAGGAACCAGGAGGCCATGGAGCCCGAATTGCAGATACTGACGATGCTGGTCTTCCTTCTCTTCTATCAGGAGCACCAAAGATGGCGGCGACGACCACGGTGAGTACTGCACCTACAACACAGGGGAGGGGGGAGGGAAAAGAGAGTGACATACACACGCAACACGCAACACCCCACCCCCACCCTCACCCACAACACCATACACACAAATACATGCAGCAACATTACATATACACCCCCCACCCCCTGGAAGAATGCAAGGACAAAAGGAAATGATTTGAACAAATGTAATCATGTGAAATCTCATTATCAAAGTTCAAAATCCAGTAAATACAATTATGTACACCAACTACACAAGTCCAGATAGTGCACCAATCATTGTCTGTGGACCACTGGGCCCAAAATGCATGGGCGAAGCCCACACTAGATACCTGACTCGAAACGGAGAGAACACTGCAGGGACATCAGATCGAAATGAAACAGGCACCTCAGGGGGAAAGGGAGGGGGGACACCTCAGCCAGGTGAACGCACAACGCCACTGCTGCACGAGGGGGCTCCATGCCCACTGCTTTATTCTGGAGAGTGCAAAGCCACAGTCTCTCAAGTCTCTCCAGTGGGTGGGTTGCCCACTGCTTTATCCTGGGGAGTGCAAAGCCACAGTCTCTCAAGTCTCTCCTGTGGGTGGTTTGCCCACTGCTGCATCCTGGGGAGTGCAAAGCCACAGTCAAGTCTCTCCAGTGGGTGGGTTGCCCACTGCTGCATCCTGGGGAGTGCAAAGCCACAGTCTCTCAAGTCTCTCCAGTGGGTGGGTTGCCCACTGCTGCATGCTGGGGAGTGCAAAGCCACAGTCTGTCAAGTCTCTCCAGTGGGTGGGTTGCCCACTGCTGCATCCTGGGGAGTGCAAGGCCACAGTCTCTCAAGACTCTCCAGCGGGTGGGTTGCGCACTGCTGCATCCTGGGGCGTGCAAAGCCACAGTCTCTCAAGTGGATAACAGTCTCCACTGGTTGTGGAGGGGGCATTGTGCCCAGAGTGCTTCATCCTGCCAAGGACTGAGGTAGTGGATGTATCTCTCCACTGGTTCTGGAGGGGTCATTGTGCCAGGAGTGCTTCATCCTGCCAAGGACTGAGGTAGTGGATGTCATTCTCCACTGGTTCTGGAGTGGGCCTTGTGCCCAGAGTGCTTCATACTGCCAAGGACTGAAGTAGTGGATGTCATTCTCCACTGGTTCTGGAGGAGGCCTTGTGCCCAGAGTGCTTAATCCTGCCAAGGACTGAGGTAGTGGATGTATCTCTCCACTGGTTCTGGAGGGGGCCTAGTGCCCAGAATGCTCCACGTGCAGTGTGGCCGGTACAAGTCACTCACCTGGGTGTGCGTGGCACGACATTGGCGGGGTACAGGTAGCATGATACGCCATGGAGGCAGCGACATACCCCACACTGCTGCGGCTTCACCTTCCACTTGCAGGTGCCAACAGTGATGACAGTAATGCTTCATGGAAGCTGCCCAGAGTCCTGGAACTCTCCCCCAGCCTCGGACAACTGACCACTGGGGATGGTAGGCCTGTCAGCGGTGGTGCCACTGTCCGAGGATGTCGTGGGGCCGCTGGCGGTGCATGCGGCGGCGTCTGTGGTGGTGGTGCTGGCGGCGGGGTCTGTGGTGGCGGTGCTGGCAGCGGGGTCTGTGGAGGCGGTGCTGGCGGCGGGGTCTGTGGCGGCAGTGCTTGCGGCGGTGTCTGTGGTGGCGGTGCTGGCGGCAGGGTCTGTGGCGGCAGTGCTTGCGGCAGTGCTTGCGGCGGTGTCTGTGGTGGCCGTGCTGGCAGCGGGGTCTGTGACGGCGCGGCTTGCGGCGATGCATGTGTCAGCACCTGATGAGGGAGAATGCAGGATGGCCCCTGCAGCCTCGGATGGCTGCCCACCGGGGAAGAGGCTGGGGACTGTCACAGCGGCTGTAGACGTACTGGAGGCGGTGCAGGTGGCGGTGCAGGTTGCGGTGCTCGCCGCCGTACAGGTTGGCGTGGATGTGGACAGAAGGTGTGACACTGGTCCCTCAGTCGGTGCCAGCATGCCCTCTCCTGACCTGCCATTCTGTTTTTGGCCCTTCCCCACCTTTGATGGTGGCGCAGTTGTCTTGCTACTATCCCCTTTCGTTTTCGCTGAGCCCTTGGTGGCTGGTGGTTTCGGCTTCTCCCTCTGGGATGTGGGCACCTTTTTCACCTTGGCAGGTGGCGGAATGTCCTTGCCCTCGCTACGTGGCACACTGGCAGCCCTGATGGTTGGCGCACTCCATGACCCCACAGTTGCTGGCACCACTGTGCCTGGGGATGTGGTGGCAGAGGTGTTGGGCTGGGACCTGGAAAGCCTGGACCTAGGGGAAGGACGGGGGGGGAGGTGTAGGGAAGAGGTCAATGTTAGCCAGGAAAAGTTTTTTAAACACACTGGGACGGGTAGATGGAGGGGGTTTAGAAGTGGAGGAAGAGGTAGTGATTGTAGGAGGTGTACGTCTGCTGAATTTGGGTAAAGGTGCATGGGCTGGAGGCTGTAGTGAGGTGGATGGCTGTTGGGTGGGTGTGTGCCTGCGTTTGTGTACTTTGGGAGGAGGGCTCAAAGACACACTGGGAGAGGACACTGGGGATGTGTGAATGGTAGTGGGGGTGGTGATTGCACGTCATTGGTGTGTGGTGATGGGCGTCCTGGTGATGGAGGTAGTGGCTGAGGATGCAGTTGTGAGTGGAGACGAGACTGAGAGGGAGGAGGGAGACGTGGAGGAATGGCACACAGTGGAGGAAGTGGATGTTGGTATGTGTGCATGGGTATGTTGCTTGTGTGAGTGCCTGTGGGATGTGTGGTGCTTATGTTTGCCTGAGCCACTCTTGTGTGTTGATGTGTGTGCATGCTGGTCTGGTGTGCTTGGGATAGGCAGAGGTACAGGGGATTGGGACTGGGTGGAGGAAGTTGGAGGGGGGAGGCTGGACACAGGGACAATGGCTGCCATCAGTGCTGAGGCCAGAGCCTGAAATTCTCTCTGTTGGGCTGCCTGGCCAGAATGAATGCCCTCCAGGTATGCATGTGTTTGTTGTAAATGCCTCTCAACACCCTGGATGGCATTCATAATTGTAGACTGCCCAACAGTGAGGGATCTCAGGAGATCAATAGCCTCCTCACTGAGGGCAGCAGGGCTGACTGGGGCAGGGCCTGAGGTGCCTGGGGCGAAGGAGATGCCCACCCTCCTGGGTGAGCGAGCACGGGACACATGCTGAGTGGCTGCTGGGAGGGCGGTGCTGGTAGAGGGGGTGGCGACTGTACCTGTTGATGCGGTGGGCATAGAGGGGCCCGCCACCGCAAGGGAGCTCCCATCAGAGGAGGAGTCGCTGACGCTGGTCTCTGCTCCTGTCCCCGCCGTGGAGCTCCCCTCGCCCTCCGTCCCACTGGTGGCTTCAGACTTTGTAGCTTCACCCTCCAGGGCCAAGTGGGATGCAGCTCCCTCCTGCTCCGGTGCCAATGATCCTCCGCCTGATGATGCTATTGCACACAAGAACAGGGAGACCACAAAACGGGGTGGGGGGGAACAGAAGAAACACATGTTCAGTGCATGCAACACCACTACCGTTGGCAGACACAACAAACAGGGAGCAGCCCTCTGCACTACGCCATGCACTAACAGTTTCTAGATTTTTCACATGCCCATGGGGTACGAGGCCTAAGCCCAATTGCTGCACACCTGGAAGTCATAGGAGCCTGACGAAGTGTAGATGGCTCTTACCACTAGTGGGGTCAGGGTGCCACATACTCTGCCTCACAAGGTACCTTGCCTACCAATATCACCCTGGCCTAGGGGCACCCACTGCCCACCTCCGCCACCCAGACACCTTGTAATGCGCGCAGGGTCAGCTGAATGAGAGTGTACTCACCCCCTTGTGGCTGCTGTGATGCCCTCAAGCGCCCATCGAACTCCGGATAGGCCACCGTCAGGATCTGGAACATCAGGGGGGTCATGGCGCGATGGGCACCCCTTCCACGTTGGGACGCCATCCCCAGCTGGGCCTCCACTGTCTTCTTGCTCCAGTGGCGCAGGTCCCCCCATCTTTTACGGCAGTGGGTTCTCTGTCTGTGGTAGACCCCCAGGGTCCGGACATCCTTGGCAATGGCAAGCCAAATAGCCTTCTTCTGGTGGGCGCTGACCTAGAGGAATGGTACAGGGGTAAAGGACATTACTCACCCGGCCGGACCATCATACTCATTGCCCACCAGTTCCCACCCATGCCATGACCCACATACACTCACCATCTGCACATGTAGGCCTCAGCCCCCCCGTCCGTTTCTTTCAGCCACACCGCTCAAAGCAGGCATTGCCAATTCAGCATGCTCACAGTGTACTTACCTGTTTGTCTGGGGGACCGTACAGTTGCAGGTACTGGGGGAGGACCCCATCCACTAGTTTCTCCAACTCCTCCGAAGTGAAGGCAGGGGCCCTTTCCCCAGACACATGAGCCATCGTCGCTTCCAGACACAGGTGACAGCAGCACTTGCAGTGTAGGTCCTCTCCTGTTGAAGGTTAGGTATCAAGTGAGTGAACAGACAGAAAATGGCGGTCACGTCCGCGGTGGTGCGTACCGTCACTGCCGGCGTACATCGTCATAGACTCCTCGGACCCATAGGGCCCAATGTTAACCAATGCTGAATTGCGCTGCGGTCTTCGACCCCCCTCCGCAACGGTGTACAACGCCAATGCAGTTACCTCCTATCCCCTTGTCCCACCTTACAGGTCAGGGAGCCACCATTTCAGGGGGCCACATGGCATTAATAATAACTGTGTCACACCTATCTAGGCCTGGAATACACACAGTTACAGGCACATTGCGCATTAATGAATTTTCTGCAAATTACATTTTGTGATACCTCAGTGTTGGCTGACTCTCTGCTCGCTGTTCTCCTCCATAGGGCACGTCTGCTGGGGCAGGTAATGAGATGGCGGCATCCTCTGGTGTACAGACCCCTGGTGGACCTGTCAACAATGGAAGAGAGACACATCATAGTCACATACAGACTTGAACATGCAACAATCCAGGAACTGTGTGCCCAGTTGGAGCCAGACCTGATGTCAGCTATCCGCCATCCCACAGGGATAGCCCCTCTAGTGCAGGTCCTGTCAGTACTCCATTTCCTGGCAAGTGGTTCCTTTCAAACAACAGTGGCATTTGCATCAGGGATGTCCCAGTCAATGTTCTCTAATGTGTTGTCCAGAGTGTTGTCTGCCCTGCTGAAACACATCCGCAGCTACATCGTGTTCCCTCAGGTACAGGATTTGCCCACAGTGAAAGGTGACTTCTATGCCCTGGGACATGTCCCCAACATCATTGGTGCCATTGATGGGACACATGTGGCATTAGTACTCCCACGCAGGAGTGAACAGGTGTACAGAAACATCTCCCATGTGAATGCCAAGTTTCCTGGCTCAGTGCATGACGCTTACATTTTGAGGAATAGCAGCATCCCTTATGTGATGGGGTAACTCCAGAGGCACTGTGTGTGGCTACTATGTGAGGCCAAGGACCCAATACAGTGTGAATAGGTGTCTGGGTATGGGGTTGTCCCTAAGGGTTGGACGATGTCTAACAGTTGTCCCTCGATATTTGCAGGTGACTCTGGTACCCCAACCTGTCATGGCTACTGACCCCAGTGAGGAATCCCAGGACAAGGGCAGAGGAACACTACAATGAGGCACATGGGTGAACTAGGAGGATGATCAAACGCACCTTCGGCCTCCTCAAGGCCAGATTACGGTGTCCCCATATGACAGGTGGTTCCCTATACTACTCACCAAAGAAGGTGTGCCATATCATTGTGGCCTGCTGTATGCTGCACAACCTGGCTTTGAGACGCCAGGTGCCTTTTCTGCAGGACGATGGGCCAGATGGTGATCTTGTGGCAGCTGTGGAGCCTGTGGACAGTGAAGAAGAGGAGGCAGAAGAAGAGGATATCGACAACCGAAACAACATAATCATGCAATACTTCCAGTGAGACACAGGTAAGAAGATGTCACTGCCTCCCTCATCTCAAACTATTGTTGGAGCTAGCATAAGTTTGTCATTTTCACTCAGTGCATGGACCCTGACTTGTCACTTTGACTTTCCATTTTGCAGATCTGGGTACCACTTTGTGCCCTCTGCTATGTTTCCTCCTGGCCTACAGCTGTGTTACATTGGTATGTGCACAAGTAAATTGACATTGGTATATTCCATGGTTATTGCAATTACATATTTGTGAAAGCACACACTGACTCCAGATTGTTTTGTAATTGAAGTGTGTTTATTTCTGTGCTAATAAGTGGAGGGGGTTGCAAAATGGGCTGGGGTGATGGTGGAGGAATGTCCATGGCAGAGTCCAGTCTATTTGTTTCACAGGTGCATTGTCCAAAGGGGCATAGGAAGTGGTGCAATGGCAGTTTAAGGATGGACAGGGTGACATAATGGGACAGAAGGGTGACATTCAGTAGGGTCTCATTTCCTGGCGGGGGTCTTGACACTGTTCTCTGTCTTGTTCCTGGATCTCTGGGATGTTTGCGGGGTGGTTCTCCATCTGCAGGGGGTGGGGTGCTGGTGTTGTGTTCCTGTGACGGTGCCTCCTGTCCACTAGCGCCGGTGGAGGTGAAGGGCTGTTCATCATCCAGGCTAGTGTCAGGCGCCCCTTGTTGTGCCACTGTGTCTCTCCGGGTTTTGACAAGGTCTTGCAGCACCCCTGCAATGGTGACCAGCGTGTTGTTAATTGACTTCAAGTCCTCCCTGATCCCAAGGTAGTGTTCCTCCTGTAGCCGCTGGGTCTCCTGAAACTTGGCCAGTACTGTTGCCATCGTCTCCTGGGAATGATGGTAAGCTCCCATGATGTTGGAAAGGGACTTATGGAGAGTGGGTTCCCTGGTCCTGTCCTCCCACGTCGCACAGCAGTCCTCCCAGCTTCCCTGTTGTCCTGTGCCTCTGTCCCCTGAACCGTGTGCCCACTGCCACTGCCCCCAGGTCCCTGATCATCCTTTGTTAGTGGGGTTGTCTGGGTTCCCTGTAGTGATGGACACACTGCTGATTGACGAGTCCTGGGGACAGAGGGATGGGCCCGCTGGGTGCGTGCTGTGCTGGTGTTTCCTGAGGGGGTGGCTCTGTGGTGGCTTTTGACAGTGTCAGGGGAACCGACTGTCCTGAGGTCCCTGATGGGCCGGGCTGGTCATCTTGATCCAGGTGTGCAGAGCTGCTGTCATCACTGTGGGTCTCTTCTTTTGGGGGACTGGATATGTCTGGCATCTCCTGTCCGGTGACATTGGGTAGGGGTCCTGTAGGGGTGTAAAAGCATAATTATTGCATCTGTGTGTGCCATCGTGTGCAATGGGTGCGTGACCCTCTACTCCAGTGCTTGCATTCTTGGCTTGGTCCTTGTGTGATAGTTGGTTTGGGGTCTCTGTGGGTATCTGTAGTGGACATGCTTTGGTGATGGGTGTCCATGCAATGGTGTTACATGCAGGGCTTGTTTTTGGGATGTGTGGGTTGTGTTGGTGGAGTATCTGTGGGTTGTTAGAGTGATGGGTGTGAGGGTAAGGGTGGGGTATGTGATGGCACGCAGGTAGGGTGGGGCATAAGGTAGTAAAGATTTGCCTTACCAGAGTCCAGTCCTCCTGCTACTCCTTCGAGGCCCTCAGGATGTATTATTGCCAAGACTTGCTCCTCCCATGTTGTTAGTTGTTGGGGAGGAGGTGGGGGGTCCACCGTCAGTCCTCTGTACTGCAATCTGGTGTCTGGAGACCACGGAACGCACCTTCTCCTGTAGGTCATTCCAACTCTTCCGGATGTCATCCTGTGTTCTTGGATGCTGTCCCACTGCGTTGACCCTGTCGACAATTTTGCGCCATAGCTCCATCTTTCTTGCAATGGAGATATGCTGCACCTGTGATTCAAATAGCTGTGGCTGTACCCGGACGATTTCTTCCATCATGACCCTGAGCTCCTCGTCAGAGAACCTGGGGGTGTTGTTGAGGTGCCATGATGTGGTGTGGTGATGTGTGAGGTGGTGTGTGTTGTGTTGTGTGAGGGGATGTGTTGGTGTGTGTTGTTTGAGGTGTGTGGATGTTGCGTAAGTGGTGGTGTTGTGTGTCTGTGGATGCTGCTGTTGTTTAAGGTAGTGAATCTCTCTGGCCTGCTTAAATTTCTGGTAGTAAGCGTTTGTGGGTATTGTGGGTGTGTGTTTTATATTGGATTGGGTGTGTGGGTGTGGTGTGTGTATGTGTATCAGGTGTGTGTATTTCGAATTGTCCAATGTGGTGGTGTTTTGTAAGTGTGTGTGTATTTTGTGCGCGGCGGTGTGCACCGCCAATGTTTCACCACGGTTGAAAGTCCGCTGCATTGATTCGTGGGTCGTGATGGTGTGGGCGTATTCTTGTTGGCGTGACGGGGTGGGTTTTGTTATCGCCAGTTTATCACTCACCTTTGGTGTGGCGGACTTGTGTGGGTGTCTGTATTGTGGCGGACTCCGAGCTGTGGGTCGTAATACCTGTAGCGGAATACCGCGGCCGCATCGGTATGTTGGCGGTCTTCTGCACGGCAGTAAGCGGTATTTACCGCCAGGGTTATAAGGAGGGCCTGTGGGCACCCTTCAACATTACTCCAGACACTTAAGAGATTATGTGCTCCCTTCATCATTACTTCAGACACTTAAGAGATTACATGCCCCCTCCATCATCACTCCTGATACATAAGAGACTGTGTGCACTCTTCATCATCACTTCAAACACTTATAAGATTGTGTGCACCCTTCATCATTACTCCCAACACTTAAGGGATTGTATGTATCCTTCATCATTACTCCAGACACTTAAGAGGTTGTGTGCACCCTTCATTACTCCAGCCACTTAAAAGAGTGTATGCACCCTTCATTACTCCAGACACTTAACAGAATGTGTGCACCTGTCACCATTACTCAAGATACTTAAGATTGTGTCAACTCTTTATCATTACTCCAGACACTTATGAGTTTGTGTGCACCCTTCATCATTACTCCAGACACTTGAGATTTTGTGCACACTTCATCATTACTCCAGACACTTAAGAGATTGTATGCACCATTCATCATTAATCCAGACACTTAAGAAATTGTGTACACCCTTCATCATTACTCCAGACACTTGTGATTGCGTGCACCCTTCATCATTACTTCCAAAACCTAAGGGACTGTGTGCCCCCTGCATCATTACTCCAGGCACTTAAAATATTTTGTGCACCCTTCATCATTCTCCAGACACTTAAAAGATTGTATGCACCCTTCATCATTACTCCAAACACTTGAGATTGCATGTACCCGTCATCATTATTTCAAACACCTAAGGGATTGTGTGCACCCTTCATCATTACTCCAGACACTTAAAATATTTTGTGCACCTTTCATCATTACTTCAGCCATGTAAGAGATTGTGTGCACCTTTCATCATTACTGCAGACACTTAAGAGATTGTGTGCACCCTTCATCATTACACCAGACACTTAAGAGATTGTGTGTACTGTTCATTATTCCTCCAGGCACTTAAGAGACTGTGAGCACACTTCATCATAACTTCAGATTATGTTGCCCTGAATTTAAGATGTTGAACACAAGTGTTTCTAAAAGTAACATCAGGTACCTGCGGTGATAACAACAGATTACGTCCTGCACCCTATGTTTAGTGAACAGTGGTAGTTAATTGAGACACAGCCCTAAAATAGTATAACACTCAACATGACATCTTGCACAACAGGATGTTGTGTATCTAAAATCACTGGTGATCCCAATCGTCTTCAAACACCTCTTATAGATTATAAAGTATGCAGTGCTTAATTTGTGAAACAATAAGTGCTAGGTCCCAAAGATTAGCTCAGAACACAGCGGCCACACATTTGAATGTCTTTGTCACAAATACCATGGTTGCATAGTTTTTATTCCACCTTGTGTCTCTTTACTCCATTGTCATAACCTCCCTGACCCTGTATCTCACCCTTAAAGGTTGTCTATTTCTATCACTATTAAAATGTATCCATCTTTCTCTGCCTCCTTCTTCCCCCCTTTCGTGTTTTTAATTCTTACTCTAGGTCAAAGTCTGATGATGGAAAATAAGTTCTGAGCCGCAAAAATAAGTACCAGTAGACCCTGCTTGCAATCAGTGACTCAAATCAAGGATTGACAATATATTTGATCGCATATAGATAAGGGTCAACAACAAGTACAGAATCTATTTGCAATCTGTGTGATGCCATTGTAGTGGCAAAAGGAAACACAGTGCACATGATTACACCAAAAAAGCAAGAGACTATGGGCCATACGTACGAACACATTTTCCCATAGACACAGAATGGGCAAAACTGCTTGCTACATCTGGCCCTATTACACTTACATTTTGTCTGGAAAGGGATAGTATTGCTTCAGCAGGAATGTCCAGAGGATTGATCCGAAAAACAGGAACCTGATTATTTTTAACTGTGAATATCAGCTGTGAGCAACAGGATTATGAACAACTGTTAGTAGTAGGATTACATGCAAGTCTGAGTAATGGGATTACATACAACTGTAACAGGATAATGCGAAACTGTGAGTTACAATATTATGTACCACTCTGAACAACTTAAATATCTACAGCTGTACAGGATAATGTACAACTGTGAGTAACAGGATTATGTATAAATATGAATCAAAGACATCTGTACAACTGTGAGTAATACCATTATGTACAACTATGAGTAACATGTTTGTACAACTATAACAGGAATATGTACAACTGTGAGTAACAGGATTACATACAACTGTGAGGAACAGCATCATTCACAACTGTGAGTAACAGGATTATGTACAACTGTACCAGTATTATGTACAACTGTGAGTAACACAATTAGTGCAAGTGTGATTAACAGAATTACTTACAACTGTAACAGGATAATGTATAACTGTGAATACATTTCATATGTACAACTGTGAGTAATGAGATTATGTAAAACTGTGAGTAACATATGTATGTACAACTATAACAGGATTATGTACAACTGTGAGTATATTACATACAACTGTGAGAAGCATGATTACATACAACTGTGAACAGTAGGATTATGTACAACTGTGAGTAACAGGATTATGCACAACTGTAACCGGATAATGTATAACTGTGAGTTACAGTATTATGTACAACTGTGAATAATATAAGTATGTACAGCTGAAACACGATAATGTATAACTGTGAGTTACAGTGTTATGTACAACTGTGAATAAAAGAAGTGTACAACTGTGAGTAACAGGATTATGTACAGCCAGTGAATAAGGGAAGTATGTACAACTGTGAGCAACGGGATTATGAACAGTTGCCAATAACAGAATTACTAACAAATGTAACATTATTATGTACAACTATGAGAATTCTGAGGAACAGAATACAAAGTAAAACACAGAACAGAAATGTAAAAATAGTTATAATTGCATTCCCCATTATTCGCTGTCCCCCTTAAAGTATCCATTAAAACGATTAATCCCGGGCAAAAAATTCTTGGAGGAATCTCCTTGAAACGAATCCTTTCCATGATAGTGTTCACCAGCACGAATGTGTGACCTTCTTTTTGATGTAAAAACAGCAAAAAACACTATGGGGGTCATCCCCAGGGTTGGCGGGAGCACCGCCAATAGGCTGGCGGTGCCCCGCAGGGCATTCTCACCGCGGCGGTTTGGCCGCGGTCAGAAGAGGAAAACCGGCGGTCTCCCGCCGGTTTTCCGCTGCCCAAAAGAATCCTCCATGGCGGCGCAGCTCGCTGCGCGGCCTTGGGGATTCTGACACCCCATACCGCCATCCTGTTCCTGGCGGTTCTCCCGCCAGGAACAGGATGGTGGTATGGGGTGTCGTGGGGCCCCTGGGCAATGGCATGGGCACTGCAGGGGCCCCCGTAAGAGGGCCACACAAAGAATTTCAGTGTCTTCTCAGCAGACACTGAAATTCGCGACGGGTGCAACTGCACCCGTCGCACCTTCCCACTCCGCCGGCTCCATTCGGAGCCGGCGTCCTCGTGGGAAGGTTGTTTTCCACTGGGCTGGCGGGCGGCCTTTTGGCGGTCGCCCGCCAGCCCAGTGGAAAACCCAGAATAACCGCAGCGGTCTTACGACCGCGGTGCGGTATTCTGGAGGGCGGAACTCTGGCGGGCGGCCTCCGCCGCCCGCCAGGGTGAGAATCACCCCCTATGGATCTAAAATTGATGATCTTCAAATAGAGAATCCTACTGACTCATAACTTGTGGATAACAACTCAATTAAAATGATTCACAATCACAAAATAAAAAATCATAAATTGCAATTCAGATGAATTTGCAAACTTTAAATGTGGATCATTTTTCTGTAAAGCCTTCCTAATGCAAAGTTGACAACTACAAATATGGCCATGTTCTCCACAGTGCTTCAGTGCTGCTTTTATGGAAAACAGGACAGTTGTTAGATTAGGGCCAGCTGTAGTGCTGGTGGTGCCTGATGCAACACCCCAATGACCTCCTCTCAACATATCCCCTGCAACAGTGCCCTCAACTCTCCATAGCTCCTCTTTAACATTCATTTCATTTTTCAAAGTGTTTGGACTGCCAACATTGATGTGTGCTGAATCTCGGGAACCGCAGGTGCAGCTGAGCTGTGTGGCATGGTAAGGAGCAGAGTTTCAGACTCCCTGGACTCAACACGACCCCTGGCCCTGACTTTCAACATCAGGACAGTGCGTGCTCTATGGGCGACGTAATGCAAAAAGCCAATCCTTATGTAATGTAATAATTCATGCATTGTGTGTTGATGCAGTATGTTAACCTTTTGCATTGCAGAGATTTATCTTGAAACGTCATTAATACTGTTTGCAATGTATTGCTCATTTTCAAGGCTTTGCTGCAGGACTGCAGGGTGTGGTCCTTATTCTGAGCTCTTCTAGAATCCCTCCCTGCAGTCAGACTGGGTGTGGCACGTGGGCGGGCCTTGGGTCTGTTTAAGGGACCCAGCCCAGCTCCACGTGCTCACTATTCGGAGGTCCCGGTGCAGAGCAGCAGCATTTTCCTGAGCTCCTGTGCCAAAGGCCTACCTAGCCTTTTCTAGGCCCTGTCTTCATTATCTTGGTGATCCTCCAGCAGGTCGGTAAGACGGAGGTCGGGTTAAGCCCCCGACTCCATTATCAGGCATATTCGAGTTTTGGGCCTTTTGATTTGATCGCGTGTGCAATTAATTTCTGGCATTTAACTCTTGCAGTTCAGATCGGCAGAACGCGCAATCGTAATTTTGGCATTTAAACTTTGATGTTCAAATCGGCAGCAGTGTGCGTGATTCATTCCTGGCATTTAACTCTTGCAGTTCAGATCGGCAGAACGCACGATCATAGTTTTGGCATTTAAACTTTGATGTTCGAATCAGCAGCAGTGTGCGTGATTCATTCCTGGCATTTAACTCTTGCAGATCAGATCGGCAGTGTGCGCGATCATTTCCTGGCATTAAAACCTTGATGTTCGAATCGGCAACAGTTTGCACAATTCATTCTTGGCATTTAATTCTTGCAGTTCAGATTGGCAGAGTGCGCGATCATTTCATGACATTAGAGTCTTGATGTATGAATCGGCAACAGTGTGCGCAATTCATTCTTGGCATTTAACTCTTGCAGTACAGATCGGCAGTGCGCAATCATTTCATGGCATTCAACCCTTGCAGTACTGATCGGCAGAGTGCATGATCATTTCAGGGTTTTTCGTCTCGCTACACAATCTATCAATAAGGTGTGCAAAAGTTTCTAGACAATTGACTCTTGAAACTCAAAACCGAAAAGAGTGATATTCACTGTTCAGAGTATTCTTGAAGCTCAGATCGAACAGAGTGTTATTCCATGTTCAGAGTATATTTGAAAACCCAGACTCAACAGAGTGTTATTCAATGTTCATAGTATTCTTGAATCCCCGATTCAGCAGAGTGTTATTCAATGTTCAGAGCATAATGGGGGTTATTCTAACTTTGGAGGAGTGTTAATCCGTCCCAAAAGTGACGGTAAAGTGACGGATATACCACCAGCCGTATTACGAGTTCCATAGGATATAATGGACTCGTAATACGGCTGGTGGTAAATCCGTCACTTTTCCGTCACTTTTGGGACGGATTAGCACCTCCTCCAAAGTTAGAATAACCCCCAATATGTTATTCTAAAAACGCTCATATGAAAGTTTGCATAATCCTTCTTTATTTTCCAGGTACCCAGAGCTAATAGGTCATGTTATAAAGAAGCTTTTGATCATTCATGTTATCAGTATATAAATATTAGGAACAAAGTTTATGAAAGTCAATGTTCATAATCTTACTATTGTGTTGTTAACTCTTGCTCCCACAGGTCTCCTTCCCCGCTGTTCCCAACCTAAAACCCCATCCCCCACTTTAACTCTGTGCTATAATAGCTAATAGAGTTTGGAGCTGCGAGGAGGTGGACGTATTGGGAACAGGCACAAACCCCGAAGATCCGGTCTCCTTGACACTGACTTTGAGCAACTACTGTACCCGTCTTGCCTGCCCTGCCCATCTTGAAGGATGCTGTGCCGCGCTGTGGCTGTGGCTGCATCTGTATCTAAAGGGCTGAGGAGGCTCCTACAAGTGATCAAGTCAAACAAGCTGATTTAGTCCAAATAGAACTGAGCTTAGTTCTATTTGGACTTAATCAGCTTGTTTAACTTGAGTCCAATCACTTTTAACACTTGTCAGTGTGCCTTTAATCCCAGCATACATTCTGGGAAGACCACGGGCCCCCCTGCAGAACGGTCAAAAAGAAGGGCAGCTCCAGTTAGAGCAACTGAGCAAGAAGTTGGGCAAGTGGTGTCAGATACTACATTAAGGGGCATATTTTTACTTTTTGGTGCAAAACTGCGCTAACGTAGTTTTGTGTCACAAGTAAACCTCTGGCATGCGTCATTCCAAAGCGCCAGCCAGGCACCAAATGTATGGAATGCTGCAAGCCGGCGCTAAACTTGGGCTAGCGTCGGAAAAAAAAGACACTAGCCGCGTGGGGATGGCGGTGGCGGTAGAGGAGATGGAGGTTGAGCATCAAAAAATTACGCTAGGCTGGTTAGAGGCACAAAAAAAATTGCAGCTAACTAGCCTAGCTTTATCTTCTGACGCACAACCATCCATGACACATGACTCCTGTCTACTGCACCCAGTACCATGCAGGGGGCCCAATGTCAGGCCCCCCAATGGCACTTAAAAATGTTTTTTACCTATACTTACCCTACTTACCTGGGATGGGGTCCCCCATCCTTTGGTATCCCTCTGGTGTGGTTGGGGGTGTTTCTGGTGCTTGGGGTAGGAACCTGTGGGTCCCTTCCATGACATTGACCCTGGCGTTAAATAATAGCGCTAAGCAAGCTTAGCCCCATTATTTGGGTCCGCCTCCCACCCGTGCGTCATTTTAGCACAGGGGATAAATATGGCGTTATGGGGATAGCGTCATTTTTTGGATGGGAATGCCTACCTTGCATCTCATTGACGCAAGATGGGTTCACACATCCAAGCTATAGCGCAAACTCCAATATTTTTACGCTAGAATTGTCTAGCGTCAAAATATAAATATGGAGTTAAGATTGCCACGCATTTGCATAAAAAGAAATGATGCAAATGCAGTCCAAACAAAGTATAAATATGCCCCTAAATATTATGAGCCCTCTCCATGGTTTATTAAAATCAACAGGTAGTTATGCCACCTCCAAAGTCTCAGAAGACACAGTGATGTCCGCTACAGCAAAAGCGAAGTTTATTCATGATGAACATTCATTAAGAAATCGCCAACCAAAAATGGACCCAATTTTTTTTTCCTAAGGATCTAGTGGCCACTATTCTTACTTCTAATATGAGCACCGCAGGCTTTCCATCACCTCTTGACCCATTGATTATCAATCAGATTTCAGCCTATGACCTCGCACAAGGCACATCACAGTATTCCTCACCTAGTGAATTCTCTAGCAGCTGCTCCTTGCAACCATTAGTTGGAAGGGTCCCCTCTGCTGCCTGAGCCAGGTGGGGAGTTGACACCGCTCCTGCCACTTCCATAGCAGACAAGGATACTAACCAGCTCAACTGTGTAAATACCAGCGTTGGACTAAAGGAACAAAGTCCACAGACACGTCCACATCTTCTGTACAAGTTCACCTAACCGCTGACATGATTGAGGGGAAGGCCTGCTTGCTGGAAAGCAGAGATGAAGATGCGAAGAGGGATTCTGTTATTTTAATTGAAACCATTCTGCCTCACCCACAATAACAATTACTGACATCTCTAAACCAGTCTCAACAATCCCCACAGTTTTCTGCCCCTGTCATCTTGCCGGGCCTCACTCAATTGATAACCATGATTTTAATTATTCCCAACAATTTCGCTCACAAGCTCAAATTACTAATTTGCTCTCTGGTAGCCTATAAGACAGTGTCCTTCTAGGTAGTTCAATGGTTCAGGCACTTCCAGAGACTGGGCCTTTGCACAATCCTTCCTCACTCACCTCTATAGAGTGGGAATCCATGATCGCAATGTATGGCGAGGGGGAGCCAAGTCATACAAACTCCACTCTGGGCCCCCCTGGAGAGATCCCAAATGGCCCCTCTGAGGAGGCTAATAGAAGCACCAGCAACCCGGTTGGATCACATCCAATAGATATTTGGAGAGTCCTATGAAGTACCCTACAATTGACAGTGGAAGCACTCAACTATCAATCCACTAAAATTGATACTCAAATCAAGTTATTAAACACACTGGCTCTTTTTACATCAGGGTTTGACGCTAAAATGGCCAGTCTCAATAACTTAATAATCAAAGCTCAAAAGACCGCAGAAACTGTGTCTCTGGTTGTTCTTGCCACTGTATTTGATTAAACTGGAATCTCTACCAGTTAAACTTGGTGGCATCCCTAATGAATTAAGGTCCTCCATTGAATTCACTGACTTTGATAAAAGATTCTATAACATAGGTCACGTTCTCAATCCCAGCTTGCCTCACAAACAATTCAAACCGGAATTATACAGTCTCCACGGATATCAGCTGTTGCCCAGCATCTGGGAGAGTCCCTTGCAGAAGGTCTGCAATCCCAGTGCCACCTCCCAATTTCTGTCCCTTATCCTGGCCATGATAGAGATCTCAAAAACAGCCCGTCAGCTTCAAGCCTAACCCCAGCTATAGTCCAGAGACCACAGTCTGAAGCGCTATCTAGGAAAAATCAACCCAAAGCGCGAAAACACAGAACTAAAACCAAAGCATAGCACACCATTTACTCCTTTTTCAACAATCAGAGTAACCATTCTAAGCTACACAATCCATCTAGCAAAGTGGCGGCGCGGAAGGATGTAGACTGTATAGAGTACAGTTCTTTGAGGCCCACTCCGGATGCTACAGGTGTCAGTATTATGCCACCCTAGGAGGTGGCGATGACAGATCCTCAAATTCAGGTGATTAAGAAAACTCAACAAGCTCTGACAGACACAGTTAGATCTATTGATCATCCCAAAAAAGACTCTGCGAGGAAAGTGGATCGCAACTTAACTCTCTCTCTCTCAGATAAGCCTGTCTTTGCAAATGAGGGAGCACTTCTTGATTTGGCTACAAACCAGCTGAAAATAACATGCACAGTTAAATCTGCATGACTCCCAAACGTCGTTGGAGTCTCATACTCAGGTCTGTTATGATGGAGATGGATTAGCTATTGTTAAACAATCTAGTAAAACACCAATCCCAGCAACTATGGAAGGTAAGCCAAGGACCCAATCATCTTTTTTCACCAAAGCCACCTAGAAAATTTTCCAGCAAAGGCCTTAATCAAGCCATCTTATTTTATCTAGAATATAGGTCAAGAGGTCCACATGATGTACTCAACCATGGCAACATTCTTTGCTTGTTGAACCAAATTACGGAGACAACTAAACTGTATATAGCCGAAATAGCCTTGGTTGCATTTCTTCCACCTTGTTAGGCTCGAGGGAATGAGACCTCCATAGTGACCTGAACCTCCAAATCAGCTGCATGACTGGTGTTGCGAACAGCTTGGTGCATCCAGGCTACCCCCGCCAATAAGCAAGCGGATCCTCACATTCTGTTATCGCAATCAGCTAAGTTGGCACTTACCCCTCCTAACAATGTTCCCATCTCTTTTCTACACCCCCAAAGAAGGGGATCAAATTGGCAGCTATCAAACATGTTTTAGTTTCTAACACAGCACCTTGGGTAGAAAGGTTCCAGGTTATCCACTATGATGCAGTCCAGGCCCCTGTTAATATATACCCAGGTACTTAAGATGTGATGGTGTCCAGCGGATGGGGAAAGTTGCAACAGCCGCCTTGGTGGTTATTCAGGATATGGGCAGCACCTCACTTTTGTCCCAATTCACCATGTAGCCCGACAGTGCTGCAAATTCAGTGAGGAGGTCCTGAAGCTTCAGGAGAGAATGCAGTAGATCCGTTAGTGGGAGAAGGACGTCATCAGCATAATGGTAAACTGTGGACTTGCTTCCCCAGGACGGGGATGCCCGAGATACCTGGGTCTTGATGGATGGTAGCTGCTAACGGCTACATGGCAAAGAGGAATAGGAGCGGTGAAAGGGGGCACCATGATGCGTTCCGCGTCTAATGAGAATGGGGTCAGATATAAAGCCCCTGCAGTTCACCTGTGCTGTAGGTGAGTTGTACAGTCAACGGACCTTGGTTATGAAGTAGTTGCCTATGCTAAAATGTTGTAAAACCTGGAAAAGATACCACCACTCTAATCTATTGAATGCTTTTTATGCGTCCAGAGATAGGACTAGAGCTTTGTCATGTGAATCCCTGGCGGAGCATAGTGTGTGGGCCAGTGTGCGTAGGTGGTTTCTGGAGAAGCGGCCAGCCATTAATCCCACTTGCATGTGGTGAATACGGGATGGGATGACATTCTGCAGCTGGGCCACCAACACTACAACCAGAATTTTAATGTCTCCATTCAAGAGGGAGATGAGCCTATAGCTGCAGCATAGTAAAAGGTCCCTACCATGTCTAGGAAGAACCGCTATAGTCGCCCTGTTGGAAATGGGACCAAGAGTGCCTGCCAAGGCCTTGTCTCAAAAGGCCTTGTATAATGAATCTACCACACACGCACCTGCCCATTTGTAGAATTCCACTGGGAATCCATTCTCGTCTGGCGCTTTGTGGTACGGGAGTCTGGTGATGGCCTGGGCGATTTCGTCCTTGGTGATGTCTCCCTCCAGCAAGTCCCAGCCTTCCTTAGTGAGTTTGGGCAGGCTTATGTCTGCCAGGAATGCAGTGAGACCTGCAAGTCTTTTGGCGTTTTAGGGGTGTAGAGGGACCGATAGAAGTCAGCGAACTTGTGGACAATATCTTCGGGACAGGTCAGGATGGCTCCGTTGGAAGCTTGCATGGCTGGAATGGCTAGGGCCGATTCCTGCTGGTGCTGTTCTGCGGCCAAAAGACGGCCCGCCTTCTCCCCATGCTCGTAATGATGCTCTTTCAGACTTTGGAGAGAGTATTCGGCTTTGGAGATAAAGAGGGTATTGAGGCCCTTCTTAGCCCACTCCAGCTTGCGGCAATTGATTGGGGAGGGGTCTGTGGTGTATAGGCTAGTGAGGTTCAACACCTGTGCTTCCAGGTCACTCTGCTGGGAGCTTTGTTGCGCAATAGCAAGAGCTATATCCCTCATCAATTGGTCCTGTAGTGTCACTTTCGCAGAAGGCCACAATGTTCTTTGGGACGAGACCAAGCCCTTGGTATTGTCTAGATAGGGGAGACGTGATCTTAGTTGGGCTTGAGGCATACAGTAGCTTGAGGTGTTTAATTTCCACAGTTTACGTCCCAGGGAAGGAAGCCCCAGGTCCATGGTGAGGAGGACTGGGGAGTGGTCTGAAAGTGCAGCTGCAAGGAGTTGGGAGTCGCAGAGCCGTGCTACTGTCTCCTGGGAGGTAAACAAATAATCTGTCCTGGGTTGGGTGCCATGAACCAGGGAGATGAAGGTATATTCCCTGTCCCATGGATGAGCGAAGTGCCAGGGGTGGATCAAGCCATGGTCAGCCAGGATATCATTCAGGAAGGCCCTGTCGGCTTGATTGTGATGATCTAAAGAACCCGTTCAATTGAGCACAGAGTCAGGGGAAGGATTCCAGTCTCCTCCCAGGAGGAAGTATGAGGCCCCAATTTCAGTTAGCACTCAATTAAAGTGGAGAAAAAAGGATGTTTGGTGCCCCTAGGGGCATAGACCGAACCGATCTTGATTTTGGCAAGGACGTAGCGACCTTGGGTATCTGACCATGTTTCCAAGATAGTGAGAGGTAAAAACGTCCGGAAAAGAATGGATATTCCACATTTCCTAATGAGCCCAGTGGGGAAGCTGTTGTGGATCGTCCTGTCCACCCAGTTGTGGCACAGTATGTCAGATTCAAGTTGGGACAAGTGTGTTTTTTCCAGTAGGGCCACATCTGCCCTCTGGGATTGTAGGTAGGCCAGTATTTTCTTCTGCATGATATAGTGAGTGAGGCCGTGAAGGTTCCATGAGATGACATTCAGGGTAGGGGTTTGTTGTGCGGGCCGGCATGGGACATCAGGACAGCGGTCTGAATAGCTTGTAGCAAAGAGAGGGGGTTCTGGGGCGGGTAGCTGAATCAGGGGATCGGGGTGTAGGACAGTGGAGAGAGAGGGCACAGAGGGGGAGTCCCTCGGTCACCGGGGGGGAAGTCTACTGCTTCTGACAGTGAAGGTTGGGACAGGGGATCACTGGGGTTATGGGAAGGATAGAGTGGTAAGTGATCTTAGCGTAAAGAGTTGAAGGGTGGGGAAAAGTATAGATAAAAAAAGTATATATATATATATATATATATATATATATATTGGTGGGGTGAAGAGGGGGAGGAGATAGCAGTAAGGTAGTTACGGAGTATGGGATAAACCTCGGTACGAGCTTGAAGCTTCTAACTGCAGGCCTAGACTTGCGTGACCCATGCACAGGAGGCCCCTAACATGGGAATGAGGGGCAGAGGTGGAACCAAGAGTGCAAGCAATACCAGTGCATCAAGGGAGCTGGAGATGGCTGCATGAAGTTGAGGATGGTAGAGGGTGGTGGGGGGAGGCAAGCGGCACTGTGTTCGATGAATTGTATAGTACCCGTAGCCCCAGCATAGGGCAAGGAGGAAGCCCAGTGTTGTCCAGGTTGAGAGGTAAACAATGAGGGCCCTCTGCTCCAGAAAATAGGGGATATATGGAGTGAGGTCATCATGCCCCCGCATCCACTCAACTACATGGTGGTATCTTCTGTGAGAAGAGGATGGGGGAGAATGTAGAGAGGAATGCGAGAATGCACTTTGTCAACTGGGACTGTGGTTTAGCAGTGTGGAGCACAGTCACAACAGGGGCAGTGTAGTAGTGCGGAAGTCCTACAAAGCAAGCAGGTGCATGCAGGGGAGACTGCGCTCGACACGAGGACCCATATTGGACCCAGGAAGCACTGGGACGGGGAAGTACAACATGGATGATGACTGAGGTTGGGGGTCAGGGGTAGTGTATTGAGCATGCCTCAGTAATTCGGCAGAGAGGGATGATATGATTTATGGTATGGGATGTGCAGTATGCAGTGGGTGCTCCAGGGCGTGTCCCGTGAGACGTCCAGCTGTGGGGTGTGTTTGGGTGGGGGGGCGCTCACCTCCAGGTGATCGACATTATAAGCAGCAGACAGTGTCATATTAGTATGTGGTACATGACCACAGGGCCTTGTGTCAAGCATGGGGACGCCGTCGTCTGACACATAGGCAGAGGCTGAGATACCACATTGAGGGAGGTAATCACAAGCTGCAGAATGTCAGCTTGTGCCCCTATAAAGTGGGTTCGGACCATGGTGGCTAAGAGGAGATGGAGTGTGCATGACTAGACTTGTGGAGGAACCTAAGTGTGTGGAGGATACATCTTGGCCCCGTATGGGCCTAGGTCTTGCAATATAGGGTAAAGGGACTCTGTGGCTCCTGGGGACATGGCTGCAATGTCTGCTGTTTTGGGGTTCTGAGGATACACATATCTATCGAGTGAGGTCATGAACAATCAACAAAAACAATCAGCAAGCAACAATCAACAATCTCTTGTGTGGGAGAGGACAGGTGCCATAGGCCACTATCAGTAAGCATGCAATAGCGATCAAAGACAGTTCATAGAAAGCAAAGCTATCAATGGGTGAGGGATAATCATGGGTTCAGCAGACATCAGATCTGTGCACATATCAGCAGTATACTTTTCCAGTCAGGGGTGTGCATCGGGCAGAGGGAACCCCACCACGGTCGTGGCTGCAGCAGTGTGGTCCATTCCTGAAAGGGGTGCTCCTCTGTCTCCCTCCAGCAGGGGCTTCAGTGGGGAACTGGATTTCTCCCTGCCATGAACTTGGGGGAGGGCTGACACTGCCTGGAGAGCCATTTCTCTATCTTCATGGGATCTCGGCGGTCGGTCAGTGGATCTGCCTTGTTTTTGGCTCTGTTTCCCACCAGAGCCCCGTGGGGGTGAGAAGATGCATCTTGCAGACATGGAGTGGTCGGGGCTACGTTGGGGAGAAGTCCATTGGTTGTAGTAGGAGGTCGTCTAGGAATTGGCTTAGGGCTTGAGGGTCATACAGGTCTCTGGATTTTCCATTCTTTGTAATCCACATGTGTGCAGGCTCAAACATGCCAAACTTACTGCCCATTTGTCGTAGTTGGGGCTGCAGTGCCAGAAATGCTCTCCGTTTGTCATTGGTGTCCTGTGTGAAGTCAGGGGCAATCCGCAATACCTGACCCTAAAAATCATAGGATCCATGGGCACGGGCAGCACTCATCAGCTGTCGTACATGTTCATGGTGGAGGACACAAGCAATGATAGGGCGCAGTTTATCACCATGACCTTTAAGCACAGGCCCATCCGGTGCGCACATTGGAGCTCAAGTGGGGGGAAGAATGTGAGGCTTGTGAGGGTAGGAAGGGTGTCTACAAGGAAGGCTTTGACATCTGTGCATTTTGCCCGCTCCGGAAATTCAAAGAAGTGGATGTTGTCCCTGCAGCTCCGATCCTTCTCCAGAAGGTATTGCAGCTCTTGGTCCCCGTTAGGCATTGAGTTGAGTTTGGCTTCAATTAGTGAGCGGTGGGGCTCCATTCCAGTCAGCTTATCTTGGAATCCAGCGATGTCATTAAGAATGGACCAGGATTCTGCTGTGAGATCCAAGAACTTGGTATCCCTGCCCTCCAACCTCATACCAATCGCCATGATTTCTTATAGAATGCGTTCCATTGAGAGATCTGTTTTGGGTGTCTGGGTGGCGTCCAGAGGGTAAGAGACAGTTGGCACTGGAGGTGTTGATGCAGACCGGTGATGGGTGAGGGCCTCTGAAAAGAGCAATTGGAAGGCCGGTTTGCCGGTAGACATCCCCGGGCATGGTTATCCTGGGGCGATGTTGCCAAGGAGGGGAGTGCATCCCTCTGCGGGGAGAAAGGTGATGATAGACGTCCGGTTACAGTGAGGTGTCAAACGGTATTCCGAGTCAGTCGGTTACCTGGGCGTTGCACAGCAGTACAGGATAGGAGGTGGCCACAGTTCTGGGGTGTATCCTGTGGGGGCTGTGCCTGGAAGATAGGTCTGTCCTCGGTTTCCTTGGGGCCTGGTTCTGATCCTTTGGGGGTGGGCATGTATGTGCGGCAGTCCACCATGGGTAAAATATGGCATAATATGCCCCCATCCTAAAAAAAGAAGGGACCCTCTCTTCGTGCTGCAGAGGGCATCCGCTGGGCCTCCTCGTGGTGTGAGTAAGGAGAGGGCAATCAGTCTCTTGGTCTTGGCCCTCTAGTGAGGGTGGCAGGGGAGGACAACAGGCTCACTCACTCCATCATATGCAGGGCTGGACCTAGAGGTCATGTCTGAGGATGGCACCGCAGTGCCCCAGTGGCGAGAAGTATGTTGGGGCAAGGTGCTTGACGAAGGCGAGGGGACCACAAGATTCAAAAGATCGCTGCACCAGGAGGCAAGTGAGGGCGGCCTTGATCGATGAAACGGCCCTGCATGGGACTTATGCATCCGCTTGGTACTTTGTTATGATCAGTTTTAATTTTTGTTATCGTTTGAGGTGGGCTATCGGCATCCCATATGTCTCTGTCTCATCGCAGTCACGCAGGGCCCTCTGACCTCTCCAGGTGTTGCTGCTGGGTGAAGGCCCCCCAAGAGATGGTTGGCAGTGTAAGGCAATTGTGTGGCAGGGTCGTAGTGCAGCGCATATGTTCAGGCTGTGCTACTGGTGGTGCCTAGGGCACAGGGCGGGGTTGAGGGAGAAGCCTTAAAGTTAAAAACTGCAGGGGTCAAGGCCCTTGCCTGTCGGGCTATCCCCAAAAGAACCGGGCATCCAGGGCTCATCCCCTGCATCGGATGCAGGCAGCAGGCCCTATGAATGCCATCCCTCAGCTGGCTCGGTGTCAGGTTGTATCAGAACCACAGTGTTGAGCCCAGCCCAGGGTGTAGCGCCCCCCCCCTGGACAGCATAAGTACGGTCAGTGTAAAAACCTGCTGTCAATTCTCCGGCCCCAGGTGTCCCTGTTCACGTCCCCTGGCAGGCAGCACCAGGCAGCAGCTACAGCTTCCCAGGCGAAAATCAAGCCCACTGCTCCTCACATGGCCGTATACCCGGGTCCCGCACCTCGAGCGGCAGGCCTTCACAGAGGCTCCAGGGGTGGCACGAGCCGAGGATCAAGGCTCAGAATGCCACCGGTGTCATGCGGGGGCAGGGGAAGGTGGATCGAGTCACCCCTCCAGCTCCTCGAGCCCCACCTCCCCCTTCTCTGTTCTCTGCCGCGCAGAGCTCTCTTAGCTAGAGGCCATCTTCATCCATGGCCAGGACACGCCCCATATTTGTTATTTACTGATTGTAAGTCTGCGTGTGATCGAGTAGAGAGAGGTAAATTGTGGTCCTAATTATCTGGATGGGGCATTCCCAGCCACCTCCTAGGCGCAATAATTCTTCTTCATACATGAACATGGGTGATGATTAAGCTTGGGAGTGGCTCCCGTCTGTCTCAAGAGATTCCTACCTACCAAGGTCTACAACAGGGATACGTGCTTGCTCCAGCTCTTTTTCTGGTTCATTTGCCAACCACTTGGCTCAAGTTAATTCACCAAAACTGGGGAACACCTTGTTGCTGTGCTTGAATGATATAGACAACTTGATCCTTCTTAGTTGAACAAAAGTCGGTCTTCAATGCCTCCTGAATGTTATAGCTGAGTATTCTTCAGTTAAAGCCTTGACCATTAATCTGAAAAAATAAAAAATCATGTCCTTTAGAAAGTTGGAGCAGCAGTCCTTGTGGTTTTTGGGGACAGATAAAATGAAAGATGTTGAGGAATAGAAGTACTTGGGGCTACCTTTAAACGAACTTTGGAGCAGCTGCGGTGAAAGACTCTTTCTCTCACCTCCAATTTTAAGCATGTTAAAGCTACAACTGGCTTGAGCACGTACCAACCCTTGCTGAAAATAATCCAAGCAAATTAATTTCCATAATCACCTATGGCAGCGAAACCTTGGGCGATTGAGTCGACCCTTACCTGGCAAAAATCATCACTAGGCTGTTTAAATTATTGTTTGCCTTACTGGCCAATAATTCACCAGCCCAGGTACACCTTCAATTTGGGTTGATTAAGCAATGAATAACTAGGAAGGGTGCATTTATAAAACTGTGCTACAAGTTAAAAAATGTGCAAGCAGCTACGTTAGGGGCCGTCCTATGGTCTGAATTGAACGGGCAGACTAAGGGCCTGATTCAGACCTTGGCGGACGGCGGAGGCCGTCCGCCAAGGTTCCGCCGCCGAATGACCGCACTGCGGTCAAAAGACCGCGGCGGCCATTCAGACATTTCCGCTGGGCCGGCGGGCGCTCTCCAAAAGAGCTCCCGCCGGCCCAGCAGAAATGCCCCTGCAACGAGGACGCCGGCTCAGAATTGAGCCGGCGTAGTTGCAGGGGTGCGACGGGTGCAGTTGCACCCGTCGCGTATTTCAGTGTCTGCAAAGCAGACACTGAAATACTTTGCGGGGCCCTCTTACGGGGGCCCCTCGGCACCCCCTACCGCCATCCTGTTCATGGCGGGTTTCCCGCCATGAACAGGATGGCGGTAGGGGGTGTCTGAATCCCCATGGCGGCGGAG